>NC_141159.1:95027607-95339880 GCF_053477565.2 Lygodium microphyllum | reverse complement strand
CCTCTCCCTATAATTCTCTCTCTCCTCTCTCTCTCTCTCTCTTTGTTCATATTCTCTCTCTCCTCCTCCTCTTCTCTCTCTCTCTCTCTCTCTCTCTGTGTTTTAAAGGGGAAGTAAGAAGTGAAAATGCTTTAAAAAATATTTATAAATTAGAAGTGGGGTTTTTTTTAATTGAGAAAATTTTAAATTAAAAAGTTTAATTCAATTAAAAAATAATAATTAAAAGAGCCCCTCTCCTCTATTTTCTTTTATCTCATTCTCTCTCTCTCTCTCTTTGATTTTATTATTCCTCTCTCTATAATTCTATATGTGCATTCATATTCTCTCTTCTTATCTCTTTTAATTAAATAGTTTTAAAAAATCAAATTAATTTCTAGTAGAGATAGGAAAAAAGGGTGAGAGGGAGAAAGGGAGAGAGAAAAAAGATAAGAAAATTAAGAGAAGTTTAAATAAAAAGTTTAATTTGATAAAAAATATTTGAGAGAGAGAGAGAGAGAGAGAGAGAGAGAGAGAGAGAGCGAGAGAGAGAGAGAGAGAGAGAGAGAGAGAGAGAGAGAGAGAGAGAGAGAGAGAGAGAGAGAAAGACCAAAACTGGCCTATGAGACAAACTGTGATATAGCTGATGAGGTCTAGCTATCCAAAATAAAAGTGCTGAATGAAAAGCTAAAAACTGGAAACTGAAAATACGGTGCTGTGAGTGTGATAAGTGTCGTGTATGTGTATGTGCATATGTAGCTCTGGTACTCCAGATAATGGCTACAAAAGGGGAACAAATGTCAGCTGTGATAGGGGAACAACTGTCGGCTGTGATAAAGTGGTGTGATGTGTATATGTAACATATGCAGGGAGATATACTATCCTGGGATGTAGTAGCAGTCGTCGAAGTCGCTAATAGTAGGTGATCCCTCCTGGATGCAAGATGTGGTACATCGGCAGTGGAGAAAGAGCAAACTGGAGATCTGGGATCCAATGTGTCGAGTGTCGTCGGATCTCAGTCTGCTATCGATGTAGATCAAGAATCCTCCGGATCTCCTGTCGGTGTGGCTGTGGGGTCCGAAACCCACGGATCCTCGTGCGACGTCGGGTACGCTGGTCCTCAGCCTGCTGTAGTGTGAGCTCGGAGGTCTGGCTGGAGGCTGGTACAGTAGCTCTCACTCTGTCTGTCTGAAAGAACTGTGTAATAGTCGTCTGGGTAGGCCCCTCTCTGACTGGGACCCGCTGTGTGCTATGCTCTCTGATGTGCCATGCCTCTCCCAGAAAACGGCCAAGTGATCTCTGATCCATATCAGTCATACATCCCTGAAGTGAGCTGCTCAATGTGTATCTAGATCTCAACTCTGAGTATGCCGGGCATCTGAGAACAAAATGCTCCTCACTCTCCACCTCTGATCTGCAAAGGGGGCATATCCTCTCCTCCCGCGGGATGCCATTGGCTCTGCCACTCTCAATCATAAGCTGATGTGATGATACCCTGAGCTGTCCAATAAGAACTCTCAATCGATGTGGCATATAGATCTGCATATATCTCGGAATCTCTATGAATCCCTGCTCTGATATCCTCAAGAACTATGTATAATAATGTGCCATCTTTTATGGCAGTGGATGTGCAGGGCTGACCCATGTCCTCTATATATAAATATGCCATATCTCCTGTCTGATGACTCTGTTCCTCTCAGAGAGAGAGAGGGTGTAAGTGGGAGCCTGGGTATCATATAGAAGAGGTGGGAGTCTATCAATGTCCAGCCCATGTATGTCAAACCAAGCTCTAGTCTGTGCATACCATGATGTGGTATCCCCCGCTCGAGCCATCTCCTGAGATGCCATATATGCTCTATATGCAATGCGATCTCTGTCCATATCCTAAAATCTGCGTAGGAAGCAGACTGTCTGAAATAATGCCTCGACTAGCATGGGCGGTGTGGCAAGCTCTGCTCGCACAATGTCATGTGGGACTAAGGCCTTGCTATGAATCATTCTAGATATCATGATCACTTGAGGTCTCTCCATCAATGTCCATACATAATCGGCAAGGCCTGGCCCCCATATAGCTGTTCCATACATCAGTGCTGGAGTGACTAGAGTATCAAAGAGCCACCCCTTGGTGCAGGGCTCCTGGAAATGTGCCTGATGACACTGTCGCTCCATAAGAGCCAATGCTGAGTATCCTCTAGTGAGGTGGTCACGAGCTGCCTGTGTCATCGAGAAAGTCCCTGAAGCTACTGTAAAGGTGACTCCCAAATATGCATATGATCCAGTGACCTCAATACTCCCTCCTGCTGCCATGAAAATACTCTGTCTGCGTATCTGAGGTGATGTATGGAATATAAGAACCAAGGTTCACTGTCATGCCTCTCTGTATGCAAAAATCATCAAATGCTAATAAATGCTGTTGTAATCCCTGAGCTGAGTCTGAGACCAACACAATGTCATCTGCATATAGTAAGATATGAACTGTGGCTCCACTGAGATCTATACCTCCACCGGCTCGCTGTTGAATAAACTCTGCTATCTCATCAATGTATAGCCCAAATAGATTCGGTGAGAGTGGGCATCCTTGCTTCACACCAATGGTGCTCACAAGGGGATCTGATATACCTCCCGGACATTTGACTCTGTTAGTAACCCGCTCATATAGTGCATAAATACCCCACATCATGTCATCATCCATCCCCAGATCAAGTAGGCGTCTGAAAAGCCTCTCTCTCGGAACCGTGTCAAAGGCTTTGCGGAAATCCACAAAGCAACAGTACAATCTCTATTTCTTCACTCGTGTCTGGTCAATCAGACAACGGAGAGTTAAGATGTGATCTATGGTAGAAAATGCCCGTCTGAACCCTGCCTGTCCGGGTGTGCGCATGCACTCTCTCTCTGCCAGCGTGCTGAGCTCCTCCTCCATCACCGTGCCATAAAGTTTGGACAAAACTGGCCCAATCATGATGGTCCTATACGTGTTAGGATCCATAGGATCCCTTGACTTGTGGATAGGTACAATGGTGTGCTCTGTCCACGAGTTAGGGAACCCCTCAGACAATGCACGGTTGAAGAAGTGAGCAATGAGTGGAGCCAATGTATCTCTGCCATATATAATATGCTCTGCCTGAAGATCAAACTGGTCTCGAGCGTGGCCATGCTATAACCGTGAGATAGCATGTTTCACCATACTAGTGGTGAAAAAGGATGAAATACCTGGTCTCGGTGTACATGGTGTGGGTGTCAGCGGCTGTACACAGAGAGAGAGAGAGTAGAGAGAGAGAGAGAGAGAGAGAGAGAGAGAGAGAGAGAGAGAGAGAGAGAGAGAGAGAGAGAGAGAGAGAGAGAGAGAGAGAGAGAGAGAGAGAGAGAGAGAGAGAGAGCATGAGGGGAGGGGATTAATTAAAAAGGAGAGGGCAAAGAGGGAGAGATTACACATGAGAGAGAGGGGGTTTTAATTAAAAAGGAGAGGCTTGAGAAGGGGGTGAGTTTGAGAAACCCTTTGGAGGTTGGAGGATTCTCGAAAACCTATAACTAAAATAATAAATTAGTATAGATGTAAAGTTAGAAGTTGGGTTAGAAGAGAAAAAAATGGTATCAAAGGGATTAATTAGGGTGATCACTTAAGTTTCTATTAGATCCAACAAAAAATTTTATTACAGTTGCATATATATGACTTTTTTCTATTATCTTTTATCTCATTAAACTTAATAATAAATAAATAAAGCACCCTAATAAAAATAAAAGCATACCCTAATAAATTTATGTATGGTAGAAGGAAGGGGATGCAAGATGAGTTGGAAAAGTCTCACTGAACCAAATTCTGGAGGGGCCATTGTTTACAAAAAGTATCTGTGATGAACCGAATTCTAGAGGGGCTGTTATTTACAAATATGGTGCTAAGGAAGCACTTACCCTCCTCAACTTAATTATTGGGGCTAGCTATGCGACTCAAACTTATTTGTGGTAGAGGCAAACAAGGCCTAGGACTAAAAGAGGGCTATGGAAAAGCAAATCAAGAATTAGCACAACATTGCTCAACAATCAAGGAAGATGCTATCCAGCTCTTGTAAGGATGTCTTGTAGCTATAATGGAGCTAAAAAGCTTCATCGAGTTAGAATCAAACATGCATGAAAGAAAACGACTACTGACACCAATGCCTCATGGTGCCAATTGTGGCATACCTCATGATAATAATTCCTTGGATTGGAGGTTTTGGCGAGGTGGTGCTTGTTAACCTCTAACCTCAGTTCAAGATGGCAGAAAAATGAAGCAAAAAGTGAAAAAAGAACATAAAAAGAGCAAAGGTGCAAAGGCAGCCCCTAAAAGCTAAGCTGAGGCAAAAGAGTACTTTTAAATAAAAGGCACCTCAAAGAACTCTAAAAACTCTTGTAAAAGAATGCCAAGCTCCTTCCTGTGCCATTTATAAAGGAATAGACGGGTGTAGGCTCAAGGCATGAGGCAAGAAAAGGGAAATAGGAAAAAGGACATTGCCATAAAGGCCGGTCATGTAAAAAGGGATGGGCGCCAATGAGATTTTAGGGCTTGTATATAAAGTTCAAAAAGTGAATGGAAGCTCATTCTTTTTGGTGTGTGGCTAACAAGAGACCTCTCTTCTTCCCTTCTTCTCTTCTTCTCACTTGTGTGTGTGCTCTTGAGAGAGGGAGTGTGAGAGTGTGAGGCCGGAGTGAGTGTGTGGGAGTAAGGGATCAAGAAGGTGAAGCTCTTCACCATCTCCTCTTCTCTTCCTCTCTTCTCTTCTCTTCTCTTTTCTTGCACGTGCACGACTATGGTGGATGGAGCTTGATGGAGAAGGCTTGAGTTGTGGCTACCCGTACTTTGACAAATGGTTCTACTATTGGTGGTTCATGCAAGGGGTGTGTGGGGAAATAATACTTCTTGATGCAAGTGCCATTGAAGAAGCCTACGCCCTCACCTTCCAAAGTCTCGAGTTTGACATTACCGGTTCGGCTGACGACACGAACCTTGAAGGGCCCTAGACCTTTAAACTTCATTTTTTGCTTATACCCCTTGATAGAGTATAGGAGCACGAATTCACCTTTTTCAAAGTCGCACTTTTTGACATGCTTTTCAAACCATCTTTTGCATCGTGCTTTCTCCCATATGAGTGCATGGGTAGCTAGGAGGTGATTTTTCAAGAGGCGTTCGAGTTCAATTAGACATTTCATCCATGCTTCCTTCCCTTTCCATCTTTTGTGAATTGCAATCCTCAGGCTAGGAAGGAAAAAATCTACAGGTAGAGTTGCTTCAGCTCCATAGGTCAAGCTAAAAGGTGTCTAGCCTACAGTCGTTTTGTAGGCTATGTGGTAATCCCACAAGGCTCCCATTAGCTTGTTATCCTAGTCACTGCGTGAAGTAAAGACCACCTTGGTCAGGACGTTTACTAGAATTTTATTGGTGGATTCTACCTGGCCGTTTTCCTGAGGGTAGTATGGCGGGGATTTCCAATAGATAGTTAGAAAGGTGGATGGAAGATGCATGATCACTTCATTAATCAAGTGTGTGCCTTGGTCGCTAACTAGTTTGATGGGGCAGCCGAATCATGAGATTACCTGCTTCCATATGAACTTGGAAGTTGTTCTAGCACCATTCTTTCTCGTAGCCCTTGCTTTTGCCCATTTCGTTAGATAATCTGTGGCTACAATGATACACTTGACTTGAGAGTATTGTGCCACAGGACTAGCAGGTCCTATGAAGTCAATTCCCAAATTCTCAAAGGGTTGTCATGCATTTACTGCGATAAGCTCCATTTGATCCTTGAGAATCAAGACCTTTTTTTGACACTCGTCACATTTCTTAATGAAATGTACCACATCACCGAAAAGCGTGGGCCACCACAATTGAGACTGCAACACCTTGCGGGTTGTTGTTTCTCCACTAAAGTATCCTCCATTCATTTTGATGTGTGATTTTGAGAGCACTTCATGCATATCATACTCGCATATGCATCTGTGCAACAATCCGTCTCGCCCTAGCCTATACAGCTGACATGCTATCAACTAATAGGGTTGGGTCTTGCGGAATGAGCCGTCTAAGTCAGGCTTTCTCTATTGGTCATTTAGACAGTCCTTGTTCAAGTACTTGGACTATGTCGTCTGCCCAATATGGCGTCAAGTCAGCTCGAAATAGTTCTCTCTTGCTAGATAGGCTAAACAAGTGTGTGTCTACAAATCATCTATGATGCCTTGTCCAGCATCCTCTCTCGTGGGGATGCGTGATATGTGGTCGATGGCCATGTAGTGATGTTTCCCTTTTTGTACAACCACAGAGAAGTCGAATTCTAAAAGCAAAAGGATCCATCGAGCTATGCGGCCTATAGCACAAGGTTTGTTTACTAAATATAGCAAGGCTTGACGATCCACAAAGAAGGTGAAAGGAGTGGCTAACAAATAATGCTAAAATTTCTTCACGGCAAATACCATGGCCAGACCTTCTTTTTCTATTGTTGAGTAGTCTCAGTGAGTTTTCTACTAGCAAAGCTCACTGAATAGTCAAGATTTTGTTCACCAGGTTGGCACAAAACTACCCCTACATCAAATTTTAAAGCATCAATATGCACATGGAAGGTAATGGCCCAATATGGGGCTCGTAGAATCGGTGCTATGGTTAGAGATTTTTTTAGTTCCTCATATGCATGTTGGCACTCTTCAATCCATTCAAATATAATCAATAGCTTGTGCAAAGGTCTAGCAATCAATGCATAATTTAGCACAAACCGCCGATAATACCCCGTATGGCCTAAGAAGCATTACACTCCCTTATATTTGGTTGGGGGTGGAAGTTCAACAATGACCTTGACTTTTGAAAAGTCCATGGCAATGCTATTTTTCAACGCCACATGCCCTAGGATACATCAGTGCTTTACCTAGAACTGGCACTTTAAGGGATTCAGAGAGAGGTGATATAGGCGACACTGTTCAAAGACCACTCAGAGTTTGTCTAAATGTTCTCTCCATGTCGAGTGAACACACAAGTCGTCTATGAAGACATCCAACTCTTTCCTGAGCATATATTTAAATATAGTGCACATAAGGCACTGAAAGGTGGCTAGAGCATTCATCAACCCGAAGGGCATGACTATGTAGGTGAAGATACCCCACTCAGTAGCAAATCCAATCTTATTCCTATCGTCAAGATGCACCTACACCTGATTGTATCCAAAGAATCCATCCAGAAAACTGTAGGCCTCTTTTTCCACCACTCTCTCGAGCATGTGCTCAGTGTATGGAAATGGGTAGTTGTCCCTCTTAGTTGCAATATTCACCTTCTTGTAATTGATGCACACCCTAATCTTACCATTCTTCTTCATTACAATGACTATGGGTGATACCTAGTCTATGTGCTCAATTTCATAGATGAATCCCACTCTCATTAGCTTGTCGATCTCTTCTTTGAACGCATAAGCATGTTTTGGATTCATGGGGTATGGTCCCTGCTTGGCCGGCATTGCATCTGGCATCATGGGTATGTTATGAGTCACTACAGCTGGATCCACCCCCTTGAGTTCTTCCAAGGACTAGGTGAATACGTCTATATACTCTCATAAGAGGACAACAAGACATGTCTCCTCCTCCATTAGGTCATCAGCAATAAAGACAGGTTGGGGTGTCTCCCCTTCCTGGGCTAGGTTCACCTCCTTGACCTAGGCGGGTACCTCAATGGGTTCACTTGTTTCCCCTTGACGTTTGGCACCTAGCAGGATCACTATCCTATCACCATTTTTGAACCTCCTAAATATCTTGGGGAGGTCATGTGGTTTTCATTGTTTGTCCACTATTGCGTCCTTAAACTGTTCTGCCCTTTCTTCTTTTAAGTGTCTATACCTCAGGTGGATGGACAGGTCCCCCCTGGCAAATCTAGTCTTGGGATGCCTCGGTATTTTTGGGTCACTTTTTGATCTCACTTCTGACTCGGAATCGAACTCTCTGTCTTTGCTAGATGAGGTAGTCTCCCCCAGTGGTCACAGCTTGGAGGGTGACTTTGTTCTAAGCATTAGTGTGTTACCTAGTCGGGTGAGGCTTGCTTGTCCCAGATCTATGGCTCTTACACGTTCCAACCACGTGCGGTCACAATCCATGCGCATGACCCGTTGCTCTTTCCTGAAGGTGTTCTTTCTCTTCGACCTAGAGTCTGCCCATATATGTCCTATCACTCGTCCTTCAATGTCATATTCTATGGTATCTATCTTGTCCTCACTCTCATCACTGAAGCGATCCTTGTATTCGTCATTGGAAGCATCTTCATCTAATCGCTCGTCGTCTCCTATGTCTTGGTATGTCTCGTGTGCTTGATTGGGAACTAGGGCCCAATTGTACTTGAGGTTTAGCTCATGCACCCTAGCCCATTGCCACCTCAGTTCAATTAAGAGATCTTGGAGTGGCTTGAAGTTTGGTGCCAGATTGCCTACTAGATTTCTGGTCAAATACTTTAAAACCCCTTGGAGCTCTCTCCAGTTGGTTGGCACTTGGAAGGTGATAGCGTTGGGTCTTCTGTGGAGGTTTCCTGCCATCATGCAGATTGGTACTGAGGGTGCACCCTTGGACTCGCCGATCATCTTAATGGCCTGTTTGTACTCCTCTTCGTCTAAGAATGGCAGGCCAATGGTAGCAAGGACATGCATCCAATCTCGCTTGTCCTTCAGGACATGTGATATACTTACTTAGGGGCCCATAGTATTTCTTGATCTGGGTATCACCCTTAAGCATCGGGGAGATGGCGTTGAGGTCAACTGGTGCAATTTTCTAAGAGTCCATTTCCACCCTCACGGCTTCTGTTCTATTGCCTAGGAAGATGAGACCATTCCCCCAATCTTCGATCACTCTGGCATTGCGCATCTAGGGTCGGTCCAATAGGACATCGTAGTCCACTCCCTTCATGTCAATTGAGAATTGGACTCTAGCAATTTTCACCAGCCAGTTTTTTAGCACCCTAAATGGCTTCACTTTCATTCCGTTAGCTAATGTGATGTTGAACCTAACAGTCTCAACGGGAGGGTTGCCCAAGTCAGGAGCACTGCATGGCTTAGTACACTAACTCTTGCCCCTATGTCTTTTTATCCCTTTCCTTGTTGTATTGCCTAGGGCTGAGACCGGTAAAATTGTGTGCTTCTTGCTGCTTTCCCAAAAAACATTAATGTGCAAGGATTTGGGCATGGAGTGCAATGTCAAACTCAGTAAAATTGTGTGCTTCTTGCTGCCTTCCCAAAAAGCATTAATATGCAAGGATTTGGGCATGGAGTGCAATGTCAAACTCGGTATCTACGTATCTCCATCATGTTCTTATAAGCCTGCAGCGGCTTGCTCTTGTGACCCTTCAACCCACAGCTTCAAGTCCTGCCATAGGATCTGATGCTGTCTAAGTAGATCTCCCAAGCTTACCATCATGCGGTGGTCACTAGAGTGGTAAGGATGTCGTTGGCTACTCATCTTTCTCCTATTTCAAATTGTCTTGGCTAGCAGCCCTGACTAGGTTGTTGGCCCATAGAGTTAAGGTCTTGCCTAAGCGGTATTGCTTGTGGCATAGCCGCATCTCTCGGTTTTGGTGGAGGGGGTGAGAGTGGTGTGTTGATGCTGGAGAGATCCTTGATCTCATCCTCCAATATGGGCTCTACATCTTTTAGGTGTTCTTGAGCCTCCTTTACCCACTCCTTCACCTTCTCGATGGCCTCTAGTTGGCACTTTGGGTCGGGGTACTCCCCCACCTTAGCACTTCTCTTTTTAGTAGTCTTTGGGACTGATGTTCTACCTCAGCGTCAGTGACTTTCTTTCTAACTGGTAGCATTGTGGCACTCTGAGTTTTTAGCACGATTTTAGCTTCGGGTCTCTTCTTTCTTCGCCTATGGATCTCTTCCCTATTGAGGCTATGTCAAGATTGCTAGGACTTGGTAGTGATATATTGGCTTGCTTTGTTTGTGCATGGGTCATGACATGCAATGGTATAGGTGTAGCCTCCTTGTTCAAATTCTCGACACTGAACAACCCCAATGGGATGGATGGCACGCTAGCTAAACTCGCGGATGGTTTTCTCTTCGGACAGTCAACGAAGAGATGTGTGATTCCACATTCAGGACACCTTAGGTCAGCCTTGTCTCTATTTTTTTGCTCCCTTTCGAGATATCATGATGAGATATGTCCCCGGTAACCGCAAGTCCAACACATGGCTCTTGGGTCTTCCCTCCTAGGCCTCTACCTTGTCCCCTACCTAACGCCATCACAAGTACTAGTAGATAGTCCATAAGGACTGCATTACCCTCGTCGTCATGTGAGACGTAAGGGTATACATAAGGCTCTTCCACGTAGTGGATTGGAGTGTCGCTCGGTCGATGTGTCACATAGGGACTAAGTGGTCCGGGTATTCCAGTAGGATTTATATCCATCCTAGGAACAACCAGCTTAGCATCATTTGGTGTGGGATGGGCCAATGGTGCTCCCCTTCAAGAATTTTTGCGGCATGTTCACTAGGTAAGATTGACTGTACGGTTGTGAGTAGGGAAGACTTCTAGGCAATCTACAATGTTCACTAGGTAAGATTGACCGTACGGTTGTGAGTACAGAAGTATTCTAAGCAATCTACAATGTGCACTATTGTGACCAAACCTACCACAATCAGCACAAGGTCGTGACCTAGGGTCTTGACACTCAGCCGACAAGTGGTTCCCGTCACAGTACAAGCATTGGACATGTGGTCGCGTTGGTCATCTTAGCATTTCCTGCATCTTGGCTATTTCCATTTTCATGTTAGCCAATTCCTGGTTGGTGTCTGCAGCCTTTCCCTTATCTTGGGTACTTGCACCTAATCGCTCATTGGATGCTGAAGCTCTCTCCAAACTTCTTGAGTTGGTCTAGAGCTCCTCTCCCTCAATTTGTGGGTCGACTCAAATGGCCTCTTCGAACATCCTTGCTAGCATGTCTCACTGTAAGCTTGAGTTGCCTGCCAAGGCTTTAGAAAGCTCCTCATTTCGTATTCCATTGATGAATGCCTTCGACACTACTCTTTCGGTCCTATCGAGATTCTCTTGAAGAGACTCCTTACATGGGTCACATAGTCGCGGATGTCCTATTTTTCTTTCTGCTTGATGTTCATAAGTCGTACTATCACGTTGTTAGATTATCCAGGCTCAAAAAATCTCTTAATGAAGAGGTTTTTCGGTTCTTTTGAAGTTCACTTGCTCTGCGGCATCTAGACTTGTGTACCAAGTCCGACTCTTGTCTCCTAAGTAAAGCCCAAATTCTTGAGAGCATTGAGTCAAGTCGGTGAGAGCGTTGGCCTTGTAGACCTGCCAAATTGCTTTATAAAGTTGTATAGATCATATTGGGGCTGGTACTTATCGAGCTGCTTAGCGAAAATTGGTATCTTAGGCTTGCTCTTGGAGCCTTGGTTCACCCTTAGCCCCGCTAGTAGTGATGTGGCCAATGCTGCAGTGATCTATTCTATTGTTGTGTTGTCTAGCAATCACTTCATGAGAAGCTCACTTAGCATCAAGTCTCCTTCTAGCACTCTCTCATGGTCAATTCGATTTTAGGTTTGTCTGGGGTCTATGTCTCCACTAGCTATCATTAAGGCGTTGACTCTCTCAATAGCCTATTCAAGCTACTAAACAGTCGTGTCTTTTGAATTTGCCTATTCCTTTCACACCAGAATCGAGTTATGGGCATCGGGATGGCTCACAAAGATTGGCGCTGTTGAGATCTAGCTAGGTCTAGTATAAACTTCCACAAAATTTGCAAAAGTCTGACTTGCCTAACTCGTGTAAATTGCTGGGGCTGAGTGATAGACTTGGATGGGCCGAATGGTTAAATAGGAACACCGACGAAACTTGTAGCTCGGGCGGTCGAATAGATGTGGTTGAGGACTGAATGGGCCGAGGGCCAAGTGGTTCAAGGGCCGAAGGTCAAGTGCCAAATTGGAGGGCCGAGTGGTCCGAGGGCCAAGTGCCAATTGGGCCAAATATTAAATTTGTCCAAGTGGTTGATTCGGATAGCCCAAGCGATGGGTGTTCAAGTCAAGTGGTCTGAGTTTTTCGAGGGCCGAATGGATTGGGTGGTCCAAGGGCCAAATGGTCCGATTCTAGGACTCGGTCCAAAACCAAGCCACTCGGATGAGCCGAGTCGCGCGCGACGATAACTGCACCGAGGATGATCTCATTGAATCCAATGATCCATGCAATCACCAGGCACGCCTACTTCCAGATCACAACAAATACATAGCATAAAGGTTCTGATATACCTGAATCATGAAAATAACTCCTCGATGGCAAGATCAAATCGAATCAATGCTGGAAACTCTCTCTCTCTCTCTCTCTCTCTGTGCTAGGGTGAAAAATGAGCTCTTCTATGATCTCCTGGCCCTTAAAACCCTTCCCAACCAGGGTCTTGCTATCTCCAATCACTCCCTTGTCGACATTAATCATTCCAACCACTATTTTTTCCCATTTACCCCGATTTTTGCATGTTTTACCCTGTTTTACAGTAGTAAACCCTATGCTTCTCCAATCTGATTTCGTAATCCTAACCTACACTAAATGCAACAAGAATCAAAAGCAAATAACTAAAATGATATCCCCTTCTTTACCAATCATTAAACAACCAAAATAACCAAAATACTTACTTGTATGGAAGACGAAAAGCCCCAACTTCCTACCTATCTCAAGCTCTAGTTCGGGGATGAATCCCTTACTTCGATACTCGATATGAAGCGTGCAAGTGCTCAGCAAAATGTGGGAACTCTCGCTCAACCACCAAGACCCATAGATTGCTTATTGCTTCAAATGTTCCAAGCGAGCTCTAATGGCTACCTCTCACATAGCCAACATGCCTTCAAACCTACGAATGTAGTGAGCTTACCTCGATGTTGAAATGAGTTGCCTCCTCCTTCGTACACACCGGTAGCTCCACGATCCTAGATGCTAGCTCAAGCATCTCTATGATGAAAATGAGGAAACCGTAGAGTCTGCCTACCTCCACATCACAATCACTGCCAAGAAAACATGCATTGTCAATGCCTTAGTTGATGAGGGAGCAGACTTCAATGTCTTAACCCACAATCATTGGACCCATATTGGCAAACCACAACTCCATCCCACTACTGCCAAACTGAGCCCATATGGGGGTCGATCATATACACTCCTAGGGAAATGCAGGGCCGCCATTTCTATCGAGTCTGTGAGCATACCAATGATATTTTATGTGTTGCCGAACACTGAAAATGCTGGCACCGAATCACTACTGGGTCGAACCTTTAAAAAGCAAGCCCATTGCAATGTCGATTATGAGTCACGGCGTATCCACTTAGCCATTGGCAATGTCCACATAGTGGCGGCTTTTAGCAAGGGCTGCGCAACTCCCACCAGAATTGCAATGCCACTGGTAAACACGCATTTAACCAAGTCCAAGGAGGAGGATTGTGATTTGTTACACCCTCCCAAGCTTCTATGCCAACAACTTGCTGAAACCAAGGTCAATGCCCATGAACACCAATTAAGGTGGGTGCCTAAATGTCAAAACCTATTGTCGAAAAGCAATCGACCACACCTTTGCAAGGCTAACAACACAACCTCAAAACCTAGGAGGCCAAAACAAAGCTACAAACAACGACGGGTGGTCAAGCCGCAATGGGTTCCTAAGACCCTATTGCAAGCACAAGGTTATTATGAGGTTAATACTTGGATATGGATCCCTAAGTCTAAAGTAGCCAAGAGCACCGAGCAATTGCCACCCTTACATGTAACCATACCCCACCATACAACGTGTCAAGGTCTAATGCCGCAGAAGACTCGAGACACCAAGCACGTTGACGCACAACAACTGATTATGCACATCAAGACCGACCAGGTTTACCGGCCCAAACCTTAGCTTGTTGTTCCTAAACTAGTCCCAAGCAACTCAATCAAGACTAAGGAGGCCACATCCACAAGTAGTGATGCCCCATTCGCAGTCCAGTCATCCAAGCCCGCTGGGCAAGTGACCCAACTGCAATCTCAAGAACAACTGAGCTCGCAACTATCTATTGCCAAACTTTCTAGTTCTGTTAAACCTCAACCACATGCACGTCTTAGACCCTCGTATGAGTGGAAATCATTCTTGTCGTTGGTCACAGATCTATCTAAAGACACGGGGAATGACGTCATTGCTTGCCTCATATGCTTAGATGCCACATTCATGTCGCTGGCTCTGAGCTACGACCGCTTGGACTTAAAGCTATTGCAGGAGCCCTTTGCAACAAAAGTTTGTACAATGACTTGTTCATGGGATGCACTGGAATTTTCGTTCTCTAAATAACCCAACTCAACTGCAGAGTTGCTCCTCACTGAGATATCTATAGAGCAAGCCATTAAATAGCAGGTCATCACGTCATATGATAAGCGAGCCTCTTCTACTATCACTGATGGAGAATTAGAAGAGTTAAAAAAGCTTTCTAAAACCAAATCCCCATTCTTATGGAGCTGGTACGCTCTTCAATTGCAATGGGAACTCAAGGGATGCCAAAGAAGGACCAATGTTGAGCAGCGTCGTGCCATTAAGACATCGGAATACGATCGAACTTATGTTGCTCCAACTTCGTATAGGGTTTTAACAAGTATTCGTGTGACTGACCCCTAGAAGAGAACATCAAAGGACACCCTTGCCTTGACCGCCTCCTAATAGAGAAAGAGTTACATATTGCTAGTCGCATCGACTCCAGTGACGTCTTAACAGATGTCCTTACTTACATCACACACATAGGTAGTCGACCCTTCAATCTGGACCGCGATTCAGTTGGAGTACAATCCAGACTTCTATGCTTGACTCGTGCGAAAGTAAACACTCAGCCGAAAGCTGACAGCCCTAGGCCTGCTAACTTTCAATCCTAGGAAGGATTCTCCCCAAATCCGGAAGGAGAGGGGATAAGGTAAGGTAGGTGAGTCAAATCGTAACCAATCAAAATCAAGCAAATGCATAAACACATAAGGAAAAACACATTGCTGTGAAAACCTCAGTCGACATTTAAACGCGCAGGAAAAAAAAGAGAAACACATTAATTTATGAGTGAGGAAAAATGTCACGAAAATGTTGAATCAAAGGGTGGAAAAGTCTAAAAGGAAAGTTTATGTTGGAGCTTAAATGTTTTCATTCAGCAAACACAAAGCCTTCTTTTTAGCAAATAACTCTTTTGCAAGCACTAATGGGAATGATGGTTCATGAGAGGAACGAAAGATGTCACAGTAAGATCATGCTCATTGACTCCCTTTCACAGAGGAGGAGAGAACACAGTACGGCATTAGCTTAGAAAACCGTGCTTATAGTCAACTGAAATTCTAGAGCATTTACAACCTTGAGAAGGTGGTAGCCAAGGAGCAGGCGCAAGGACAGTAGTGAAATAGTGTAACCTCTCCAAGTACCTAGAGAAATTTGTGTAGGAACCTGACCACACAAAATTTGTGGAATTTCTGAGAACGTACAACCTTGACCAAGAATGTGGAATAGTGATTGTGGGAAGAGGGGACAATGCTCAACAAGTGCAAGTGCCATTAAACCAGGCCTTGGTGGAGAAGGCATTGGGGCTAGAACCTAAGGTGGAGAAAAAATGTAAGAGAGATGTGTATGCTATGCTAAAGATGAAGAGGGAAGATGTTTTGACAAATGACGACATCAACATACAAGATATCCCCGATGTTGAGATCTGTATGCAGGAAAAGTTAGTGCACTCACTTTTCTCCAGCCAACGCTATAACTCCCTCATGCACTGGATCAATGTGACTGTGCTAGAGAATGTGGTAGTCCACACCCTTGATGAGGTGGAATGGAATGGCTACGTGCACAAGACGATAGACCAAGTAGCCAAAGCACTAGCCCTGGGCAGCAAACAGATAGGCGGAGAATCCCCAGCCTCTAAAAATATGGAGAGGAACAAACCTTCCTTGAAAGCCTCCTTCATCGGGTATGGAAGTGTGCTAGCAGCCATCATCCAGGAGGCTGTAAAAGAAGCCCAACAAGGAAATGAAGGAGCAAATGAGACCCTAGATAGGTCGTTGATCCACCAAGGGAAAGATCCATCGAGCAACATGATAGAAACTGAGACAAAGAAGGAGGAGGAGGAGACTCAATCCGGAAGAAAAAAAAAAAAGAAGCCCACTAGAGAGATAGCTCAGAAGAAGAAATAGAATAGGGGCACGAAAAAAGAAAAAGAAGATCTAAAGAGAGCCAAAAGGGAATCCCTAAGTGAGGCGGCGGAGAGGAAAAAGAAGGAGAAGGAAGAAGTTGAAAGCTGGCAAAAAGAATCAAGGAAAACAGAGGAAGAAAGAGAAAGATGTGATGTGGAAAAGGAGGCGGAGTTGAGGAGACAGGAGGAGGAAGACATGGTCGAAGCAACTCGCCGATCCATAGAACAACAAAGCCGACTCAATGGCCTAGGAGCTTTAAGTCTTCCTAGGGAGAACAGACCCGGCTCAAGTGCTCATGTACCTGAAGTCATGCTGCCCATGGTCATTGAAGGCAAGGGTAAGGCTCCCATCCATCCCATCCCATCCGTCTTAGTGCCAGCCAACGAAGCAAGCACTGTCACCCCAAGCATCTCGGCTAACACGGATGTGAACAGTTTTGTGGCATGGATGCAATGCTTTATCAATAAGGAACTAGCGCAAGGAAAGAGCGGGGAGACTATGGCCACTAGGCAAAAGAGGACAGCCACAAATATTGAGTCTAGACAAGATTCGAAACTTCAAAAGATGGAATCTTCGACCATGCCAATCCCTACTTCTACGATGCCACTAGCAAACCATGATGAATATGTTGATGAATTGCTCTCTCAGCTAGAGAAGGCAAGGGAGGAAACAAAGGTAGTTGTGGTCAAGTTGGAAGCGGAAAAGGAGGCGGTGGTAGCCTTCTAGCTTTAAAAGATGAGGCAAATGGCTACACAACAAAAGGAAATCCTTGACCTGAAACAAGAACTAAAAGCCAAAGAAGAAAAGGAGAAAATTTGGCGGCAACAATTTGTAGATGAAAATCAAGAGTTAGAGAAAATGCCGAGAGAGTATAAGCTTCTAATCATGCAACATGAGGATCTGGCAGCAAAAATAGGTCGGATCGAACAGGGCATGAAAGAGTTTTCCGCAGGGGAAGAAGGAAGGAAGCAAGAAGAGGAACAACACCATAGAGAAATGGAAACCATGACCGAAAGGCTGAGCCCTGAAAGAGAGGAGAAGGAGAGAATGAGCAGGGAATTGGAAGACTAGGAGCAGAGGCTCATGGCCCTAGTGGTGCAAAGACAAGGAGAGGGTATGGAGGAAATGAAAAAGAAAGCCGAAGAGTGGGTAGGTGAAAATGAACAAAGAGTGAAGACGTTGGCATGTCACCTGGCTCTCGTGGAAAAAGAGAAAGACCTAGTAGAAGGCAGAGAAAAGGCAGCCTAAGTGGCTTTTAATACTCAACAACGAATCTTCCTGAATACCTTGATGGATGCCACTCACACAGAGGAAGGGAAGTCCTTGGAGGTGGTAAAGAAGAAGTTGAGCATAGCACGCAGAGCTTTGCGAGCAAGGCTACACATGCCCTCCCAACCCATTGCAGTTGAGATGAACCTTGATGAACAACATAGGTACCTGTTATTGGCCAGCCTAACCCCCCAAGAGATTGATGCTCTGGGGTTCACAGAGGAGGTACAACAGCAAGAGTGCCCGGGTAGTAAAGCTGAACTGCAATTTGACCTAGGCGAATTTGAAGAAGAAGTGATCCCACAACCCCCTTCACCCCATTTTGAAGGGCAAGGTTAGTCAACAGCAGACGCGCCCGCGAAAAGAAAAACTGCTCTAAGGGAGAAGAGAATGAAAATGGTGAAAGAAGCTAGACAAATATTAAGGGCTAACCCTATGGCACATCCGTATGTACCCCTCCCACCATGCCCAAATGACCTATCGGCCAGTTTCCATGCGGAGCTCATAATCTAGGAGAGATAAGAAAAAGAGAAGCAGCCCTTCAACTTTAGCTTCCTCATCCCTAATGTCCTGCACAGGGTCCTTCCCCTAAAATAGTGGATGAGGTGATCAACATCGAAAGCCGGCTAAGCCAACAATGGCTGAAGAAAAGAGAGAAGAATCCCACCCTCTAGGGCATCGAGGATGCGGAATACTGGCAAAATAAAGTTTTTGAAGTGCCTCGGTTAGTGCCTGGATACGAATGCCAACCACTGTGGTGGAGATGCATTTGTGACGACAACATGTTCACATGGATGGCTTTTCGTAATACCCTCCCTTCTGAGAGAAACAACCCCACCTACATGGCGTACCCTCGTAGAGTAGGAGTAGACTTTGATGCAAACACCCATGGCCATTACGACTTTCCCATCATATATAACCCCTGTACTACCACCTTAGCCTAGGCCCTCACCTTCACCTCTAATAGCCTAGATGCCACCATGACCTGCTTTATTGCTGACTTCTCCTCCTATCCAAATCCCACCTTCATTACCACTTGCAACTATCTTAGGCTATTAAAAATCCTACTTAGGCAGGACCCCACCCTGGCCTTCCCCCACTCTTTTTTGACCCTAATGCCATTGATAGATGTGCAATGACCTGTCTAATTATGTGATCTAGCCTCATTCCTTTCTTCTATCTCACCGTTCTTGAAGATATGAGTGACAGCCAGTTCACTCGCTGCAGCCATCCCTTCCTCTCTACCACCCCTCTCCAGGTTTGATTGAACCTCAAGAATTTCATGTAGAGCTAAAAAATTTTGAGTTACTCCATTAAATCCCCTTCACCACCACCTTTTGAGAACAAGGACTAACAATTACCTACTGCCCGAACCCTGTACCTTAGCAAGGCTATTTATAAAAATTTAAAAGAAAAGAAGCAAGGAGCCCGCAACATGTCCACACACAGGTCGTAGCACATAGCTCATAGTCACTGTACCTAGGGGTCCTCAAGTTAGGCACGTCCGATGACCTTAGTCGGCCAGTCCCGTTCCTAACCCCCTCGAACTTTTTGCCTCCCCACTTCTCGCTTAGGGCACCCCAAGGGCCTAACACTTACCTATGGTTAGACTTGTCACCCTAAGCTACACACACCGCACCTCCATATACACGAATAGGGTCCTCAAGTGTGGGACATCACCCAGGCTTACCTAGGGTTAGACCCAACTCCCTGTTCCACGAGTACAAGCATCGAGCACCGCACGGTGAGATAGACACTCCCCTTAGGTCAAGCAATTTCTCCTTCTAAGTACAACAAGATGCTGCAAACCACCAACTTCAGAGGCCCCCATCATCCACTCAACACACCTTTAATTCTCCATCCAAATAATTATTGAAGCTTCCCAATCAAATGAGTCCCCCAGTCCTGGCCCAGAATCCACCCTTTCACAATAGAGACCTCGAAGTGCCATGGGACTGGCACCCGTCTCGGAGGGGTGTAATGTTAAACTCTAACCTCAGTTCAAGTTGGCAGAAAAATGAAGCAAAAAGCAAAAAAAGAACAGAAAAAGAGCAAAGGTGCAAAGGCAGCCCCTAAAAGCTAAGTTGAGGCAAAAGCACAATTTTAAATAGAAGGCGCCTCAAAAAACTCTTGTAAAAGAGCGCGAGGCTCCCTCCTATGCCATTTCTAAAGGAATAGACGGGTGTAGGCTTAAGGCATGAGGCAATAAAAGGGAAATAGGAAAAAGGACCTTGCCACAAAGGCGGGTCATGTAAAAAGAGATGGGCGCCCATGGAAATTTAGGGCTTGTATATAAAGTTTAAAAAGTGAATGGAAGCTCATTCTTTTTTGTGTGTGGCTAACAAGAGACCTCTCTTCTTCCCTTCTTCTCTTCTTCTTGCTTGTGTGTGTGCTCTTGAGAGAGAGTGTGTGAGAGTGTGAGGAAGTGAGTGTGTGGGAGTGAGGGATCAAGAGGGTGAAGCTCTTCACCATCTCCTCTTCTCTTCTTCTCTTCTCTTCTCTTTTCTCATGTGTGCAAAGCTGTGGTGGATGGAGCTTGATGGAGGAGGCTTGAGGATGCTTGAGCTAGCATCTAGGATCGTGGAGCTATCGATGTGTGCAAAGGAGGAGGCAACTCATTTCGGCATCGAGGTAAGCTCACTACATTCGTAGGTTTGAAGGCGTGTTGTCTATGTGTGAGGTAGCCATTAGAGCTCCTTGGAACACTTGAATCAATAAGTGGTCTATGGGTCTTGGCAGTTGAGCGAGAGTTCCCACAGTGCTCATGCAATAGTAGTCACATTGTGTGTGAGAATGCAATTGATGGTTACAAGGAGAGCTTGGCATCTTGTGATCACCTCATAATGATGAGCTAGGACGTCAAATCTGGGTACTACTTCCTGTTGAGCATCATTTTGGTTGTTTAGGGAATACAAAACAAGAAAGCAGAGAATATGTAAACACACCATCGTGCTAGAATAAAGACATGAGCATAAACATATTCTCTGAACACACTTCAACATCCGTAAGCGAAAACCTTTTATGATCTCATAATGCAAAAAAGAGATTCATACACTTAAATAACATGACTCAAGCATTGAGAACAACCAACAGTGAACATAAAAGCATGGCATTTTTCATTCCTGTATTTTAGAATCCACACGGCTAACATCATGAATACAACCACTGCATATCAGAATTGGCACTTGACATATAGGTATTCTATCCCATTACATTTAAAGACACATTTACATAGGCTGATCTCAAACCACTATATCCATATATAAAAGTAAGAAACTAAGATCACTAATGGAATTTGAGTCCTAGGGATTTGTGCCCCTAACACCTAGCACAACTTGATGAATGACTAGCACCGGCATGACCTGGACCCGCAAGCATAAAGTGAGATAGTGGATGACATAAAGAACATACTTATACCCTGCCAAAGGCCTTGCACCCCTTGACAAGCCTCATTGAGTAGTAGTGAGTAGAGCCCCTCTAGGATACTCAAAGCTCTCTGGTGCAATTGCATAAGCACTTCTAAAGCCAATTAAAAAGATAGACAAAGTACAAAGATCCAAAAAGAAATAATAGCATGAAACTATGAGTAGCTAGAAAGAAATAGGAACATAGACAATGATGTCTTTGCAAAATGACATATGCACTCCAAAAGACTGACCAAGGTACAATACCTCTTATCTCCTGGAACTCATCATGCACCTCATGCACTACCTCCTGCACAACATCACTGCTATCACTGGCATGAAAATGCTTCTCCTGCATCAAAGTAGCAATATAATCCTCACTACTTCTCTTTGCTTCCAAAGCCTCTTGTAATCTAATCTCCAAATCATGACATTTGCCCTCAAGCATAGATATCTTCTTATGCAACTCTTCACCTCCATGACTTTCAACAAGCTGCTCTACCATAAATACATCCTTAAACATAGCAAATGGACATGAAACCAAACCATCCAAAGTTTGAGCAACCCTCTGCCACCATGCCTGTTTTACTTCCAAAAGCAAAGCATCATGAAGTTCTTCATACTCATATTTAAGCACTACTAACCCATCTACATCCACATCCTAATTTGAAGAATCTGCTGCTCAACCACTTTCAAAGGATCAAACCTATCCATCAATAGTTTATGATCAACCTGCAAACTGTGCATACATATCCATAAAATTATGCATACTATCTGAACATTGAGATTTCCATTCTTTGGTCCATCTTTCAAAGACAATCATCGAAAATTTGTTATGCTCTATCTACTACTACAATGTTGAAACATGCTCATGATGCTAAGTAAACATAGCATCATAATCTTTTTCTTTCTACCTCAACTACTGAGCCAAACCCTCAGCCCTCATCCTCTCAGTAGTCAACTGATCTTGCAAACTCAGAATGTGTGCTGCAATACTTGAATGATCTCTTTCATGTTGTCTCAAATAAACCATGATTTTTTGCATCATACTCATGGCATCAATCATACTAGCAACCCAAGAAATATTAGTATCCAACTCACCCAAAACCAAAGGAGTGTTAGCTACATGCATAGACTCAAAGTCTTTCTGCAAAGCCTTCTTAAATAGTAGCAGGAACATCAACCGAAACCTATTGTGGTTTCTCATCCACCTTGGAATTACCCTTGAGCCACCCTATATTACCTACAGAGTTTAATACATCCACCTTGACCTTTGCATCCAAATGCTCCACCTTCTCATCATGCATTGGCTTCCCATGATCTTTCACAAAATTCATAGCAACTTATCTTGCATAAGACTCTTGATAACCATCTTGCAATAATTCTTTGTAAATAGTTAATCTCTCTTCATCATCATCAAAAATATCAAAAGTATTGTAACTGTCTTTCCCATTATTGGTATCCTCTGTCACCTCATCAACATGCCCTCCATCTCAAGACATAGAATCAGGTGTCCAAGTCAATGAAGCCTCCATAGTCAAACCAAGATATTGCCTAAGAGCATACTCATATAAGGCTTCCAAGAAACAACCCATATAGGATTTATGGAAGACCTTCTTAGTATTAAGCACTTTAATCTCTATCATTAACCTACCCTACAAAACCCCAGCCCAGTTCAGCATACCCACATTCTCAGCATAGTAAATCAATCCATAAGATTCCCAAGCTATGGAATTTGTCTTAATAAAGAGCATGAACTTCTCCATAAACCATTGAAGATGCATTTTTCAAGCATCAATACACTTCATAACATAAACCTTCCATGGACCCGTGACATCTTCGAATGCTTCATGCATTTTCTCATCATAGCATCTCCACAAAGTCAGGTTTACATTCATTGGTAATGCAAAAACATGGCTTACCACTCGCATAGTAAGCTCATGATGACTTGTAATTTTACCCTAAGATTGTCTCAAGATGTCAAGTTGTACCAACACAAGTCTGAAAGGTAATGCCTATTGTAACCTTATATGCAATCCTAAATGCCCATAAAGCTGAATCAAGTTTGACATCCCAATCCTCCCTATTATCTTCAACAATTTTCTTCAAGATGTGAAGTGAAATCTTATTGGAACTTTTAGCTTGACCATTAGCTTGAGGATGATACGGAGTAGATTTCTTGCATAGAATCATATGCCTGATAATCAATTCTTCAATAACTTGATTCAAAAAATGCTTTTCCCGATCATTAATCAACTCAATAGGACAACCAAATCTAGTCATTTTTCAAACTAGTCAACCCCCCTTCTGGTTGCTCGAATTCAGGAACACACCTTCTCAACACATTATCAACCCCCCTTCTATATAGTGTGTTTAAAATCACCTGGAATGATATGATCTTCAATGCCAACCTTCTTCTCTGATCTGCTGAAATGTATGCAGGTATAACTCCTGACTTGAGGAAATGCAGCATCTGGTCATAATATAAATCAGGGTCAAGCACCTAAACCTCAAAAGTTTAGCATCAGGCAACTGATCATGAATTCCTACTTTAAACTCATCCGTTTGCAATCTACTTAGGTAATCAGCAATGGCATGCTCTTTCCCGCAGGTGTGAACAACCTTGAAATCAAACTTTTGTAGCAGCAACATCCATCTTGCGAATCTACCTATCAAAATTGAGGCTTATTAATTTAAAAAAATAGTGTCTGATGGTCCACATGGAAAACAACTTGATTTCCCAATAAATAATGTCTCAATTTCTACACTAAGAAGATTGTTCCAAGTGCTTCTCTTTTAGTAATAGAATAGTTCTTTTCAGTAGCACTCAATCTTCTGCTTGCATAATTAATTGGTTTGTTCTAGCCAGGCACTTTATCATGCATAAGAATAGCTCCCATAGCCAGATCAAATGCATTACAAAAATATGGAAAGGCAATTTCCATGCTGGAGGTTGCAATATTGGAGCCACAACCAAAATATTTTTCAAAACAATCAAGGTTCTCTCCTGATCTTCCCTCCACACAAACTGCATCCCTTTCTTTGTGAGAGTCATAAGAGGAGAGCAAATATGTGACAGATACCTTAAATACATGTTGGGCCACTTAACTTGCCCCACAAACCACATAATTTCTTGCACATTACTTTGAGCCTTACCCTTCTGAACAATTGTAATCTTTCTGAGATCTATACTCATACCCTCCTCAGACAAATTTTGACCTAACATCACAGCTCTTTTGGCTGCAAACATTGATTTGAAAGGATTTAATGACATGCCAAATATTATGCATCTCTGAAAGCATAATCTAAGGTGTTTTAAATGTTCCCGTTTGTTGCCAAAAATGCAAAAATCATCAATGAATACTCTCAGAAAAGTTGTTAAGTATGGTTCAAATGTTTTATGAGCAACTCCTTGAAACTCAGGCAGTCTATTTTTCAACCCAAATTCATAACTGTGCTAACATAAGCTCCCCACTCTGTGATGAAAGCTATCTTATCCATATCTTTTGAATGCAACTTACTTTGATTATATCGTGAAAACCCATCCACAAAATTGTACATCTCATGGCTTGCCACATCATTTAGGAGAGAATCAATTAAAGGATTTGGGAAGGGATCAGTAATAGTAGGTGCATTTAATTTCCTATAATCCACACAAACTTTGATCTTCACATTCTTCTTTGGCACTATAACAATAGGGGATAACCAAGTAACCTCATTAACTGATTTGATGAACCCAACTCTCAAAAGCTTGTCAATTTCTTCCTTGACCTATTTGGCATACTTAGGATTCATTCTATACCTCTTCTGAACAATATGCTTAGCATCTTTCTTCAAGTTTACCATGTATTGACACACAAATGGATCAAATCCTTTCATATTCGTATAATTTCAAGGAAAAATATCTTGGAACTCTCTGCACAACTTAATTAGATCTTGCTTGAAATTGTCTTCAACAAAAATTATACTGACCTTGATGGGTTTAGGCTCTCTTTCATTATTCAGTTTAACCTCCTGAACCTCATCTTCAACTAATCTTGTAGATCTTCTCATTGTATGCTCATATCTTAGTTCAATCTAAAAAATGGCTTTTTACCATTCCTCTTCCAGTACACCAAAATTGTCCATAAAATTGTTCATACTAGTTTGTTGTTTTTCAAGTTCTTCTTGTTGAAAATTTTCAGGATGAGTAGTACTTTGGTCCTAAATTAATTTATTTTTCTCATTCCCAGACCTGTCTTGAAATTCAAGATGCTCCTAATCTTTAGGAAGACATTCTAAATTTTGTCCTAACTCGTTTTGGACTACAGTTTGAATAGTTTGCTGCTCCAGAAGTGCATTTCCAACCACATTGGGCTACTTTTGATACTCTTGTATAATACCATCAACATCTATTTCAAAAATGGAACCACATAAGGATTTTCCTGAATAAATAATTCCTCATCATCTTCTACTTCATCTACAAGATTAATAGTTTGAGCTATAACATGTCTAGAGAAACTCTTCAAAATAACCTTATTAACTGTGGATAACTTGATTTCCATAAGAGATACACATAATCATTTCCATAATCTTGCTTGAGTTTAGCAATTTTAAACCACAGTCTCCCCAAAAGCATGGTATAAGAGTCTCCCATCTCTGACATTCTCAAGACAACAAAATGCACCCTGAAGCCACTCGAATTGTTGATTCCTTAAAATGCCTAAGGGATGTAACCTTCTCTGATCTACCATCCTAACCTGAAATGGAGTTGGCAATAACTCTTCTTGCTTGGTTGAAAAATATGTATGTTTAGGGAGTATATTAACTCTTGAACCTCCATCCAATAGGACATCATCATGTTTTCTTCCTAGATACTCAACTTGAATAGTGGTCACTTGGTAGTCCACAACTTCTTGTTGAGTTGGTATAACTGCCTAATAGTTAAGAACTACCTGATCTTGAACTATTGTACTTTCAAGGACTTCCTGTTACTTTTGGATAATCTTCATAAGTATCTTCTCTTTAAATTGTGGTCTCATATCCAAAATTTGCTCCAAGGTTAAATGCAAAGAACACTTTGCTAAAGCTTGAAATAACTCTTCTGAACCTCCTTGCTGTAATTTTCCAGCAATTGTGCTATTAGGAAACTGTTTTTTATCATCAAGAAACTGATTCTGCTATTCAGAATCATACTCCTGATATTTAGGAAATTGCTCATGCAATTCAAGTCTTTGCACACCTAAATCCCCTACATCATCAACTTGATCAGATTCAATATTTTCAACAAGTTTTTGCAACTTTCTAACCTACTTTGCTATCTTTTTCCTTGTCTTCTCTTGTTCCTGCCAATCAAGCTTCACACCTACTCGGCTTCTAATTACCGCTAAGACCATTGGTTCCTCTTGACATTCCTCTACTTCAATACAATTAGAACAATCATAATAAACATGCATAGTTACAACATTAGTGTTACTTGACACCTCCTTTCCCCTTCTTGAACCTGCACTTGTTGAATTTTCCTATAGCTAGCAATTCTTGCACCTTCAAGAAATTTCCTTTTCTCATCTTGATTAGCTAACTATATAAGGATGGCTACAACTAGGGTAGGTGGATGCTGTTGATGAGATGCTCCTACAGGTCTTCCATCATTGTGGGACCTTGGTATTGGCATTCCTCTCTCAGTCCTATGCCTTGCTCAAAGTTCACAATTTGGTCCAACAAAGTTTCTTTAACCTCCATAATAGTGGCATGCTCCCGTTTGGGTGATTTGCCTACATTCTTCTAGGTCCTCTAAAGGGTCTTTGTGGTATGGCATAAGTAATAATATAATTAACTATAGTTGGTTGAATAGGTCTCGGCCTAGACTGCATCATTGGCATCTTCTGTACCATCCTTACATTAGGATTGTACCAATAATCCTAGTTTCATGGCCCTTTCTTTGACAAATCTCACGATGCTTTTGCTTCTTCTTAGTTTTAGAAAGACCCAAATCTTTCAACTTCTGTTTAATCATCTTATCCAACTTGTTGTTCTCTGATTTCTTCTAATCTTTATCCTTTGTTTTTTTCTTTTTAGTCTTGGATTTTCCTAAATTTTTCTTTTTCTTCTTATTTTTCTTCCTACTAGACTCTTCATCATTAGAGTCACTAGAATTATCATTTGAATTTGAACTATCATTATTGTCCTCATCAGCACTATCTGAATCTGAGTCTTCATCATAATCTAAATCCAAAGAATCCTCATCCTTACTGGTCTTAGATATGGAAGTACCAAGTGTCCTTTCCACTCTCATAACAACCCTAATCAATGTATACAAAGTATCATTTTGACCCATCTCCACATTCACACAATATTAGTGAGTTTGGGAATCTCCCAATTCCCATTTTTTGAATACTAAAAAGGTGGCACTTGGATAGCATGCCCATAAGTTTCTCAAAACCATATGATGTGACCTATCATTGGAAAGTGCTTGAAAAATGGAATCGATTGAGCTATAGGATGCTCAATTTGGAGTTATAGTGTTTAAGTTACGACAATTCCAAAGATTTGACCATGTGTCCCAAACTTATGGGAAATTCCCATGTTTCCCAATATGGTGTATTATAATAATTTTAATTTGGCAATGGGGTTCCTAATCTTACCCCTTAGGCCCTTCATAAAAGAAGTGATTTGCATTTCCAGTGAAGGTGAATCATGAGCATCCAACCTGTTCAACAAATTCTTAAACTTCTGGGCATAGTCCTCCACCAACATAGTCTTTTGTTTGATCTTCTTAATCTTCCTAAGAATATCTCCAGGAGCATTGTCCTTACAAAACCTGCCCAAGAATGTTGTTTTTAAAGCATCATATGAATTGAAGGTTGCCATACCATAACTGGCAAACCAATCCATGGCCTTTCCCTAGAAGGTAGCAACAAATAGCTTGTCTTGAATTGTGGCACATGGCAGTCAAGGTCCTCCTTCATTTTGCCTAAAAATTTAGATGCTCAAAGCTTTGGATTAATTAACTAATTCACATTCATTATGGTTTGCTTCTTAGACTTCCTTTGAGGTGGTAAAGCATTAAAATTCAGAACCCTTTGAGTTGGAATTCTAGCATTCCTCAACAAAATTGTTCTTCCCAGCACTATATGTTGTAGCCTCTCAAATGCCTGCCTAAGAGGAGTACCCTATTGTTCAAAAGGTAATATTCCCTCATCATCAGACAAATTTGGAGAGTCTGTTGAAGTGGTAGGGGAATGATATGCTATTGAGGTACCTACAGAGGTACCCCCTTCCAGAGAAATCTACCTTGCATCAACAAACTACTCCTCATCCAGCCTGCCCAAGCCTTCTAATTCACTCCTATCATTTAGCCATGCAACTTGTTGTTGATGTCTTGCTAAGGCCTCCTTGATTTTGCGATATGCTCCTGGTGAGGATAGGATTGGATAAATAAGGGTAATTGTCTGACATCAATACTACCCATAGAAGGCACCTTATTTGATCTCAATGCCATCATCATTCCTATCACCTAATCTAATGATTGTTTATTCCAGGTCTGTGCCTTAATCAAGAAATGACTTCTATGAAACTGGTAAGGATCGCCAAAGTATTTAGGCATACACAACAAGAAAGCAGAGAATACATAAACACACCATCATGCTAGAATAAAGAACATAAGCATAAACATATTCTATGTATACACTTTAGCATCATCCATAACCGAAAACCTTTTCTGATCTCATAATGAAAAAATAGAGATTCATACACTTAAAAAACATGACTCAAGCATTGACAACAACCAACAGCCACCATAAAAGCATGGCACTATTCATTCTTGTATTTTAGAATCCACATGAATGACATGAGGAATACAACTGCCTGCGTATTAGAATTAGCGCCTGACATACATGTATTCTATCGTCCCATGACATTTAAAGACACAATTACATAGGTTGATCTCAAACCACTATATCCATATATGAAAGTAAGAAACTAAGGTCACTAATGGAATTTGATTCTTAGGGATTTGTGCCACTAACACTCGCCATGCTAAGAAAAATCTACAGCTAGGGTTTGGGGGTTAGCTCGCCTTCTACGAGTTCTGCTTGCAACAAAGAGAATCTTTGGATGCTTAGTTCACATGGGCTTGAATCTTTCTACTACCGATTTGGTTGAGTCCTTTGTGATTGTAGCTCCAATTGGATTGATTAAACAATCTTCTTGTTAATGGACCTTCTCATACTATGATTGAACTTCGATGGGAATTTTTTTCAAAAGCTTCCAATTTGGACTTTTGATCAAGAATAGATGCTAAGAATGATAGAATTGATCAATTGATTCTAAGAGTGAGAGATTTCATAAATTGAATTCAAGAATTAATGGCCAAAATTGGTCGAATGGAAAGTTTTGTGACAAGAAATTGATCAACTACATTCATCAAGGATAAATGGTGAGAATGATAGGATCATGGATTTCGATAGACTTTAGATTGCTCGAGGTTTAGAGTAAAAGGGGAGAGAAAGGGGGGGGGGGGGGGGGCTAAAAGTGGTGGAGGGTTCGTGATAGCCAAGGATATGAATTAGTCAAAAATGGTGTTGGAAGAGATAGGGAAAAGTGGAATGTACTGCAAATTAGGATCATACTCAAGGCTATTACAGGAGATATGATGAGCATTATGGCTCCTTTTCCACTAGCAAATGTTGATGCCAGAGATGTAGTTCCCTAGAGTCTATGTAAGGCCATTTACATCTAGGAAATAACCACATGGTGTGGAGTTGTCGAGCAAGGTTTATGGTATCTTAGAATGGTTTGATCGGTATATTATTGTTTTTTGATGGATCAAAGACATACTTTGAGAGCGGAATTTTGGTGCCGGGAATTGCTTAAAAATAGCTAAAAATTATGAATATCAAGGGAAAAATATCCAATGTCAAAGGCGGCGGCTCGACCTAGGACGATTTTAAGCGTCAAAATGCTCTAAGGACGCCCATGCAACACTTGTGGATTTTTAGTAATTTTTCTATGTGCTTGTACGAGTCAGGGAAGCTGTCGACCGGTCCAAGATGCCGAGACGAGCTCACAGAAATTTTCAAAACTAGATTTGGACACCGTATGTGAGAGAAGCCGGGAAAAGGGCCAAAAGGTCGGTCAAAATTAGGGAGGTGCCCAAAAGGAGAAGTGAAGGGGTGCCTTTGGGGAGGGGCACCCCCTCCTTTAAAAAAAGAAGAAGAATAGGGGGGGCGGCATGCAGCAGCAGCCGTCACAAAAAAAACGCCCCCCCCCCCCCCCCTCAATGCAAAAAATTGCTGAAGAAGAAGCCATGGAACCACCAGCAGGCAATTACCTTGACTCTCCGCTCCACATCGCTCCGTCCCGCGCGAGATATGGCAGCCTGTAGAGGGAGAGAGAAAATCATTCTTTCTCTCTCCTCCCTCTCTCTCCTCTAAGGGGGGATTCATGTGGGAAGAGAAAGGAAGAAGAAAGAATGGTGGAAGCTTGTCCGGCATCGATCCGATCGCTCCACAGGCTGGAAATGGTGACATGTGATCGCCATGAGCATGAAGTGCTGCTGATTTTCAGATTTGCAGCCATGGATATGAAACCCGAGACATGCAAATAAGCGGTAATTCAATTTTTTCAAAGGAAATTTGAGATTTCATGGCTTTTGATTGATAAAATGTTGTTCATGTGGGCTAAAAATTGTTTATGTTGCTGTTTTCCATGGGTATTTGTTGATCATAACCAGAAAATCAGAAAAACATGCATCTTGTGGCCCAAAATAATACACTAAAACACGTAAAATATGGAAAATCAAGGGAAAATGATGTTTTTGATTATAAAAATGGAAGAATAAATAGGAACACCAACTAAATTTTCATTTTTGTCGCAAGAAAGAACTAAGGGCCACAGCCCCATAACCTATTTTGAATTTTCAATAATTAAATAATGCAAAAAATAAGGGAAAATACAAGGAAAATAGAGAAAAACTACTAAAAATAGGGGAAAAATGCATATTGGGTGCGGAAAATTAATGGAAATTAAGAACAATGTTCATGAATGTTTGTGGGGACTGAAGCATGAGGGTTTGCCTCAGCTCAGCCCCACCTTCTTGTTCTAGTGTGTCTTTTTCCGCTTTTTACACATAAAATGATGGCAAAATGCCTTATAAATCTATACAACAATGCAACATTGGATCGATGGGAGGGTAGAGTGGTTAAAATGTGTCTAAATGTGGAGTAAAATGATGAAAAGCTTGCTGGTTTTTGTTTGCATTCCATATAGGTCGGTGAATAATTATAGAATGAGAGCCTAGTAGTACGAGGGTTTCCTCGGTGCTAGGTTCGTGCAACGCCGCATAAGAACGGTAGTTGAAAACCATTAAAAGGATGTTTTCCACATGTACACAATATTGATTTTATAATTGTTTGAGCACTTAGCATCCACACTATGCATAAACCATGGAAATATTTAAAGGTATCAGAAATCTTGGATGCACAGCAATTGCTTTCATTAGGACCTTCACCCACGTTGAGTGAGAGACATGACACCCTAAGCCATAGGCTAGGCATGGGGTCTAGGGGAAAGAGAAGTAAGGACAATGGTACATTCGTGTATACGATTAAATGGTACCTTGAGTGGATTTGGTGCGAAATGTTTATATGTTGAGCGACGCATCGAGGGGCCAATCCCCAAGGTGTAGGAGAGTCGCAGAGGGGTGGCGGCACTCAGCCGTTGGAGGACCCCCTATGTCTGTGCTTCATGCCATTAGGCAATATGTAAGGGACTCCCTCTGAGGAGTAGTGGGTGAGAGAAGAGTGGACTACAAGTGACGTAATACAAATGCAAGATGTGTAGGAAGGCAATGTATGTGTCATCAACACTCCTGGCCGCGAGGCCGTGGGGTTGTTGAGCGCGTGAGATAGAGGTCCGGCTAGTGCACGAGCCAGTGCCGGCCCGTTCTAGGTTCCATCAGTGGTGCGTCTGCCGAGAGCCGCTTAAAAGTGGCAGCCCTCAAATCCTGGTTGTCTAGGGACCAATTAGCAGTTTATGCCAAAGGATACTGTGATTGATCCGTTATTTACCAATAAGCATCGTCTAGCAGAAATCCAAAAGCAAGAGAGAGACGAAAGAGCTAGGCGACAGGCTGAAATTTTTCGGAGATATTCCCCTAAGCGTAGCGGTGTTGAACCCTTACGAGGGAGTGGATCTAGTGGTCTTGATGCCACAAGCAGTAAGTTAGGAGAAGGTGAAAGATCTAGTGCTCCCCTTCCTTCCATAAGCCAGTCTACATCAAGTGCAGGAGGTGCAATCCCACCGTCCCCTATTCCTAGTGCAAATCCAATTCTCGTCATGGCGCAGCCTATTGCAATTCCAGTAGGAACGACGGATTTGCCGGCTCTAGGTTACCCACTACCCATTTTTAATGGGTTAGTTGAGGAAGACGCGGAACTCCACATTAGGGAGTTTCAAAAGCTGATGTTTAACTGTCGCATCCAAGAAGAAGGACATTTAATGATGTTCTTCAACATGACTCTCAAAGAAAGAGCTGCTATATGGTATCATGGTTTAGAAGCCGGAACCATATTGAATATTGATTCATTTTATGGAGCTTTTCGAAGGGAGTTTGCCCCTGAAAGGGGTGGGCAATATTGGTTGCATGTACTCAACGTGACCCGCCAAGAACCACACGAGGATATTCATGCTTATGCGAAGAAAATAAAAGAGGTTTTCCGTAAGTTGGACACCTCTATTCCTATCCCCGCAGAAGCTGCCCAATTGCAATATTTCCTACATGGTTTGGACTTTAACATCCAATTGCAGTTGAGTAGTGTCCCCTTGTCACCCTAAACCCACGGAAGTGTGTTTTTGGAGTACCTTATGGGCTATTGCTGGGTCATGTGGTCAGTTCGGTAGGAATTGCGACAGACCCCGAGAAGGTCAAAGTTATAGTTGCCATGGGTCCACCACGCACTCCGAAAGAAGTTCATAGCTTTCTGTCTTCGGTTGGTTATTACTGTAGATTCATAAACGCCTTGGCAGAAAGAACGTTTCCGCTTACGAATTTATTATCCTTTAGCTGTTTGTTTGTATGGGGTGACCCTTGTAAGGTAGCATTCGAGGATGTGAAACAGGAGCTAGCAAGAGCTCCCGTTTTAAAAGCACCTAAAAGAGGTGAGGTGTTATCTATATTCTCAGCAGCCACCATGTATAGTATCAGTTGCTGTTTAGCCCAAATTTGGGAAGAGAAGTGGTATCATCCAATAGCCTTTGCTAGTCGGAAATTGGGCATTTCAGAGATCAATTATACCTACATGGAGAAGTTGTGTCTAGCGATGGTCTTTGGGACCAAGAAATTCAGGCATTATATTCTCTATGAGAAAGTCGTGCTTTATACGAAGGCGGAGGGGCTTCGACTATTGATGAATAAGCTACATCCGCCTGATCGTCTAGCAAAGTGGTTAATCACTTTGCAGGAGTTTGATTATGAAATTAGGAGTAAGCCACCAAGGTTGCAAGGCATCGTGGAATGTCTTGTGGACTTTGGGGAGCCGAAAGAATCTGTGGGTGGCTGAAGGTAGTGACATGGAGTTGTTATTTAAAATAGATTCGGCATCTATTCCCTCCTGGTACGCTGCAATAACGCATTATTTATCAATGGGAGAGGCGGGATCCGAATTATCTAAAGGTGAGAGAAGGAAAATTAGGCAACAAGCGTTAAAGTTTGCCTTGATCGCAGGTACATTATATCGGCAAGGGGTTGATGACATCTATCGCCGATGTGTGATGCCTGACGAGGTGCCGTTCATTTTGGAAGAGTGCCATGATTCTGCTTGCGGTGGCCATTTTGCTGGACGACTTACAGCACAAAAGGCTTTAAGAGCAGGTTATTGGTGGCTTGCCATCTTCGAGGATGTGTTTGCGTATGTTAAGAGATGCAATATTTGTCAACGACATGATAGTCGAGAGAATTAGGAAACAACCACTCACCCCTATTATGGCGATACTTCCATTTGAGAAGTGGGGAATAGACTTTGTGGGTCCTATTACTCCGTCGTCGACTGCGCAAAAGAGGTATATCATTATAGCAACTGACTACTTCACAAAGTGGTCAGAAGCACGTGCAACAAGGAAAGATGATGCTAAAGAAACTGCTAGTTTCCTTTTAGAGCAGGTAATATGCCGTTTTGGTCCGCCGAAAGAATTAGTGTCGGACCGCGGAACCCATTTCCTGAATAAGGTGATCAAAAGTTTGATAGAGACTTGGCAAATCAAGCATAACAAGACAACCCCATATAACTCGCAAGCCAATGGGCAAGTTGAAAGCACCAACAAGCAGCTTGTGGGCATCCTGTCCAAAATTGTGTCGGAAAAGAAACGGGATTGGGATAAAAAGTTATACGTGGCAGTGTGGGCCTATAATACGACCTTCAAACGAGCTACTGGCCATACCCCATTCAAGTTAGTATTTGGGGAGGAGTGTGTCTTGCCTTTAGAGATTGAGCTGCCGACTATTCGGTTTGCCATCAATCATTCTTTGAGTGATGAAGACGCACTTTTTGAGCGTTTGACGACACTGGCACATTTAGATGAGCTTAAGCTGCAAAGCTTATTGCACCAAGAAGTGGCGAAGTGCCGAATGAAGTAGTTACATGACCTCAAAGCCAAGAAATACACCTTCAAGAAAGGACAGCTTGTTATGTATTATGATGCACGACGTGAATTATATCCAGGCAAGCTAGAGCCCAAATGGGACGGGCCCTATAGGATCGTTAGAATAGGAAAGAATAAATCCACAGTCTTGTTAGCTGACCTTGAGGGGATAGAATTTAAAAATAAGGTTAATCTTAATAAGATTAAACCTTATTATTTCTGATTGCACTAATACTATGACTGCCTTGCAAGTCTAGGCGAGATCGATCAAATATCTGCAAGGAAATCGTGATAGAGGTTGATGGGTCGTCTGATCCCTTATTTAGAACACCCATATTTAGAACAGAGGTATCATCAGGGAAAGCTCATTTGGTGGAGCAAAGGATACAAGGTGACTGAGCAAGAAGGCGGGACGTTTATTTGGGAGATCAAGGTCTTCTGCCATCACTGCCTACAAATTTTGACGAGCATCCCTGTTGAATTCAATGATAATGGAGGGATGGAGCCTACAGTCCACCCGTTGAATATGTTGAATTTTGATTACCATAATTACGAGTAGAGTTCCCGATGGCGGGATATGTAAACCCTTTATGGACGTACACCTTGTTGAGGTATCGAGCTCCACTCGTGATATGCTAGGGTGACCGTTGTGCATTTATGTCACCGACTTGTCAGTTGTAGATGCGGTTGGTACACCGCCCATGAATAATAGCTAGATGACAGCTATCCTTATCTACTCTAGTTCGTGGCTCAGTTAGTATGCCACCTTAGTTAGTTGAGTTTGGTTTGAGACCCATATATAGGGTTCTTCTATTTCTTTGTATGAGAGTTCTTTTGGCTTACACAACTAAGAAGAGGAAAACTGTTTTCAGCCTCCACCTTGTGTGTATTCCCCCATTATGCAAGCAAGAAAGCTCCAAGTGAGACTCCTTCCTTCTCTCCCACAATCTTGACATGGTATCAGAGCCTTGTTCCTGGTAAGGAGCTCAAGAAAGCAAGCCAAGCTCGCGGTGTTCTGGTAAGAGGAGCAGTGTTGCTTTCATTTTATGTTTTGAGAGCACCTGGGAGTGAACCTATTTTGCGCAGGTCTACGAGAGCTAGGTATCCTGTGGATAGGCTGAAATATGATGGATTTACAGCCATTCACTATGCATATATGGTCAAAGTGATACAGGAACCAGAACCCACTTCTTTTGAGCAAGCCATGGGAAAAGAAAAATGGGAGAAAGCCATGGATGAAGAAATGGATGCCTTGGAAGCAAATGCTACATGGGAATTGGTACCTTTGCCTAAAGGTAAGAATGCAATTGGCTATAAGTGGGTTTATAAGGTGAAGCACAATGCAGATGGTTCTGTGAACAGATACAAGGCAAGATTAGTAGTCAAGGGGTACGCACAAACATATGGCATTGACTATGAAGAAACATTCAGTCCGATTGCAAGGATGGCAACCGTAAGAGCAGTCATTGCTATGGCTGCATCAAAGGGATGGTCTTTACATCATATGGATGTAAAGAATGCCTTCTTGCATGGTGATTTGCAAGAAGAGGTCTAGATGGAGCAGCCACCAGGTTATGTGCATGCTGTTCATCCTGAGTTTCTTTGCAGGTTGAAGAAAGCCTTATATGGCTTGAAGCAAGCACCTAGAGCATGGTCTGACAAGATAGGACAGTATCTTGTCACTATTGGCTTTCAGATTTCCAAGGCAGATTTCTCACTTTATGTGAGAAAAACAGAGAAAGATATTATGCTACTTGTCATTTATGTTGATGATTTGATTATGACAGGTGACAGTGATGAAGATATCCTTCATGTGAAAATGCTATTGAAGCAGAAGTTTGAGATGAAGGATTTGGGAGAGCTGCGTTATTTCTTGGGCATTGAGGTGATTAGATCACCAAGCGGGATATAGCTCTTACAGAGGCAGTATGGATTGGACATGCTGTCCAAATATGGGATGACAGGCTGTAAGCCTATTTCAGTTCCTTTGGAGCAGAATGTGAAGCTGAGTGCAGATGCAGGTGAGCTTCTGGAAGACCCTACTATGTACAGACGCATAGTAGAAAGCTTGATTTATATGACTATTACCAGGCCAGATTTGAGCTATGCTGTTGGATTGGTAAGTTAGTTTATGTAGGCTCCAAGGAAACCGCATTTGGATGCGGCTAGACGCATACTCAGGTATGTGAAGTCCACATTGCAGTATGGACTATTTTATGAGACTGGGGTTTAGATACAGCTGCATGGATACACTGATGCTAATTGGGCTGGTAGTATTTTTGATAGATGATCTACCAGTGGATATGTGTTCTCTTTTGGGAGTGCTGCAGTCACTTGGAGCAGCAAGAAACAACCTACAGTTGCCTTGTCGAGCACAGAGGCCGAGTACAGGGGTGCAGCAATGGCTGCATGTGAGGTAGCTTGGTTGCATAAGCTACTTTATGATATGCATCAGCCTACAGATGGGCCATTTGTCATTTATTGTGACAACATTAGTAGTATACACTTGGCAAATAACCCAATCTATCATGCTAGAACAAAGCACATTGAGGTGCATTATCACTATGTGCGGGAGAGGGTTTTACTAGGTCTTATTGATCTAGTTTATGTCAGCACAGAGGATCAGGTAGCTGACATATTTACGAAGGCATTGGGAGCAGAGAAGCTGCGCAAGTTCAAAGACCTACTTGGTGTGCAGGAATTGGGATTGAGCTCGAGGGGGAGTGTTGAGATATTGAGCTCCACTTGTGATATGCCAGGGTGACCGTTGTGCATTTATGTCACGGACTTGTCAGTTGTAGATGCGGTTGGTACACCGCCCATGAATAATAGCTAGATGACAGCTATCCTTATCTACCCTAGTTCGTGGCTCAGTTAGTATGCCACCTTAGTTAGTTGAGTTTGGTTTGAGACCCATATATAGGGTTCTTCTATTTCTTTGTATGAGAGTTCTTTTGGCTTACACAACAAAGAAGAGGAAAACTGTTTTCAGCCTCCACCTTGTGTGTATTCCCCCATTGTGCAAGCAAGAAAGCTCCAAGTGAGACTCCTTCCTTCTCTCCCATAATCTTGACACACCTTGTACTTTGATGGTGCGTCCAAGGGTGCATGCAAAAAAGGAAGTGTAGGAGTTGTCATCCGAGACCCCCGACGACGCATTGTCATGAAGTTAGCTGCTTGTCTCAGGGTGAATTTTACCAATAATATGGCAGAATACATAGCCCTGATTATGGGTTTGAATATTGCAAAGAAGGGTGGTATCCGCCAGTTATTGGTGAACGGGGACTCTCAGTTGGTTTTAAATCAACTCAATGGGACGTACATGGTACGAAACCCCATCCTTTGCATGTACCATCATGCTGCCGTAGCCCTGCTAGACGAAATTGATAGAGTGTCTTTTCAGCTGATTCCACGAGATTGGAATCAGTTTACCGATTCATTGGCTAATTTTGCGTATGAAGAAGACCTCTTCTTTAATTGTGGCCCTTGTCCCGATATATCTATTGACGATGAGACATGACCTGGTCGTTTGTGGGGTATGCTTTCTGAACATGCCCTCTTTGGCAGACGATGGTTGATCTGGGTGATGCAGAGGGTAGCCAAGACTCATCTACCTTTATTATCTTGGAGCCACAGACTAATTAGACGACATGTGATGCGAACACCTCTTGCGATATACGCAGGAGGGATGGGTCATAATTTAATGCACCTAGTTTAGGGCTACGAGCCTCTGTTCCCCTGGGAATGGTATGCTTTGATGTCTATCATAGTTGTTTCCAGGAGGATGTTATGCGAAGTCATGTTTGATTTCATTAGGCCAAGAGGGCCATTTCCTTGTCTAGTGCGGGTGCATTTAATTGGGCTTTTTGTTTTAAGTGTTGTGCTGGACAAGTTTTGTGATTTGTGGAATTTGGTGGAGCTTGGAGGAGCCTTTGCTGCGATGGAAGCTTCTTGTGGCCAATCCAGGTGATACCTCTCCTTTACAAGTACCTTTCTTTCCTGTTATATGTGTATTTGTACTTGTCGAGGGGGTATATTTTTGTTGGGGACCGGCAACCAAGGCATGAAGTCCCAGGTTTAGGCGAAGTATGTTTGAGGGAGGTCAAAGTAGTCATTGCCTCTTGTAAAGACATTGTCCGGCATCAAAAGACCTGTTTTAGAAGGAAGTCCTAGTGGCCCTGTTCTGCTAGCCTGCTAGGCCGCCGTTCTAGGAGTTCTTGTTAGTAGTGAGGCAGTTAGAGAAGCCTGCTAGAAGATAATAATGATGATGCCAAGAAACCCTGAACACCCCAAAAGATGAATATAAATACGAAGGTGTGTAAAAAGGGGTTCTAACCCCTATCAAAGAAAACAAAAGGAATGAAAATGTATAGGCAGTTGATCATCGCCTTGCGAAGGCCTGGTAGATTCCTAGGGACGAGTCAGACCCAGGGCCAATATCTTGTCTTCCTAGGGGTGGCTTCTTGCTAGGGAACAAAACAAGGAAGGTTGGAGCGAAAATAAAAGTGAGCGTTAGAAAAGGATTAAGTGTCGCCTTGCGAGGGCTTGGTAGGTTCTTGGGTGCCGAGACAGGTCCTAAGGCCGATGCCTTGTTCTCCTTGGGTCAGTACGCTCAGCTCCCTCCTTTTTACATGCCCAAGTATGTTAATAAAATAAAAACCCTAAAAGAAGAAATGTACTGACAGAAAATACTCCTTGATTAGGCTATAGGAGTCCTCGCCTTGTAGGAGCTCCTAATAGTGTTGTCTTTCGTTGGTGGGTAGTTCAGACCACCACTTCGGGCAACCTCTTTGACAATTCTTTTTAGTTTGGTTGTGTTGGAGCAGTTGGTTAGTGACTCGCTTCGGATCTTCTATTAGATGATACTAGGCCTACTCCTTGTGGATGTCATGCCTTGGTTCTGTTAGGGGATAGGGTGAGCGTTGTGTTGAGTTTTATCGCATATTTGTTTTGTATCAGCTTGATGCTTCTTTGGTTGTTTTGTGCAGATCTATTGTGGGATTCGACGGGCTGAGTCGCCCTATCCCGTGGTCGCCAATGAGAGCGGAATTTTTGTGCCGAGAATTGCTTAAAAATAGCTAAAATTTATGAATATCAAGGGAAAAATATCCAATGTCAAAGGCAGCGGCTCGACCTAGGACGATTTTAAGCGTCAAAATGCTTTAAGGACGCCCATGCAACACTTGCAAATTTTTAGTAATTTTTCTATGTGCTTTTACGAGTCAGGGAAGCTGCCGACCACTCCAGGATGTCGAGACGAGCTCACAAAAATTTTCAGAACTGGATTTGGACACCGTATGCAAGAGAGGCTGGAAAAAGGGCCAAAAGGCCAGTCAAAATTAGAGAGGTGCCCAAAAGGAGAAGTGAAGGGGTGCCTTTGGGGAGGGGCACCCCCTCCCTTAAAAAAAACGAAGAATAGGGGGGGCGGCGTGCAGCAGCAGCTGTCGCGAAAAAAATGGCCCCCCCTCAATGCAAAAAAATGCTGAAGAAGCCATGGAACCAATCACAGCAGGCAATTACCTTGACTCTCTGCTCCACATCGCTCCATCCCGCGCGAGATATGGCAGCCTGTAGAGGGAGAGAGAAAATCAGTCTTTCTCTCTCCTCCCTCTCTCTCCTCTAAGGGGGGATTCATGCGGGAAGAGAAAGGAAGAAGAAAGAATGGTGGAGGCTTGTCCGGCATCGATCGGATCGCTCCACAGGCTGGAAATGGTGACGTGTGATCGCCATGAGCATGAAGTGCTGCTGATTTTCAGATTTGCAGCCATGGATATGAAACCCGAGACACGCAAATAAGTGGTAATTCAAAATTTTCAAAGGAAATTTGAGATTTCATGGCTTTTGATTGATAAAATGTTGTTCATGTGGGCTAAAAATTATTTATGTTGCTGTTTTTCATGGGTATTTGTTGATCATAACTAGAAAATCAGAAAAACATGCATCTTGTGGCCCAAAATAATACACTAAAACACGTAAAATATGAAAAATCAAGGGAAAATGATGTTTTTGAGCATAAAAATGGAAGAATAAATAGGAACACCAACTAAATTTTCATTTTTGTCGCAAGAAGGAATTAAGGGCCATAGCCCATAACCTATTTTGAATTTTTAGTAATTAAATAATGCAAAAAATAAGGGAAAATACAAGGAAAATAGAGAAAAACTACTAAAAATAGGGGGAAAATGCATTTTGGGTGCGGAAAATTAATGGAAATTAAGAACAATGTTCGTGAATGTTTGTGGGGACTGAAGCATGAGGGTTTGCCTTAGTTCAGCCCCACCTTCTTGTTCTAGTGTGTCTTTTTCCGCTTTTTACACATAAAATGATGGCAAAATGCCTTATAAATCTATACAACAATGCAACATTGGATCGATGGGAGGGTAGAGTGGTTAAAATGTGTCTAAATGCAGAGTAAAATGATGAAAAGCTTGCTGGTTTTTGTTTGCATGCCATATAGGTCGGTGAATAATTATAGAATGAGAGCCTAGTAGTACGAGGGTTTCCTCGGTGCTAGGTTCGTGCAACGCCGCATAAGAACGGTAGTTGAAAACCATTAAAAGGATGTTTTCCACATGTGCACAATATTGATTTTATAATTGTTTGAGCACTTAGCATCCACACTATGCATAAACCATGGAAATATTTAAAGGTATCAGAAATCCTGGATGCACAGCAATTGCTTTCATTAGGACCTTCACCCACGTTGAGTGAGAGACAGGATACCCTAAGCCATAGGCTAGGCATGGGGTCTAGGGGAAAGAGAAGTAAGGACAATGGTACATTCCTGTATACGATTAAATGGTACCTTGAGTGGATTTGGTGCGAAATGTTTATATGTTGAGCGACGCACCGAGGGGCCAATCCCCAAGGTGTAGGAGAGTCGCAGAGGGGTGGCGGCACTCAGCCGTTGGAGGACCCCCTATGTCTGTGCTTCGTGCCATTAGGCAATATGTAAGGGACTCCCTCTGAAGAGTAGTGGATGAGAGAAGAGTGGACTACAAGCGACGTAATACAAATGCAAGATGTCTAGGAAGGCAATGTATGTGTCATCAACGCTCCTGGCCGCGAGGCCGTGGGGTTGTTGAGCGCATGAGATAGAGGTCCGACTAGTGCCGGCCCGTTCTAGGTTCCATTATACTCGTAGACAGAATGGTATAGTTCCTAATTTTTCTATCGATCATCTCAAGCCCTGCCCAACCACACAACCTCATCCAAAGTGTGGAATGTAACAAACTTCCACAAGCTGTGTTGACTTGCATAGTTCATATAGGGAGCACACGTTTTGCACACAAATTGAACATGCCAATTTTAGATTTTGAGAAATTTTATGACAATCTTTAGGCACAAGGTGCCTCAATGACCAACATTAAATGAAGATGGCTTTTACTTCAATCATACTTGCATGTCTTGGATAAGGTGGATAAGTGATCCAATACGCATTCTGGAGTCTAGAGTATTATTTTTCTCATTTTTTCCTCTCAATCTTGCACATTATTGCAATTGTTGCTATTTCATGCATTCATTGTAAGCTTTAAGTAGAGATTTTGTTTTCATGTTTTTATTTATGATCAAGCTTTGTCTTGTATGTTGAGGTCCTAACATCAAGTAGACATTATATGCCTCTTTTGCAAAATACTTAAGCCTCTGGCTACAAACTTATGATAAGAATGGACCTTTACATTTGGCAGCCCTTGGGTTATTGAGTTTTCATTATGCACCTTTGCTTCATTATTTTTTGCAAGTCAGCTCTTCGAAGTTGTTTGAATTTGCAAAATGAATAGATAGCTTCATTGAGTGAGACTTAGATTCTATGACTTGATCTTGCAAGTTGAGATTAATAATCACTTAGCTTTTTGATTGCTGCACGGATTTGGATGACCTCCATTGGCTCTTCTTTTAAGCAAGAAATGTACTTTATAGGTTTGTTTGGAGTTTTAGCATATATCTTGCTTTTCACAAATTGTTTTTTCCTTGTATTACTTTTGAGATGCTCTTGCCATAGAACATTAAGACATCTATTTTGCTTCACCTGTGAAAGCATGGGAGCTAAAGATTATATGGCTTGTGCATTGTACGCACAATGTTCTAAGATATAATCATTGTATAAAGGATCTTGGTGGACCGATCAGATCATGCTCACAAGAGGCAAATTCATTTTGTTTTTTTTGTTATAACATGATGATGTTTTTGAAGTCACATGATTTATGCTTTTAGAAAAGTTATTGCTATTTTGAAGAAGGTTTTGTTTTGTTTTCCTATACTCTGGCACTTGATTTTGTGGCCTTTAATAGGGGCTAAATAGATGGTCTGAATCTACTCCCTTGTGAGGTATTGGTTATGGTCGATAATTTTGTAACTTGATTGTTTGCTAGCCACTAGTAGGGGCCAAACAGATTTTTTGCTTCCTAGTGCACACATCAAGGTTCTACTATTGTAAGAATTTTCATGATTGATTTACATGATGGAATCCTTTAAGTATACATATCATTTATCGTGATAACTCAAACCAAAACAAAATTGTATCACTTGATAGATGTTAATTAACTCTATGAGTCAATGCTTGTTCCTCTTGAAGTCCCCATTTCTTTGATTCAGAAGAAGAGCTCTTATATGGGACTTTCTAGTGCAAGTGCAAAGTCATGTCTTGTGCATTTAATTCCATAGATGTATAGGTTTTCATAGACTTTAATAGCATGGTAATGGAAAATTTTGTTTTTTAGTTATGTGTATGCTCTTCTACGCATTTTCTTTTGTTGTTATGATTATTTCCATGGCTTATGGTCTTGAAAGTGTCCAATCAGGGTGGTTGATGTGGATAGTTAATATCAAATGGTTCTTACTTCACGGCTTATGCTTTTCAGAGTGTCCAATTGTAACATGCCATAGGAACCCCCCTTTATAATTTCAAAAAAAAAGAGAGAAAAGTTTATTAGCATCAGTATAATTTTTTTTACTCCCCCCTCTCTCCATGCCGACAGCACGTCGGGGAGAGAGAGTGTGGGAGTGGTGATGATGGAGGGGAGGCATGCAACCTCCAGGTGGGAGGGGTGGCCATGCCACCTACCTCCTCCCCTCCCCTATATAAGGGGAGGCTTCTCCCCTCCCCCGGCTACATACACAGGAGGCTACGCCCCCCCTTCCATACGTCACCACCCCCCATCAGCCTGCTGCGCAGGGCCACCTGGGCTTCCGACCATAGCCACCTCCCCCCTGACAGTCAGTCACCGCGGGTCCCTGTGAAGGAGAGAGGGGCCTTCTCCATCATGTTATCCAAAGGCTCTATGTCACCGAGTTGTCTGATGCCGCTGTGACTCAAGCCACCCCCGCCCGTTTGCCAACCAGCTGCAAACCCATGAGGAAGTGAAGAAGAAGAAGTGAGAGAAAGGAAGTAGAGGGAGAGAAGGAGTGGAAGAGTGAAGAAGAAGAAGGAGTGAGGAGAGAGAAGAAGAGGGAGAGAAGGAGAAGAGAAGAAGAAGAAGGAGTGGGAGAGAGAAGGAAAGAAGTGGGGGAGAAGAAGGAGGAGTGGGAGAGAGAAGAGAAGGAGTGGGAGAGAGGAGGGAAGAAGAGGGAGAGAAGGAGAAGAGAAGAAGAAGGAGTGGGAGAGAGAAGAGAAGGAGTGGGAGAGAGGAGGGAAGAAGAGGGAGAGAAGGAGAAGAGAAGAAGAAGGAGTGGGAGAGAGAAGCGAAGAAGTGAGAGAGAAGAGAAGAAGAGGGAGAGAGAAGAGAAGAAGAGGGAGAGAAGGAGAAGGAGAGAAAAAAGAAGGAGTGGGAGAGAGAAGGGAAGAAGAGGGAGAGAAGGAGGAGAGAAAAAGGAGTGAGGAGAGAGAGAATAAGAGGGAGAGAAGGAGAAGAAGAGAAGAAGAAGGAGTGGGAGAGAGAAGGAGGAGTGGGAGAGAGAAGAGAAGAAGAGGGAGAGAAGGAGAAGGAGGGAAGAGAAGGAGAGAGAGAGAGAAGTAGAAAGAGAGAAGAAGAGAAGAAGAAGAGAAAGAGAGGGAAGGGAAAGAAGGAGAAAAGGAGTGGGAGAGGGAGAGGAGAAGAAGAGAAGGAGAGAGAGAGGGAGAGTAGAAGAATAAGAGAAAAGAAGAAGTGGAGGAGAGAGAGAAAGAGTAGGAGGATAAGAGAAAAGAAGAGGAAGAGAGAGAGAGAGAGAAAGAAGGAGAGGGAGTGAGAGTTGGTGAGTAGCTGCAAGGAGCCACACCCAAACCACCCTCTCAGCGAAGGACCCCATCCAACATTCTTTCCTACCCGAACCTGTCGACCCGAAAACTGTTAAGGTCCGAGCTGTCAAATCTCCACGAGGCGAATGGCTCCCAAGAAGAAAGTCGCGGTAAGCATAGAAGCCAAAGCCACCGGTAATGTTGGAGAGGCGAGTGGAGCAACCAACGCAACAAACACAAATCAAACCCAGGTTCTAAGCTTTAAAATTAATTAGGTATTATTTCTCATGGAGGAGATGAAAGAATTGGTGACGTGCATGGAATAGGAACGAGTCTTAGGGTTTTGTTTACTCTAAATACTAAGTTGCATGCGTGAAACGGTGGAGTTTGGAATTCGCATAAGATTATATACATGAAATGATAACTTTTACACACATAAAATGATAAGTTTATCGCCTTACTTCACATAAAATGATAGCTTTTTAACCAATTCAGTGCATGAATAGTCATTTAGAATTCACATTTCACAATCGTGGTTAAAGGAAACACATGAAATGTTAGTTTCTGTTTATGAGATACACTTGCACTATTGGAAAAAACCCTGGACTTTCATCTACGCAAGTCACATATGATGCGGTGCATTAGAAATAAGTACTCGTTGCCAGGAATGAAGAGAGATAAAAGACTTTTAGGAGGTACAACTATACTAAATGCACCATGTGCATGATGGATAAGGTTTACTGGAAAATCCTACATAGAACCGCACTAAGAGAATTGGAAGGATCGCATGCATCTAGACTGCAACTTGAAGGTCTAAATGAAGAATCATGTGTTGCCACGTGTGTTAACTGAGCTTGGTTGAAACTAGAAGATTAAAAGACCCTTGGTTGGGTTGCGAATAAGGCATTTCACATAACTTATAGCATAGACACAAAAACAGAGCAAAGCAATCTATTGACAAACAAGTTCAAACAAGTTCTTTAACTTATCTTCAAGTTAATCTTTGTCTCCCACCCATACAGGAGAAATTATATATCGCTTCTGTCCAACAGAAGTATCCTTTTTGCCCTGCAGAAGTAACTAGTCCAATTCACATGGCACCACAAACTCAATCCTTTATCTAGAATAGGATCTCCCAACATGCCCAGATGTTGGGGGCCACGGAGGTCTTCAACTCCATTCTAGACCTAGCAAGGGGTGTCCAAAGCTCCAACTGACACGCAAGCTATCTAGGAGCGAAACATCATTTCGGTGGTTGGCCTTTTCACCACTTGACCTTCAGCCCATGAATGGAGGAGTGCCCTCTCGGGTTAATACACGGTGCGACTATGGAGGTGATCCACGCGTGTAATATATCCTTTCTTAATTAAATCCTTTAAGAATCACGCACAAACAAGGCATTCAACCCTAATATCATTTTCCAAGAAAACATTCTGTTATTCCCATGGCGACTTGTCATCACATAGACCCTTGCCATGCATTTACCATAACGCACAAGCACTTGGAATAATCATCCAAACAACAACTAACAACCAGTTGAATGTAAAAACATTTAGGATGTTGTTCGGTCAATCAACAAAACCAATTTCATTCTTTCCAACCAATGCAAGAATAGACAATATAACATTTCCATCGTATATTTGCTCTCCCCCTTGGGATCTAAGAGCAATACTATACAAAAATGATTCTTAACACCTCCTTCCTTCAGTTAGGGCATATGTTAAGGGTTCAAACACTATTCATGATGTAAGTTCTATAGGTCACTTACCTTGCTTGATAACCCAACCCTGGATTTGGATTGGAAAAAGTCATCGTTATCGGACGAAACTCAAGACATCTTAGTTTAAACCTATATGATTAATTTCTTGTACTAGCTCTTAGTCAAGTCATGAGGCAACTAGAAAATTATCCTCATATATCAAACATGTTATAGGCATATTGTGTAAATACTTGATAAGATAAGTGTGAGATGATCTCAAGTAATTAGACTCCAATAGGCCGTGCATTGAGTTAGAATCTAGTTTTTCTTAATATTTGGGCTCTTAGGCTAAGTAGTTTTGAAGTATCTAAACTTTAAACTAGTACTTTCTATTCATGATTCTCAATGTCATATTCTTTTAGTAATTATGCTATTTGTAACCCTTGACTATACTTTAATCTAGCACTTGTGTGCACAATCTTTTAATGTCGTTCTTTTGACGACTATGGCATTCATAACGCTTGAATAATTCTTTTTTGTAATTGCTCTACTAGCAAATAAGTCATATATAACTAGGTGTGATTATCTTCCCTTGATATATGCACTTCACAAACTCCCTCTTTCGAGTAGGTGAGATGAAATTTATCCTTTTCCATGACCTATGCTCATGCATCGTAGTATGGGGCCTAATGAATCTCATATGAGAATCAAAGCAAGCATCTATCAATTTGAAAATACATTACTTATGACCGGAACCATAATTGGATTGACAGTGATGCCTTTGCCCGAAGCCTGGTGGCAGGATTGTCATCCACACACAACATTCTTCGCTTGGAGGCCATCGCGACTACAGGTAGACTCAAGAGATTAAGAAGGTAGAATAGATTCAAGATGGGAGAGCGTAAGAGAAGATGGTTAAGTTGAGGATCGAGATAGAGGAGATTGAGCTAGTTCTCTTCCTTGCAGCCTCTTGGGGTGACTCTTCTCTCTCTCTCTCTCTCTCTCTCAAGATCTCACTCACAATCTCTTGGAGAGGTATACTCTCTCTCTCCCTTTCTGTTGCATCCTTTCAGGGTCTCCTTATGCCTCTTATGCCTCTCCCATGCCTCATATTTATAGTGAATTAGGGAAGAGGGCTTGTGGTTGAGAAGTAGAGTTCTTTGTGGAGGGGGATCTTGGAAAGATCAATGATCTGATGCTCAAATCATAAATCTGATGGTTCTCCGAAAGGGGGGTAAAACTCCAAGACACTTGCTTAGAAAGCTCTTAGTTCACTCCTTCTTCTTTTCCCTATTCAAAGTGATGTCTACTACCTGTGTACTGCGATCGCGGCGCGCGCGATCTTGCAAATCCTCTCTTTATTTTTTCCTTTTTATAAAATCTCCAAACTAACTAAAATATCACTTGTCTTTTCTTTTAAATGACATCTAGTTCTAAAAGTCTCCATATCTTTTTTTAGGATAATATCTAAAGTATCTAAAATATACTAGCTTTGCCCAAAATCTAATGTTTTTGGACCATCCAAACTATACACATTAACCTAGTGATTAATATAACTCATAAGTGTTGTAATTTACATGAAGGGTGGCTACGGTCCCTGCCAATCCAAGAAAAAGATAAAATTTACGACTCTTGATTTTTCTAAATAAAATATTTTAATTAAATAAAAATTATTAATAATTAATGTTAATTAGTTTTTACCTTAGTTAGACTTTAGTTAGTAATCTTACTAACTTATTAATTGACTAGCTAACTTTTAAACTAACCAACTAACTTTTATTGTGTGGAAATATTACATCCTCCTCCCCTTAGAGAAATCGTGATGTCCCCATCTCGAGAGAAACAGGGGGTATCATCTTGGAACATGTGGGGTATGGACCACCATGCTTTCGTTGCGCTACTCTGATCTCTCATAGACATACGGTCTTTTGAAACAACAACCTATGGTATTTGATATATCCGAGTCTTGGTTACAATAGAAAATTTATTGTAGTTACATCTCATGGATATCTTTCTAGGTTTTTCCTATGCACTTGGTATATTCTATATCACTGGAGCTTGTACAACTTTATTTCTTGTAAGCTCAAGTTCTCTTTGAGTTCCGTTGGGACAATTGATATAGTTATGTCCAATGTTATCGCACTTGGAGTATCGGTGTTTAGGGTGCTTTGGACATTCCCTTTTGAGATGACCTAACTCCCTGCAATAGAAACATCGCAGAGATTTATCACTTGCGGTCACAAGGTTCTTTGTTGCCCTTGGCAGGATTTTCTTCTTTAGACCAAAGTGTCCTAGGATTCTTTTAGCATATTGGAGTGGTCCTTTATCTTGGAAACTACATTTCCAGATTGTCATGTCCTTAGTTCGGGACTGAGTTCCATGGACAATTGGCTTTGCTTGTAATACTAAAAAATACTTCCAAGCTTTGACATTCTGGTAAGACCAAATCTATATTAGTTGAGAAGAAATGACTTAAGAGAAATTCATTGTATGTTATAACTATCACTCCTTACCAAAGTATCTCTAATCATTTGCAAGTTCTATGCTCAAAATAGATGCAACTCATATTACTCAAGTTAAGAGTAAAGTTTATTCTGATATAAACTGTATTTCATGTCGACAAAATTTCTAGGATTTCTAATAATCCTGAAGTGGTGTAGTAGGTTCTAAGTCTTTGTCTTCATCTGATTCCTCTATATATCCAAAGACTACACTTGTGTAGCTTCGTTTTCTTGGAGGCTCCGTATCTTTTGGACTTAAGTCAAGGCAGTCTACTTGGACATGTCCTAGCTCATTGCAATGGAAACATTGATGGTAGGGACATCTCCTACGGATGTGCCCTATCTCTCCACATGTATGGCATCTCTTACCTAGATCTCGAGAGTCATCTTTACTACAATTTTCCGATTTAAATTCTTGGATGATTGGATTCGCTCAGAGTAACGCGTCTTGCAAGTCCATTGGACGCATTGCTTCAAGATTGTGGTTCAGAGGAGTGTTTAGGCCATGGCAAAACTTGGATACTTGCTGCGCGATATCCATAGGTGGTGCGTATTTTAGTAGGGTTACAAACTTTGAGTAGTAAGCTTCCAAAGTTAATTCTAGTTGCTTTAGCTTGAAGAATTCATTCATCTTCAAAGTCTGGTAGGATGGCGGAAGGTATCGTCTGCATACAACATCTTTCAGCTGAACCCAAGTAATAGTGGCTTCAGAAACACCTTTATCTTTGCACCATTGCTTCCACCATAATCAAGCCTGGTCAACTAACTTAAGTTTGGCTATCATTGCTTGATCCGTAGAGGCAATTCTCAAAGCAAAGAAATAGTCATCCATCAACTCAATCCATATCTCTGCCTCTGTTGCGATGTCTATCCCCTCTCCATCAAACTCGGGTGCCTTAATTTGCTTGAGAAGGAATTTCTTCTCTTGCATGTCAACATTCGTGGGTGTGGAAGGTGCCTAACAATCAAGCCATACTGCTTAGATTATTTTGTTTAGGATATGTCCACAAACCATACATTAATCATTCACGTATCATTACAAAGTTTCGCTCTGATACCAACTGTGAGGTGCCTGTGCCCATCGGCTTCCCAGGCACTCTTTTAGCGGTCTATTGAGAAACAAATCTAAGCGTCGCTGCCCAGCACTCCCAGGGAATGTTCCGAGTTTTTTCGCTTAGGGTTTCCCGAATCCGCCTCGCAACGGAACGTTCATGACCGAACCCACTAGGATCGACCTGAAATTCAGGTTCCTAGTTGTCATGGTCTCCTATTAGCATTCTAGCGTCGGGTTTTGGACATCCTACTTTACGCAGAGATACCCAATCCGAAGCAAACCCATGCCGCACTTGGTTCAAAGAGAATGGGAAACGAGAGGGATGCATTGCTCAACCTCTCTGCCCATAGGGCATAGTCCCATTCCGATCCCCTAAAACGGCATGAATTGAGTTCTAAACTAACAATACCTAAAGGTCGAATGACGATAAAAACTTATGAGAAGCCTCCCAGGTCTCTGGGACCACCCTGCCGTAGGACGAATCCGTCAGGGGTTCCACCCACTCGCTTCCCTTAATAGCTTTAGTTTTCTAATTAGGCCCTACCACATTTATGTGTGACACTTAAAGTTAGCTTCATTAATTAAGTCTTTTACGGAACAGAGTTCGATCACATAACTTATAGCACAGACACAAAAACAGAGCAAAGCAATCTATTGACAAACAAGTTCAAACAAGTTCCTTAACTTATCTTCAAGTTAATTTTTGTCTCCCGCCCATACATGAGAAATTATGTATCGCTTCTGTCCAACAGAAGTATCCTTTCTGCCCTGCAAAAGTAACTGGTCCAATTCACATGGCACCACAAACTCAATCCTTTATCTAGAATAGGATCTCCCAACATGCCCAGATGTTGGGGGCCATAGAGGTCTTCAACTCCATTCTAGACCTAGCAAAGGGTGTCCAAAGCTCCAACTGACCCACAAGCTGTCTAGGAGCGAAACATCATTCTCGTGGTTGGCCTTTTCACCACTCGACCTTCGACCCATGAATCGAGTGTTGAGATATCGAGCTCCACTCGTGATATGCCAGGGTGACCGTTGTGCATTTACGTCACCGACTTGTTAGCTGTAGATGTCATTGGTACACCGCCCATGAATAATAGCTAGATGAAAGCTATCCTTATCTACTCTAGTTCGTGGCTCAGTTAGTATGCCACCTTAGTCAGTTGAGTTTGGTTTGAGACCCATATATAGGGTTCTTCTATTTCTTTTGTAAAAGAGTTCTTTTGGCTTACACAACTAAGAAGAGGAAAACTGTTTTCAGCCTCCACCTCTGTGTGTATTCCCCCATTGTGCAAGCAAGAAAGCTACAAGTGAGACTCCTTCCTTCTCTCCCACAATCTTGACATGGTATCAGAGCCTTGTTCATGGTAAGGAGCTCAAGAAAGCAAGCCAAGTTCAAGGTGTTCTAGTAAGAGGACTAGTGTTACTTTCATTTTTCTGTTTTGGGAGCAAGTCTCTGTAGGTAGCACAGCCGGAAAGTGCAAGAGTGCATTGTCTCAGATTGAGATGCCCTTTACGGTATAGCAAGAGGGCAGTATATGCTGCGGGTGTAGGCTTTAGCCCTTGGTTGCTCTATTTTTTTGATTTGAGGCCATTTCGGGGCCTGTTTTGGAGGCGGAAGTTTTTTGCACGCACTCAGGAAAAGGCCCTGTTTTGTGCTGTGTGACCACTGTTCTACAGGTCGATGAAAAATTACCACATAAATTGCATCGTATGCTTGTGTGCAGAGACATTGGAGTTACAGAATCATCCTTGGTTCTTGTTTATGCAAAATCGTCACTAGGAAGTGACTGTGTAGTCAAATACCACTTTCCCAGTTTTGCAGATTTGCCCTTGTGAGGGTGAAGCTGTGTTTTTTGTAGTGACAGAATTTTTTGCAGTGTTCTATAATGGTATCTGATTCTCTTTCACAGATTGTAACTGAAAAGCTTGACAAGAACAACTTCCAAGCATGGAAGTTTAGAATGATGAATTTCCTTATGGAAAAAGGGTATTGGGAATTTGTTGTAGGAAATGAAGAAGAACCAGTTCTTCCTGATGTTCCCAATCAACAGCAAATGCATGCATTTAAAGCATGGCATGAGAGAGCCAAGAAAGTTATGTACTGGCTGTCTATCAGTATTTCAGACTCTATGATTGTGCATATTCAGAATGCAAGTATGCCAAAGGAGGTATGGGATACCTTGTCAAAAATGTATAGCACAAATATGCAAGCTAGGAAAATGTAGCTCAAGCAAGAGTTGCATAATGTGCAAAGAGAAAGTATGAGCATCAATGACTACCATATGAAGGTGAAGAAGATTGCAGATGCACTTGCTTCCATTGGGTCGCCAGTAGAAGATGATGATTTAGTTTCTGTGACCTTGAATGGTCTAGGAAAATATTATGCACAGTTTCGGACATCCATTTCAGTTCGTGAAAGATTTCCTGATTTTGAGGAGTTGATTGCTCTTCTAATTTCTGAGGAGCAAAGAAATGGTGGTGCATCTTTTTCAGGAGGAACTTCAAAAGAAACTGTATTCTACTCAAATGCTGGAAGAGGTAGAGGCAGAGGTAGAGGAAACCGATCTGGAGGCCGTGGTAGAAATCAGAATATGCAGCAGACTCAAGAAAACCAGTCCTATGGAGGAGGACGAGGTAACTCTAGAGGCAGGGGGAGCCAAAGAGGTCGTGGTGGATGGCAAAGAGGCCAAAATGCAAACAGTAATGTTGAATGCTACTACTGTGGTAAAATGGGTCATATGGCTAAAGACTGTTATAAAAGCCGAAATGACATCATGAATGGAAAATTGCAACAAGGAAATTATGCATCTTCTAGTAGACAGGGTGATGACAGAAATGAGCATTTGTTTATGGTGTAGCACATAAACAATTCTGTGACAAGTGCAAAAGAAAGCAACGATGTATGGTATGTTGACTCAGGTGCATCAAACCACATGACAGGTCATGCAGAATGGATGGAGGATGCAAGGAAAATGGAAAAACCAGGATTTGTGGAGACTGGTGATGATACTGCACATCCTATTCTACAGATTGGAAAAATTCATTTGTCTATGCAGGATGGGAAAAAGAAATACCTGTCCGATGTATTTCATGTCCCGAATATCACCAAGAATCTGGTTTCTGTTGGTCAAATGGTTCAGCAGGGCTTGCAGGTCAGATTTAATCCTCATGGATGCTTAGTTGAGGATATGAAAAATAAAGGTCGCTTGATAGCAAAAGGAAAGAAGAAGGGCAGAATGTTTATGTTGGATGCAAACATGCATGAATTGAGTGCAGCAATGTTTGCACATGGGACCGGTGTAGTTGCAGATATTGATATCTGGCATAAACGCATTGGTCATGTTAATGTACAGCGACTTAAATCAATGCAGGCCCAAAATATTGTTGCAGGATTACCTAAATTCAAGGTTGCAGAAATGCATAAGGTATGTGAAGCCTGTCAATTTGGAAAACAGGCAAGGAAACCATTTCCTAGACATGTTGATGGACCAAAAACCGGGCCGGCACTGACTCATGCACTAGCCGGGCCTCGTCACTACGCACAAGACAACCCCTCGGCCTCGCGGCCAGGAGCGTCTATCAAAATCTCTGCCTTCCTAAACATTGCGTTTGTAATACGTTGTTTGTAGTCCACTCTTCTCTCACCCACTACTCCTCAGAGGGAGTCCCTTACACATTGCCTAATGGCACAAAGCACAGACATAGGGGGTCCTCCAACGGCTGAGTGCCGCCACCCCTCTGCGACTCTCCTACACCTTGGGGATTGGCCCCTCGATGCGTCGCTCAACATATAAACATTTCGTACAAAATCCACTCAAGGTACCATTTAATCGTATACAGGAATGTACCATTTTCCTTACTTCTCTTTTTCCTAGACCCCACGACTAGCCTATGGCTTAGGGTGCCCTGTCTCTCACTCAACGTGGGTCAATGTCCTAATGAAAACAATTGCTGTGCATCCAGGATTTCTGATACCTTTAAATATTTCCATGATTTATGCATATTGTGGATGCCAAGTGCTCAAAAAATTATGAAATTGATATTGTGCACATGCGAAAAACATCCTTTCAATGATTTTCAACTACCGTTCTTATGCGGCGTTGCACGAACCTAGCACCAAGGGAACCCTCGTGCTACTAGGCCCTTATTTTATAATTATTCACCGGCCTATATGGCATGCAAACAAAAACAGTAATATTTTCATCATTTTACTCCACATTTAGACACACTTTAACCACTCTACCCTCCCATCGATCAAATGTCGCATTGTTGTATAGATTTATAGGGTATTTTGCCATCATTTTATGTGTAGAAAGCGGAAAAAACACACTAGAACAAGAAGGTGGGGTTGAACTGAGGAAAATCCTCATGCTTCAGTCCCCACAAACATTTACAAACATTGCTCTTAATTTTCATTAATTTTTCGCACCCAAAATGCATTTTTCTCCTATTTTTAGTTATTTTTCTCTATTTTTCTTGTATTTTTCCTTATTTTTTACATTATTTTATTACCAAAAATTCAAAATAGGTTATGGGCTATGGCCCTTAGTTCCTTCTTGCAATAAAAATGAAAATTTAGTTGGTGTTCCTATTCAGTTTTCCATTTTTATGCCCAAAAATATCATTTTCCCTTGATTTTCCATATTTTACGTGTTTTAATGTATTATTTTGAGCCACAAGATGCATATTTTTCTGATTTTTTGATTATGATCAGCAAGTACTCATGGAAAACAACAACATAAACAATATTTAGCCCACATGAACAACATTTTATCAATCAAAAGCCATGAAATCTCAAATTTCCTTTGAAAAAATTTGAATTACCGCTTATTTGCGTGTTTCGGGTTTCATGTCCATGGCTGCAAATCTGAAAATCAACAGCACTTCATGCTCAGCACGATCACAAATCCCCATTTCCAGCTCGTGGAGCAATCCGATCCATGCCGGACAAGCCTCCATCATTCTTTCTTCTTCCTTCCTCTTCCCACATGAATTCCCCCTTAGAAGAGAGAGGGGGAGGAGAGAGAAAGACTAGATTTCCATCTCAGCATTCAGGCCATCAATTCAGGAGCGAAGGGCGGCGATAGAGTCAGCATTCAGGAGGGAATGAAGCCCCATAATCCATTGGGGGGGTTGTTTGCAGAAGGCAAGTTGCCTCTCCATCCTCCATGGCGCATTTTTCGGGCGCCATCTTCCTCCACGTTTTTTCATCCCTCTTCATTCTCTCTCCACGTTTTTTGCTTCATAAGGTGCATAAATTTTTGGAGGGGGGTCCAAACTCAAAAGGCATGCTCAAATTTGGCCTCCCAAGTGTCCACCTTTTCATATCTTGACCATTTTGTGGCCATTTCCCCGTCCGGACTCCGAATTGAGCTCTGAAAAATCCTGGGTGTCCGTCTTGGCATCCCGCATTGGCCAGTAACTCTTGCCAGCCCGCATGACTGTCTGAAAAATTATGAAAACTCAACAAGTGTCGCTCGGGCACCTTTAAAGCACTTTGACGCTTAAAATCGTCCTAGATCGAGCCACCGCCTTTGACATTGAATATTTTCCCCTTGATATTCATAATTTTTAGCTATTTTTAAGCACTTCCCGTCACCTAAATTTTGCTCTCATTGGCGACCACGGGATAGAGCGACTCAGCCCGTTGAATCCAGGAACATATCTGCACATAACCAACCAAAGAAGCATCAAACTGATACAAAACAAATATATAATAAAACTCAGCACAATGCTCCCCCTACCCCTGGACAGAACCAAGGCATGACATCCACAAGGAGTAGGCCTAGCATCATCTAATAGAAGATCCGAAGTGAGTCACTAACCAGTTGCTCCAACACAGCCAAACTAAAAAAACCTATCAAAGAGGTTGCCCTATGTGGTAGTCTGCACTACTTACCAACTAAAGACAACACAACTAGGAGCTCCTACAAGGCGAGGACTCCTATAGCCTGATCAAAGAGTATTTTCTTTTAGTACATGTCTTCTTTTAGGGTTTGTATTGGATGAACATACTTGGGCATGTAAAAAGGAGGGAGCTGAGCGTAGTGACCCAAGGAGAATAGGGCATCGGTCTCAAGACCTGTCGCGGCACCCAAGAACCTACCAAGCCCTCGCAAGGCGACACTTAATCCTTTTCTAACGCTCACTTTTATTTTCGCTCCAACCTTCCTTGTTTTGTCTTTTTTTTTTCCAGCAAGAAGCCACCCCTTAGGAAGACAAGGTATCGGCCCCGGGTCTGATTCGTCCCCAGGAACCTACCAGGCCTTCGCAAGGCAATGATCAACTGCTTATATATTTTCATTTCTTTTCTTTTCTTGGGATAGGGGTTAGAACCCCTTTTTACACACCTTCGTATTTATATTCATCTTTTAGGATGTACAGAGTTTCTTGGCATAATCATTATTAGCTTCTGGCAGGCTTCTCTAACTGCCTCACTACTAACAAGAACTCCTAGAACGGCTGCCTAGCAGGCTAGCAAAACAGGGCCACTAGGACTTCCTTCTAAAACAGGTCTTTCGATGCCTGACAATGTCTTTACAGGAGGCAATGACTACTCCGACCTCCCTCAAACATACTAAGCCTAAACTTGGGACTTCATGCCTTGGTTGCCGGTCCCCAACAAAAATGTATCCCCTCAACAAGTACAAATACACATATAACAGGAAAGAAAGGTACTCGTAAAGGAGAGGTATCACCTGGATTGGCCACAAGAAGCTTCCATTGCAGCAAAGGCTCCTCCAGGCTCCACCAAATTCCACGAACACGAAACCTATCCAGCACAACACGTAAAACAAAAACCCGATCAAACGCACCCGCACTAGATAGGGAAATGGCCCTCTTGGCCTAATGAAATCAAACACTTCACTACAAAACTGAATCGGTCCTCTTGGCCTAATGAAATCAAACAATACTATGCATAACATCCTCCTGGAAACAACTATGATAGACATCAAAGCATACCATTCCTAGGGGAACAGGGCTTGTAGCCCTAAACTAGGTGCATTAAATTATGACCCATCCCTCCTGCGTATATCGCAAGAGATGTTCGCATCACATGTCGTCTAATCAGTCTATGGTTCCAAGATAATAAAGGCAGATGAGTCTCGCTTTCCCTCTGCATCACCCAGATCAACCATCGTCTGCCAAAGAGGGCATGTTCAGAAAGCATACCCCACAAACGACCAGGTCCTGTCTCACCATCAATAGATATATCAGGACAAGGGCCACAATTAAAGAAGAGGTCTTCTTCATACACAAAATTAGCCAAAGAATCGGCAAACTGATTCCAATGCCGTGGAATCAGCTGAAAAGACACTCTATCAAATTCATCTAGTAGGGCTATGGCAGTATGATGGTGCATGCAAAGGATGGGGTTTCGTACCATGTACGTCCCATTGAGTTGATTTAAAACCAACTGAGAGTCCCCTTTCACCAATAACTGGCGGATACCACCCTTCTTTGCAATATTCAAACCCATTATCAGGGCTTTGTATTCTGCCATATTATTGGTAAAATTCACCCCGAGATAAGCAGCTAACTTCATGACAATGCGTCGTTGGGGGTCTCGGATGACAACTCCTACACTTCCTTTTTTGCATGCACCCCTGGACGCCCCATCAAAGTACAAGGTGTACGTCCATAAAGGGTTTACATATCCCGCCATCCGGAACTCTACTTGTAATTATGGTAATCGAAATTCATCATATTCAACGGGTGGACTGTAGGCTCCATCCCTCCATCATCATTGAATTCAACAGGGATGCTCATCAAAATTTGTAGGCAGTGATGGCAGAAGACCTTGATCTCCCAAATAAATGTCCCGCCTTCTTGCTCAATCACCTTGTATCCTTTGCTCCACCAAATGAGCTTTCCCTGATGATACCTCTGTTCCAAATATGGGTGTTCTAAATAAGGGATCAGACGACCCATCAACCTCTATCACGATTTCCTTGCAGATGTTTGATCGATCTCACCTAGACCTGCAAGGCAGTCATAGCATTAGTGCAATCAGAAATAATAAGGTTTAATCTTATTAAGATTAACCTTATTTTTAAATTCTATCCCCTCAAGGTCAGCTAACAAGACTATGGATTTATTCTTTCCTATTCTAACGATCCTATAGGGCCCATCCCATTTGGGCTCTATCTTGCTTGGAAATAATTCACGTCGTGCATCATAATACAGAACAAGCTGTCCTTTCTTGAAGGTGTATTTCTTGGCTTTGAGGTCGTGTAGCTGCTTCATTCGGCGCTTCGCCACTTCTTGGTGCAATAAGCTCTGCAGCTTAAGCTCATCTAAATGTGCCAGTGTCGTCAAGCGCTCAAAAAGTGCGTCTTCATCGCTCAAAGAATGATTGATGGCAAACCGAATAGTCGGCAGCTTAATTTCTAAAGGCAAGACACACTCCTCCCCATATACTAACTTGAACAGGGTATGGCCAGTGGCTCGTTTGAAGTTCGTATTATAAGCCCACACTGCCACGTATAACTTTTTATCCCAATCCTGTTTCTTTTCCGACACAATTTTGGACAGGATGCCCACAAGCTGCTTGTTGGTGCTTTCAACTTGCCCATTGGCTTGCGGATTATATGGGGTTGTCTTGTTATGCTTGATTTGCCACATCTCTGTCAAACCTTTAATCACCTTATTCAGGAAATGGGTTCCGCGGTCTGACACTAATTCTTTCGGCGAACCAAACCGGCATATTATCTGCTCTAAAAGGAAACTAGCAGTTTCTTTAGCATCATCTTTCCTTGTTGCATGTGCTTCTGACCACTTTGTGAAGTAGTCAATTGCTACAATGATGTACCTCTTTTGTGTAGTTGATGACGGAGTAATAGGACCCACAAAGTCTATTCCCCACTTCTCAAATGGAAGTATCGCCATAATAGGGGTGAGTGGTCGTTTCCTATTCTCTCGACTATCATGTCGTTGGCAGATATCGTATCTCTTAACATACGCAAACGCATCCTGGAAGATGGCAGGCCACCAATAACGTGCTCTTAAAGCCTTTTGTGCTGTAAGCCATCCAGCAAAATGGCCACCGCAAGCAGAATCATGGCACTCTTCCAAAATGAATGGCACCTCATCAGGCATTACACACCAGCGATAGATATCATCAACCCCTTGCCGATATAATATACCTGTGATCAAACCAAACTTTAACGCTTACTACTTAATTTTCCTTCTCTTAGCTTTAGATAATTCGGATCCCGCCTCTCCTGTTGATAAATAATGCGTTATTGCAGCATACCAGGAGGGAATAGATGCCGTATCTATTTTAGATAACAACTCCATGTCACTACCTTCAGCCACAGATTCTTTCGGCTCCCCAAAGTCCACAAGACATTCCACAATGCCTTGCAACCTTGGTGGCTTGCTCCTGATTTCATAATCAAATTCCTGCAAAGTGATCAACCACTTTGCTAGACGATCAGGCGGCTGTAGCTTATTTATCAATAATCGAAGTCCCTCCCTCCGCCTTCGTATAAAGCACGACTTTCTCATAGAGAATATAATGCCTGAATTTCTTGGTCCCAAAGACCATCGCTAGACACAACTTCTCCATGTAGGTATAATTGATTTCGGATACCCCCAACTTTCGACTAGCAAAAGCAATCGGGTGGTACCACTTCTCTTCCCAAATTTGGGCTAAACAGCAGCTGATACTATACATGGTGGCTGCTAAAAATATATAGAATACCTCACCTCTTTTAGGTGCTTTTAAAATGGGTGCTCTTGCTAGCTCTTGTTTCACATCCTCGAATGCTATCTTACAAGGGTCACCCCACTCAAACGAACAGCTAAAGGACAATAAATTTGTAAGCGGCAACGTTCTTTCTGCCAGGGCGTTTATGAATCTACGGTAATAACCAACCGAAGACAGAAAGCTATGAACTTCTTTTGGAGTGTGTGGTGGACCCATGGCAACTATAACTTTGACCTTCTCGGGGTCTGTCGCAATTCCTACCGAACTGACCACATGACCCAACAATAGCCCATAAGGTACTCCAAAAATACACTTCCGCGGGTTTAAGGCGATGCAAAATTGTCTACAACACTCAAAGCATTTTCTTAAAATGATCAACCGCCTTCCTCTCACGGTGGCACCCCCTAAGTCATCAATAAACACCTTAAGCTCTTTAGGGGATATGTCACTGAATGTCTTATCTGCTGTTCGTTGCCACGAACCAAGTGCATTGGATAAACCAAAGGCCATCACATGGTATGCAAAAGTACCAAATACAGTGATAAAAGTTGTTTTCAACTTGTTCTCTTCTGCAATTGCCATTTGGTTGTATCCTGCAAAGCAATCCATAAATGAATATATCTCCCTACCCGCTAATCGATCCAAAATCTGGTCAATAAATGGCAACGGGTAGTAGTCCTTAACTGTCTGCTTATTCAGCTCCCTAAAGTCTACACATAATCGGATTTGATTATTATTCTTCTTTCTTATCACAACCGGCGAACACCATTCCGTGTGTTGCACAGGAAAAATCAAACCCGCTTTTCGAAGCTTCTGTAACTCTTCAAACAACCCGTCCCTTAGTTTGAAAGGCATACGCCTTACTTTCTGCCGTATAGGACGACTGCCCTCTTTCAACGGAATTGTATGAACAGCAAGACTAGGAGGAATGCCTCTCAACTCATCATAACTCCAGGCAAATATATCACGGAATTCCTGGATCAAGGCCACATAGTCCTCCCTTTCTGCTGTGTTGAGCATAGAACCTAATTTGATTGGCCGCGAATCATCAGGCGTACCAAGGTCTAGCTCGATAACATCTGCATCTCTTATACGATCTTGGCCCTCTATCGGTTTGTTCAAAGTGATCTGATAGATGTCTTCCGTGGTGGATCCCTCTTTGGACTCATCACTCGATGATGTCTCACTGGCAGATAAATCTTCTAATGTCTCCAATTCTGTAGAAGATAGAGGAGCTCTCTCACTCTGCGGGGACTCAGGATAAGCATCAACCACCACACGTTGGGCACCTCTGCCGAATATTAGCCGACCGGCGAGTATATCCACTTGGCAGTCCACTTGCAAGATCCAAGGTCGTCCGAGTAATACTTGGTAACTTGGACGGCCTGCAAAACGAATCACCCTAAAGTCCAACAGGCATTCTACATTTGCAACAGTGACATGGACCTTAGTAATGTAGCCTTCCGGCTGTCTCAAACTATCATCTGCCATTCTGAGAATTGTGGATGTATCTTTCTGGATCGCAAGACCCAACCTTTCCATCAGTTCAGAACTCATAATGTTAACAGATGATCCTGTGTCGACAATGGCATAATCTACTAATATCCCATCGACATAGGCTGCAACCCTTGGGCAATGCTTCTCAGCATGCTCGAACCAGTCATCACTAACTCGCACAATACCCAAAGGTTCTACGATATACCCGATACGTAGGATCTTTCTAAATTCCTTGCGTACTCCTGGGGAAAGCTTAATAAGATGTAAAAGATTCACATCCGGCTTGACTTCGCAAAGAGAGCTCGCCAAATCGAATTCATGATAGTTTGATAGAGCTCGCTTTTCACGCCAAACCATCCGCTCTTTAGGTCGCTGAACCAGCTTTATTGCCTCTTTTTTAACTTTCACCTTCTTCTTTGGTGGTTCCTTATCTACTTTACTTTCTACGGGCTTCAAAGGTCCCCCTTCCATGGCAGGATCCAAAACTTGCATTCCTTTGTTGCCTTGTTTAGGGTTTCCGTCAACAGGCTTATCCTTGTCGGCTTCTCTACTCTTTTGACCTCTTGTAAGAACAGCACGCAGATTAGAGGTTTCAGCATCATTAACACGTACAGCCTCAATCAAACTAACCCCACTACCACTAGGTAGCTCCTCCACTGTAGTCTTTGGTCGTTGAAGTATTTGTTTAGGCCCATCTTCTCGTTGGGAATCATTTCCTCGGGCACGATGATTAACAGGCCCTGGCTGCCGACTACCACGCTGGAGGGAACTGATCTTACTCCAGCAAGTAGCTGCTAAATGGCCGGATTTTCCACAAATGTCGCACTTAACATTTGGGCAATTTCTTGGATAGTGTTGCCCACCACACCATTTGCAACTAAACCTCGAAGGTGCACCCTCCTCTGGGTATCTACTTCCTATCAATTTTTTTTGTTTTTTAAGGAAGTTGACATCAACGGCTATTTGTCGATATTGCTCCGTAATCATGTCGGTATAATGCTTCATCATGTCCTTAACCTCACCAAGAACATTGGAAGTGCTCGACTCATAGCCTTGGTCATTACCATGTCGTTCCATCGGCCTAACAATTTGATTAGGCACACTGGTTGTTGAGCCACAAGCATGGTGTTAGAATTGACCGTCTGGTCTCCACCATTTGGAGCCATTTGATTGCGCGTAGGCATAGACATGCTAGGGGGAGCTGGTAATAAAGGGACATTCTGCATCATGTTCCCTCTCCCATTAGGGTTAGCCATTGCTATCCCTTAGCCACTACTGCCATTGGCCATTGCCTTATTGTTTCCCAATACTAAATCCATATTCGAATTGCCTCGAGAAGCATAGGCTGCTTGTAGTCGGGATTCCACCTCTTGTGCTCGTGTAATGGCAGTATCTATATCCCCCAAGAGGACACTACTCAACTGCAATTGGATATTAAAGTCCAAACCATGTAGGAAATATTGCAATTGGGCAGCTGCGGGGATAGGAATAGAGGTGTCCAACTTACGGGAAAACCTCTTTTATTTTCTTCGCATAAGCACGAATATCCTCGTGTGGTTCTTGGCGGGTCACGTTGAGTACACGCAACCAATATTGCCCACCCCTTTTAGGGGCAAAATCCCTTCGAAAAGCTCCATAAAATGAATCAATATTCAATATGGTTCCGGCTTCTAAACCATGATACCATATAGCAGCTCTTCCTTTGAGAGTCATATTGAAGAACATCATTAAATGTCCTTCCTCTTGAATGTGACAGTTAAACATCAGCTTTTGAAACTCCCTAATGTGGAGTTCTGCATCTTCCTCAACTAGCCCATTAAAAATGGGTAGCGGGTAACCTAGAGCCGGCAAATCCGTCGTTCCTGCTGGAATTGCAATAGGCTGCACCATGACAAGGATTGGATTTGCACTAGGAATAGGGGACGGTGGGGTTACACCTCCCGCACTTGATATAGACTGGCTTATGGAAGAAAGGGGAGCACTAGAGCTTCCACCTTCTCCTGACTTACTGCTTGTGGCACCAAGACCACTAGATCCACTCCCTCGTAAGGGTTCAACACTGCTACGCTTAGGGGAATATCTCCTAAAAATTTCAGCACATCGCCTAGCTCTTTCGTCTCTCTCTTGCTTTTGGATTTCTACTAGACGATGCTTATCACTAAATAACGGATCAATCTCAGTGTCCTTTGGCATAAATTGCTAGTTGGTCCCTCAACAACCAGGATTCGAGGACCGTAAACATTTCGCACAAAATCCACTCAAGGTACCATTTAATCGTATATAGGAATGTACCATTGTCCTTACTTCTCTTTTCCTTAGACCCCACGACTAGCCTATGGCTTAGGGTGCCTTGTCTCTCACTCAACGTGGGTCAATGTCCTAATGAAAACAATTGCTGTGCATCCAGGATTTCTGATACCTTTAAATATTTCCATGATTTATGTATATTGTGGATGCCAAGTGCTCAAACAATTATGAAATCGATATTGTGCATATGTGGAAAACATCCTTTCAATGATTTTCAACTACCGTTCTTATGCGGCGTTGCATGAACCTAGTACCAAGGGAACCCTCGTGCTACTAGGCCCTTATTTTATAATTATTCACCGACCTATATGGCATGCAAACAAAAACAGCAATCTTTTCATCATTTTACTCCACATTTAGACACACTTTAACCACTCTACCCTCCCATCGATCAAATGTTGCATTGTTGTATAGATTTATAGGGTATTTTGCCATCATTTTATGTGTAGAAAGTGAGAAAAACACACTAGAACAAGAAGGTGGGGTTGAACTGAGGCAAATCCTCATGCTTCAGTCCCCACAAACATTCACAAACATTGCTCTTAATTTTCATTAATTTTTCGCACCCAAAATGCAATTTTCTCCTATTTTTAGTTATTTTTCTCTATTTTCCTTGTATTTTTCCTTATTTTTTGCATTATTTTATTACCAAAAATTCAAAATAGGTTATGGGCTATGGCCCTTAGTTCCTTCTTGCAATAAAAATGAAAATTTAGTTGGTGTTCCTATTCATTTTTCCATTTTTATGCACAAAAATAACATTTTCCCTTGATTTTCCATATTTTACGTGTTTTAATGTATTATTTTGAGCTACAAGATGCATATTTTTCTGATTTTTTGATTATGATCAGCAAGTACTCATGGAAAACAACAACATAAACAATTTCTAGCCCACATGAACATCATTTTATCAATCAAAAGCCATGAAATCTCAAATTTTCTTTGAAAAATTTTGAATTACCGCTTATTTGCGTGTTTCGGGTTTCATGTCCATGGCTGCAAATCTGAAAATCAACAGCACTTCATGCTCAGCACGATCACAAATCCCCATTTCCAGCTCGTGGAGCAATCCGATCCATGCCGGACAAGCCTCCATCATTCTTTCTTCTTCCTTCCTCTTCCCACATGAATTCCCCCTTAGAAGAGAGAGGGGGAGGAGAGAGAAAGACTAGATTTCCATCTCAGCATTTAGGCCATCAATTCAGTAGCGAAGGGCGGCGATAGAGTCAGCATTCAGGAGGGAATGAAGCCCCATAATCCATTGGGGGGGTTGTTTGCAGCAGGCAAGTTGCCTCTCCATCCTCCATGGCGCATTTTTCGGGCGCTATCTTTCTCCACTTTTTTTCATCCCTCTTCATTCTCTCTCCACGTTTTTTGCTTCATAACGTGCATAAATTTTTGGAGGGGGGTCCAAACTCAAAAGGCATGCTCAAATTTGGCCTCCCAAGTGTCCACCTTTTCATATCTTGACCATTTTGTGGCCATTTCCCCGTCCGGACTCCGAATTGAGCTCTGAAAAATCCTGGGCGTCCGGCTTGGCATCTCGCATTAGCTAGTAACTCTTGCTAACCCGCACGACTGTCTGAAAAATTATGAAAAATCAACAAGTGTCTCTCGGGCACCTTTAAAGCACTTTGACGCTTAAAATCGTCCTAGATCGAGCCGCCGCCTTTGACATTGAATATTTTTCCCTTGATATTCATAATTTTTAGCTATTTTTAAGCACTTCTCGTCACCTAAATTCCACTCTCACATGTTCAAGAGAGTAAGAAGCCATTGGAATTAATCCACTCTAATGTGTGGACTACTAAAGCTGCATCTCTTGGAGGCTGTCATTATTTTGTCACTTTTATTAATGACTATAGCAGAAAAGTTTGGGTGTATTTTATGAAAAAGAAAAGTGAAGTTTTTGGGCATTTCAAAACTTTTAAAGCTATGGTTGAAAAAGAAACAGGCCTGCAAATAAAATACCTAAGGTCAGATGGAGGGGGAGAGTACCTCTCAAATGAGTTTGCAAGGTTCCTGCAAGGGGCATGGCATAAAGCAGCAATATTCATGCAGTCATACCCCACAACAAAATGGAATTGCAGAAAGGAAAAACAGGCATATTGGAGAGGTATCTCGTGCCATGCTCAATGAAAAAGACCTGCCAGATTTTTATTGGGCTGAGGCAGTTGCTACAGCAGTCTACATAATGAACAGGACTCCCACTGCAGCAATACATGGGATGACTCTAGAGGAGAGGTATACTGGTAGGAAACCAGATATTTCTCATTTGAAGATTTTTGGTTGCATTGCCTATGTTCATGTGCCAGATGAGTTGAGATCCAAGTTGGATCCAAAAGCTAAGAAGTGCATCTTTATTGGTACTCTTTGCAGCAGAAAGGATATAGATGCTATAACCCTTTTACTTGTAAGTTTACAGTGAGCAGAGATGTTGTTTTTTATGAGATGAGTAGCTGGTATAAACCAGTAAATGTGATTGATAATGTAGATGCACAAAATGGTAATGCTGCACAGAATTCACAGCAGCAGTCACAAGATATTAGTGGACCTGGAGCGTCCTCTAGCAATGGTTCACATTCTTCGCCATGGACAGGCAGATTGAGATTAGGAGAATCTTCTCAAAGCAATGTAGATAGTGGTATGCAAGTATCACGAAAAGGAAAAGAGAAGGTAGATCAGCCCATGTTTGATGTGAATGCAGGTCACTCTTATGTGGATGGTGAATCCAGTAGCTCAGAACAGAGCATTGATGACGAGTTGGGTATTTCTTCTATTGTTATCCTTGGAGTAAGGAAGACCAGGGATGTTTTGAGAGCACCTGGGAGTGAACCTACTTTGCGCAGGTTTACCAGAGCTAGGTATCTTGTGGATAGGCTGAAATATGATGGATTTACAGCCATTCACTATGTATATATCTTCAAAATGATACAGGAACCAGAACCCACTTCTTTTGAGTAAACCATGGAAAAAGAAAAATGGGAGAAAGCCATGGATGCCTTGGAAGCAAATGCTACATGGGAATTGGTACCTTTGCCTAAAGATAATAATGCAATTGGTTGTAAGTGGGTTTATAAGGTGAAGCACAATGTAGATGGTCCTGTGAACAGATACAAGGCAAGATTAGTAGTCAAGAGGTATGCACAAACATATGGCATTGATTATGAAGAAACATTCAGTCTGGTTGCAAGGATGGCAACCATAAGAGCAGTCATTGCTATGGTTGCATCAAAAGAATGGTCTTTACATCAGATGGATGTAAAGAATGCCTTCTTGCATGGTGATTTGCAAGAAGAGGTATATATGGAGCAGCCACTAGGTTATGTGCATGCTGTTCATCCTAAGTTTGTTTGCAGGTTGAAGAAAGCCTTGTATGGGTTGAAGCAAGCACCAAGAGTATGGTCTGACAAGATAGGACAATATCTTGTCACTATTGGCTTTCAGATTTTCAAGGCAGATTTCTCACTTTATGTGAGAAAAACAGAGAAAGATATTATGCTACTTGTCATTTATGTTGATGATTTGATTATGACAAGTGACAGTGATGAAGATATTCTTCATATGAAAATGCTATTGAAGCAGAAGTTTGAGATGAAGGATTTGGGAGAGCTGCGTTATTTCTTGGGCATTGAGGTGATTAGATCACCAAGTGGGATACGGCTCTTGCAGAGGTAGTATGGATTGGACATGCTATCCAAATATGGGATGGCAGGCTGTAAGCCTATTTCAGTTCCTTTGGAGTAGAATGTGAAGCTAAGCGCACATGCAGGTGAGCTTCTAGAAGACCCTACTATGTACAGTCGCATAGTAGGAAGTTTGATTTATATGACTATTACCAGGCCAGATTTGAGCTACGCTGTTGGATTGGTAAGTCAGTTTATGCAGGCTCCAAGGAAACCGCATTTGGATGCGGCTAGACGCGTACTTAGGTATGTGAAGTCCACATTGCAGTATGGACTACTTTATGAGATTGGGGTTCAGATATAGTTGCATGGATACACTGATGCTGATTGGGCTGGTAGTATTTCTGATAGACGATCTACCAGTGGATATGTGTTCTCTTTTGGGAGTGCTGCAGTCACTTGGAGTAGCAAGAAACAGCCTAGAGTTGCCTTGTCGAGCACAGAGGTTGAGTACAGGGGTGCAGCAATGGTTGCATGTGAGGTAGCTTCATTGCATAAGCTACTTTATGATATGCATCAGCCTACAGATGGGCCAGTTGTCATTTATTGTGACAACATGAGTAGTATACACTTGGCAAATAACGCAGTCTATCATGCTAGAACAAAGCACATTGAGGTGCATTATCACTATGTGCGGGAGAGGGTTTTACTAGGTCTTATTGATCTAGTTTATGTGGGAGACGGTTTTACTAGGTCTTATTGATCTAGTTTATGTCAGCACAGAGGATCAGGTAGCTGGCATATTTACGAAGGCATTGGGCGCAGAGAAGCTGTGCAAGTTCAGAGACCTGCTTGGTGTGCAGGAATTGGGATTGAGCTCGAGGGGGAGTGTTGAGATATCCAGCTCCACTCATGATATGCCAGGGTGACCGTTGTGCATTTACGTCACCGACTTGTTAGCTGTAGATGCTGTTGGTAGACCGCCCATGAATAATAGCTAGATGACAACTATCCTTATCTACTCTAGTTCGTGGCTCAGTTCGTATGCCACCTTAGTCAGTTGAGTTTGGTTTGGGACCCATATATAGGGTTCTTCTATTTCTTTTGTAAAAGAGTTCTTTTGGCTTACACAACTAAGAAGAGGAAAACTATTTTTAGCCTCCACCTCTGTGTGTATTCCCCCATTGTGCAAGCAAGAAAGATACAAGTGAGACTCCTTCCTTCTCTCCCACAATCTTGACATCGAGCAGTGCTCTCTCGGGTTAATACGCAGTGCGACCATGGAGGTGATCCACCCGTGCAATATATCCTTCCTCAATTAAATCCTTTAAGAATCAAGCACAAACAAGGCATTCAGCCCTAATATCATTTTCCAAGAAAACATTCCTTTATTCCCATGGCGACTTGTCATCACACAGACCCTTGCCATGCATTTACCATAATGCACAAGCACTTGGAATAATCATCCAAACAACAACTAACAACTAGTTGAATGTAAAAACATTTAGGATGTTGTTCGGTCAATCAACAAAACCAATTGCATTCTTTCCAACCAATGCAAGAATAGACGATATAACATTTCCATCGTATATTTGCTCTCCCTCTTGGGATCTAAGAGCAATACTATGCAAAAATGATTCTTAACACTTCCTTCCTTCGGCTAGGGCATATGTTAAGGGTTGAAACACTATTCATGATGTAAGTTCTATAGGTCACTTACCTTGCTTGATAACCCAACCCTGGATTTGGATTGGAAAAAGTCATCGTTATCGGACGGAACTCAAGACATCTTAGTTTTAACCCTTATGATTAATTTCTTGTACTAGCTCTTAGTCAAGTCATGAGGCAACTAGAAAATTATCCTCATATATCAACCATGTTATAGGCATATCGTGTAAATACTTGATAAGATAAGTGTGAGATGATCTCAAGTAATTAGACTCCAATAGGCCATGCATTGAGCTAGAATCTAGTTTTTCTTAATATTTGGGCTCTTAGCTAAGTAATTTTGAAGTATCCAAACTTTAAACTAGTACTTTCTATTCATGATTCTCAATGTCATATTCTTTTAGTAATTATGCTATTTGTAACCCTTGACTATACTTTAATCTAGCACTTGTGTGCACAATCTTTTAATGTCGTTCTTTTGACGACTATGGCATTCATAATGCTTGACTAATTCTTCCTTGTAATTGCTCTACTAGCAAATAAGTCATATGTAACTAGGTGCGATTATCTTCCCTTGATATATGCACTTCACAAACTCCCTCTTTCGAGTAGGTGAGATGAAATTTATCATTTTCCATGACCTATACTTGTGCATCGTAGTATGGGGCCTAACGAATCTCATACGAGAATCAAAGCAAGCATCTATCAATTTGAAAATACATTACTTATGACCGGAACTGCAGTTGGATTGACAGTGATGCCTTTGCCTGAAGCCTTGTTGCTGGTGGCAGGATTGTCATCCACACACAACATTCTTCGCTTGGAGGCCATCGACCACAGGTAGACTCAAGAGATTAAGAAGGTAGAATAGATTCAAGATGGGAGAGTGTAAGAGAATATGGTTAAGTCGAGGATCGAGATAGAGGGAATTGAGCTAATTCTCTTCCTTGCAGCCTCTCGGGGTGACTCTTCTCTCTCTTTCTCTCTCTCTCAAGCTCTCACTCACAATCTCTTGGAGAGGTATACTCTCTCTCTCCCTTTCACTTGCATCCTTTCAGGGTCTCCTTATGCCTCTTATGCCTCTCCCATGCCTCATATTTATAGTGAATTAGAGAAGAGGGCTTGTGGTTGAGAAGTAGAGTTCTTTGTGGAGGGGGATCTTGGAAAGATCAGTGATCTGATGCTCAGATCATAAATCAGATGGTTCTATTGGCTCTGAAAGGGGGGTAAAACTCCAAGACACTTGGTTAGAAAGCTCTTAGTTTACTCCTTCTTCTTTTCCCTATTCAAAGTGATGTCCACTGCCTGTGTACTGCGATTGCGGTGCGCGCGATTTCGCAAATCCTCTCTTTATTTTTTCCTTTTTATAAAATCTCCAAACTAACAAAAATATCACTTGTCTTTTCTTTTAAATGACATCCAGTTCTAAAAGTCTCCATATCTTTTTTTAGGATAATATCTAAAATATCTAAAATATACTAGCTTTGCCCAAAATCTAATGTTTTTGGACCATCCAAACTATACACATTAACCTAGTGATTAATATAACTCATAAGTCTCATTCACGTTGTAATTTACATGAAGGGTGGCTACGATCCCTGCCAATCCAAGAAAAATATAAAATTTACGACTCTTGATTTTTCTAAATAAAATATTTTAATTAAATAAAAATTATTAATAATTAATGTTAGTTAGTTTTTACCTTAGTTATACTTTAGTTAGTAATCTCACTAACTTATTAATTGACTAGCTAACTTTTAAACTAACCAACTAACTTTTATCGTGTGGAAATATTACACCGATGCACTTAATCGCGCAAGGCATTTCTAAACTCTCTTATTTTGCAAGATCCACCAATAGCAAGGTCATTAGCTACAAAGGTACCAATGCCAAACAACCCAATTCTTGAGCTAACTAGAGAAGAGGCATGTCATGACCCAGTCTATCAGAAATTGCTAAGGGAGATCCCCATCAAGGATCAAGACCCGAAGCTAAAGATGAAGTATCAAGAATTCTCTATCATCAGTAGCGAACTTTTCTACTTTAGGACAAGATTATGTATCCCTGCAAGCCATATTCTCAAGCAAAATATTCTCTGGGAAGCCCATAACTCCCCTTTCTCAGGACATCCTAGCTATGCCAAGACCCTTAATGTGGTCAGGAAGAGCTATTATTGGGATAGGCTCAAGGGTGACATCCTCAAATATGTCATGGAATGTTTGTCTTGTCAATGCATTAAGGCAAAACATGTCAAAATGCCGAGGAAATTGCAACCACTTGACATATCCCAAATGAAATGGGAGTTCATTAGTATAGACTTCATTGTTGGCCTACCCCAAGTTCAGGGAGGATAAAACTCTATTATGGTTGTAGTAGATATGCTCACCAAGGTTGCACATCTCATCCCTACCAAGATAAACTATAAAGCCTCAGACATCGCAAGATTATTCATCAAGGAAGTATTCAAATTACATGGGTCACCCAGAAGAATCCTTAGTGATTGTGACTCTCTCTTCACATCACACTTCTCGAGGGCTATCTTTGAGGCTATTGGGACTCAACTATATTTCAGTACAGCCTACCATCCCCAAACCGATGGTCAAACAAAATGAGTCAACCAAGTCATTGAAGATATACTTAGGGCATACTGTTCTCATGAACCCAAAAAGTGGATTCAATACTTGCCCGCTGGTTGAGTTTGCCTACAATGCTTCCTACCAACAGAGTATTCAGATGACCCATTTTCAAGCATTGTATGGGCACGATTGTCGTACCCCTTTGAGCTTCTCGAATCCAACCTTGAGGGTAGAAGCTTCAAGGTAGATGCTAGAAGACATGGATGATCAAATCAAGTCAATAAGACAGGACATCCAAGGTGCCAAGGATAGACAAAAGGCTTATGCGAACTTGAAATGGTAAGACAAATCCTTCGTTGAAGGTGATATGGTCTTCATCCACGTACATTCTAAAAAGAGTTCACTATCCCTGGGAGAGTACAAGAAGCTAAGTCTGAGGTATTGTGGACCGTATAAGATCATTAAGTCCCTAGGGCCTAATGCTTACAAACTACAGCTGCCCGCAACCCTAAAGATTCATAATGTATTCCATGTTAGCCTATTGAAAAAGTATCTACCTAATCCGAATCATGTGCTTGATGATCAACAAATTGTAATGCCTAGCCAAAGAGTCCTTGAGCTACGGCCTGATAGAGTCCTAGATGTTAGGGAGAGGCATTTGAGATCAAGGACCTTGAGAGAATACCTCGTCTAGTGGAAAGATTATCCCGAAGAGGATGCCACTTGGATGGGCGAAGATAACCAACAATACCCCTAGGTCCTCTTGAGATGAGAATATCTCGATTCCTCTAAGGGGGAGAGGATGTAACATGCCATAGGAACCCCCCTTTGTAATTTCAAAAAAAAAGAGAAAATTTTATTAGCATCAATAAAAAACAATTTACTCTCCCCTCTCTTCCTGCCGATAGCACGTCAGGGGGGGAGAGAGAGTGGGAGTGGTGGTGATGGGGGGGAGGCATGCAACCTCCAGGTGGGAGGGGTGACCATGCCACCTACCTCCTCCCCTCCCCTATATAAGGGGAGGCTTCTCCCCTCCCCTGGATACAGACACAGGAGGCTACACTGCCCCTTGCATATGTCACCACCCCCCTGTCAGCTTGCAAGGCCACCTGGGCTTCCGACGATAGCCACCTCCCCCCTGACCGTCAGTCGCGGTAGGTCTGTGTGAAGGAGAGAGGGGCCTTCTCCATCGTGTTGTCCAAAGGCTCTATGTCACCGAGTTGTTTGATACCGTTGTGACTCGAGCCACCCCCACCTGTTTGCCAACCAGCTGCGGGCCCGTGAGGAAGTGAAGGAGAAGAAGTGAGAGAAAGGAAGTAGAGGGAGAGAAGGAGAAGAAGATGAGTGGGAGAGTGAAGAAGAATAAGGAGTGGGAGAGAGAAGGGAAGAAGTGGGAGAGAAGGAGGAGTGGGAGAGAGAAGAGGAGTGGGAGAGAGGAGAGAAGAAGAGGGAGAGAGAAGAGAAGAAGAGGGAGAGAAGGAGAAGGAGAGAAAAAGTAGTGAGGAGAGAGAGAATAAGAGGGAAAGAAGGAGAAGAAGAGAAGAAGAAGGAGTGGGAGAGAGAAGGAGGAGTGGGAGAGAGAAGAGAAGAAGAGGGAGAGAAGGAGAAGGAGGGAAGAGAAGGAGAGAGAGAGAGAAGTAGAAAGAGAGAAGAAGAGAAGAAGAAGAGAAGAAGAAGAGAAAGAGAGGGAAGGGAAAGAAGGAGAAAAGAAGTGGGAGAGGGAGAGGAGAAGAAGAGAAGGAGAGAGAGAGAGGGAGAGTAGGAGAATAAGAGAAAAGAAGAAGAAGTGGAGGAGAGAGAGAAAGAGTAGGAGGATAAGAGAAAAGAAGAGGAAGAGGGAGAGAGAGAGAAAGAAGGAGAGGGAGTGAGAGTTGGTGAGTAGCTGCAAGGAGCCACACCCAAACCACCCTCTTGGCGAAGGACCCCATCCAGTGGTCTTTCCTACCCGAACCTGTCGACCTAAAAATGTTAAGGTCTGGATTGTCAAATCTACACGAGATGAATGGCTCCCAAGAAGAAAGTCGCGGTAAGTGTAGGAGCCAAAGCAATCGGTAATGCTGGAGAGGCGAGTGAAGCAACCAATGCAACAAAAACGAATCAAACCCAGGTTCTAAGCTTTAAAATTAAATAGGTATTATTTCTCATGGAAGAGATGAAAGGATTGGTGACGTGCATGGAACAGGAACGAGTCTTAGGGTTCTGTTCACTCTAAGTACTAAGTTGCATGCGCGAAACAGTAGAGTTTGAAGTTCGCATAAGATTATATGCATGAAATGATAGCTTTTACACACATAAAATGATAAGGTTATCGCCTTACTTCACATAAAATGATAGCTTTTTAACCAATTCAATGCATGAATAGTCATTTAGAATTCACATTTCGCAATCATGGTTAAAAGAAACACATGAAATGTTAGTTTCTGTTCATGAGATACACTTGCACCGTTGGACAAAACCCTGGACTTTCATATACGCAAGTCACATGTGATCCGGTGCATTAGAAATAAGTACTCGTTGCCAGGAATGAAGAGAGATAAAAGACTTTTAGGAGGTACAACTATACTAAACACACCATGTGCATGATGGATAAGGTTTACTAGAAAATCCTACATAGAACCGCACTAAGAGAATTGGAAGGATCGCATGCATCTAGACTGCATCTTGAAGGTCTAAATGAAGAATCATGTGTTTTCAAATGTGTTAACTGAGCTTGGTTGAAACTAGAAGATTAAAAGACCCTTGGTTGGGTTGCAAATAAGGCATGTCCGTTGCCTTGACTGACTAGCTAATGCTTGAGTTAGGGTTAAGATACCCTAAGGTAAAACCCAAAGGAAAAGAGTAAGTAAAAAATAAGTTAACTTACCGAGATCATTTGCTTGTGTAATCTTGTTTGAGATTATTGGGATCTCACCAAGTCGCGAAAAGAACCAAGATCAGATGTTGGGAGCATCTAGGAAAGAAAAAGGAGTCACACCTTAGCAATCGGTCATACAATCGACCTCCGAAATGTTCATGCTTGTACTTAGGAACATTATTTGATCTCTTTGATCAAGGAACTAATTCAAGGAAAACACTTAATGATTTAGGTTAAAAGCCTGGAGGGAGAGGCAGGAACAGCTACCTCTGACTGTCTGCCTGGCCCTATCCAAGGGGGTTGTTAGCTGCGCTGGGTATATGAACCTAACTTGCCGTGAGAGGTCTCTCCGTGGGTGCTACTTGGAGTGGGAGGATGCTTGGGTGCCAAGGGAGGCTCTGGCTGGTAAATCCCTTGCCTCCAAATCCCGCACAAGAGGCCGACATGACTCGAGATGGGATCTCGAGGCCCATGTACTAGTCAATAGGCGAAACTTGGAACAGGAATCCTATAGATTGCTGGGATAGCCTTCGAGCGTGATATTGGATGTACTCCAGGATTTTGATAAATAAAGAGCAGATATTGGAGAAAAATGAATTTTCTTAACATTGTTTTCGTGTCAGTGCCTAAGTTGCGTGAAGGAACCTGTGATTAATTTGATTAATTAAGGAAGCTTCTTTGGCATGTCAAAACATAATTTGGTAGGTAATTAAATAACTAAAGAAAATTGAGGAAAGTGCGGTGTCGTGCTGCTGTGTATCCGAGGTGTGGAATCCACTAAAAATTTTGTGTGTGTGACATTCGTGTTTTGTGTATACCTAGTCATTGTGTTTGCATTTTGTTCTGCGTGTGGCTTGCATGTTTGTGTGTGTATGAACCCTAGATTTCCCGTAAGTGTGTTTCCATTTATCGTCTCAAACCCGTGTGTGTGCTGGGACTTCGTTCCATTGTAAATAATATTATCTATGTGCATTTATCTCAGCGTGTGTGTGAATGAATGCTTGTGTGTGTGTGTATGTGTGTGTGTGTGTGTGTGTGAAAAATATTGAGAAAAACCGATGCCAAGGTAGTTTACTGAAGCTGTCAAAGCGGTACAAGAAATCCCGGATCTAAGATAAGAAGAAATACAAGAATGCTATACAAGTGGACGACTAGGAGACTTGATGAATGGGTGAAGCTGGATCAGTTGGAACTTGATTCTACCGAACATGAGGGAGATGAAAAAGTTGATGATATGGCTGAAAGTATGAAGCCTCAGATTCTCATGATGGTTTAGGAAATCATCTTCTCCTTGATGTTGGCTTATGGCTTTTGCAAAAATTGAAGGATCTTTTTTTGAAAACCAGAAAGGATGTTCTGAATTTGAAATATATTGATCCAACATACATGATTCGTGCACTTCAAAGAAATGTAGCAGATAATGTCTATTGCACACTTCTCGCTCAGAGTGCTACTCATGGAGCCATGGCAAGATATAGTGGTTTTACTATTGGACTTGTTAATGGTTGGCATTGTTACATACCTACATTGAGAGTAACTGAGAAACAAAAACACATCAGTATAACAGATCAGATGTGGGCAAGGCTTTTGTCATCAACCAATCAACCACATTTTATGCACACCGATGAAGGAGCATAGTCAAAAGTAAAGGAACATCTGGATGCCCTTGTTCGTCTTTAAGCAAACATTTTGGAGATACACTAGAGTGTAAAGATTCAAAAATGTGCCTAGAGTTTCAACCTAGTCACTCCGGAAATATTGGAGCACAATCGTAATGATGACATTCTAGGGATACTGATTCCAAAATCATATACCATAATTTCATTTGCATTGGGTGCCCGAGTCAGTAATGCTATTTGCAGGCAGATAGTATTTTGGGCTGGGTGTTTTTTAGTGCGTTGATCCCTGCTTTCCCGACGATAGGTCGTGGATCCAAAGGGGAAATTGATTTGACATTGTGTATTCCGAGATTCTTGGGTGTGTGTGGATGGCAATTATTAGAAAAATCTGACAGTGCTAGGTCGTGATTTGGCAAAGGTGGCTATAATTGATAATTCTCCTCAGGCTTTTGGTTTTTAGGTTGATAATGGCATTCCGATTGAGAGCTGGTTTGATGAAGAATCAGATTGTGCACTAGCAGGGCTCTTGCCCTTTTTGGAGACTTTGGTTGGTGTTGATGATGTGCGGCCAATTATTGCAAATAAGTTCAATCTGCAATGAGTCCTGGATTTTATCGGCAGTTCCATCAATTCAGAGAAAGAAGAAAAACACACTCTGATATAAAAAAAGCATGGCCGCTCATCCTGGGAAGAAGAAGACGAGTCTTCTCTGGGAAATTCATTGGTGAAAGGAAGAGGCGATAAATGAGATGATCATTATTACTAATCCTTGTTGTTTGTTAAAGCATCCGTGAAGTGGCGCATGTGTGTTAGATCACCATCAGTGGGACAGTTTTATGAGATCCGAAGCATCACTAAATTGTGCTCTTTGAGGGCATCCAAGAGCTTGGAAATTTATCTTCAATTCTGTCGATCCAGTGGGAGGACACACTCTGATATGCGAAAAAGCATGGACAGTCGTCCTAGGGGAGAAGAAGCAAGTCATCTTGGGAAGAAGAAGGAGAGCTCGTCTGTTCGTTTGTTCGATTGATATACCAATTGATGATCCTCAGGTCAGAGGATGTCGTCTCCAGGGATCATATGCATTTCAAGAGAACATTTCAAGGCATCGGACTCTGATGAACCTTTTTAATAAAGCTCCCCATGTAGCACAGAATGTATTTGTAGCTCCAAGTGCATCCATCATTGGAGATGTTAGGCTGGGTGCAAGTTCTTCAATTTGGTATGGGTGTGTTCTTCGAGGAGATGTGAATAGTATTTATACTGGATCAGCAACCAACATTCGGCATCGATCTATGACATGAAGGGAGACGGTAGCTCTAGAAGGTGTATTTGGTGAAGAAGCACTGATCCAGGGAAGCCAAGGAGATCTTGAAGAGTGCTGCTAATTCGTGTGATTGCACGGGCAAGATTCTTTTCATTGATTGGTGGATACAGACTTGCTAGAGTTACTTATGGATAAGCTCAGCGCCCCAAGCTCCTCTTGGACACCCAGGTTTTACTATTGATAGAGATTAACTATAGCTAGTGGCCCTCCTCCTCTTAGTCTTGCTCAACCTTGCAAATCATCCCTACATGCTGTAGGTAGAAAAGTGAAAGGGCAGATAGACTGCAAGTAGGCTGAACCTTCGGATATAGACCTGTAGAAACTATTGTTGTACCCAGTAGACTTCACTTTCAATTCGAAAGCACCTTCTTTATTCAGAGCATTGGGCTGGAAGACTGTCTCTAGTCGTAAGCCATCTTAGTATTAGCAAATAGCCACCATGATGGAACTTGGATCAGAAGATTATCCACGTTCATCCACTTTCTCACTCATGGAAGACCATACTCTTGGAAATTCTCTTCGATATGTATGGGTGGCCTAAGCCCAGAGGCCGCTCAGGTTTCTTCTTCTTGTACCTTGTATTTGTTATTGGCAGAAATAAAACAGAATCTTGGCATCATTTTCTCATCTTGCTTATTCGCTTGATTGATCTTCTATCTTGAAATTCATCAAGGTCCTCTGTGGATGTCGAAAACCCTTCGACAACGGTGGATGTGACTTAGGTCCGTCTTACGGAAGGGTGGTCCTTGTTAGCTGAGAACTTTTCTCAAATGATGAGTTAATAAGACCATGAAGACCTAGTGTTAGTAGATATAGAATTCCCAGTTTATTCTGTTTTAGGGGAAAGGAATGGGACTATGCCATATGGCAAAGAGGTTGAGCTTCACATCCCTCTCATTTTCCATTCTCCATGAACCAAGTGCACCATGAAACTACTTCGACTGTGTTGTTCCTACAAAAGGAGGTACAACTGGAGCTCGATGCTAGCTTCTTCCTAGAGACCTTGCTGATAGGAAAGGAACCCTGACCTCAGATTGATCCCAAGTGGGAACGGCCGGACATATCCGCTCGGGGCAGACTCGGGAAGACCTAGATGGCAAACCCTATGTAACGTGTCCGCTTGTCTGCTTGTCCGCTTGTCCGCTACTAAGATGTGTCCCACAAGCGCACAAGCGGACACGTTACACCAACTAGGGTGGTTGATGTGGATGGTCAGTATCAAACACGTTTCTGTGAGCAATGTAAGTCATGAAGGGTGGTATTCAGCTCATTCTATGCATTCTCTTTCTTGCTCAGTTATCATGGCAGCAAATAGGCGGCAGCAAAGAGTTGCATGTGGAAAAGAGTCATGTAGGGTAGTAGAGTACTCGATGCGTTGTCAGAGGGGTTTTTGTCGAAACTTTGAATCCACAGGGGATTAGAAGTAGAAGAAAGTAGAGATAGGAGATGGAAGAGAAGATAGAGAATACCCAAGTGGTAAACACTACAAAGACAAACCACAATGAATTGAATCAATATGTATTGAAAGAACCTGGAATCTTCGCACTACTAGAAGTAATCTCTAGGCATTAGATCTCCTGGAGCTTATTCGTAGAACAAAACGTGCATAAAAATTGCAGCTCCTTCTCTGCTGCACTTGGAACCCAAATCTGATGGCTCCGTTGGCTCCGAAAGGGGGGGTAAAACCCTAGGACACCTGATCACGGATCTCCCAGATCACTTCTTCTTTCAATTCAATCTACAATTTTCAGCCTATTGACAGCGATCGCAATGTGCACAATTTCGTCCATCTATCCCTCTTGTGAAAATCCCCTAATTGGCTGGAAAAGCAACTAGCTTTTTGCATGCCATCCTAATCTAAAAGCTTTTTTTAACTTTTTTGGATTTTTACAATAAATTATATCAAAAATAGGCTAAAATTATCCAAAAATCTAGTATTTTTGGATAATCCATGCAACTCACACTAGTACTAATGGCTCAAATCACATTGACTCTCTAGATCAATAAAGAAGTCGGATGATGATGCACTCCATACTTTTTCACATTGTGTCCTCATAACATCACGACATCCACCCCCTCTAAACCTGCACATCCTCCGGTATGTGCCTAGTTGTCACCGGATTCTGAGTCCTCCTCATCCTCTACAACCATATCCTTTACTTCTTCATCTTCCATATCTTCCTGGCTAGCGCCTGTATCATGACCACTATTTTTTTCCAATTCTGGCAACTCATAGGTAGTAGATTTCCGCCTTTTGAATAATTTGATTATTTTCCTTGCTATCGGAAGTTTGATGGATGTCCCATCCAACTCATTTAATGCATAAGTAGCATTATCAGACACTTGTCTTACCACATAGGGTCCAAACCATCTTTTGGAAACTTTACGCATGGCACTATGCTGGTTATCTAAACTGCTATCATAAACCAATCCCCAATCCCCATCTTGTATGGTTCTTGGTCTCAGTCTATGTCTTTTGTCAAACCGTTTCTTGTTCTGTATCCTTGCTGCCCTTAACTTTGCAGTTGTTGCCTCTATGTCATCTGACTTTCTTTCCAAGTGTCTAATGCGTAAGGCCAACAACTCCTCTCGATTCAACTCCTCCTCCCAAGGTAACACACTCCATGTGACTATCATCTCTTCTATCGGCATGATAGGCTTTTGACCATGCATCAATTTTGCATGCATATATCTTGTAATAGCACTATGAGTTGTTCTGTCAGACCATGAAACATAAGAGAGCAATCGTGGCCACTCTTTTATCTTCTCTCCACATGCTTTTTCCAATGCCTTCACAATAGGTGGGTGACCTCTTTCACTTTTTCCATTTCCTTCAGGGTTATAGGCTAAAGTTAAAGCAAGCTTTATCCCCAACCGTGCAAAGAAATCATGAGCTTCATCTGCATCCTACTCATCCCTATCTATTGTAATTTTTTCCACATAGCCATACTGACAAAAGATCTCTTCTAAGAGAAAAGTACACACAGCATTTGTTGTCTTAGTACGTAAAGCTTTTCCTTCCACTTGATTAGTCAAGTCTTCACGAGCAAGCACAAGATACCTTATTTGCCAAAGACTTGTAGGCATTGTGACCAAATCCACCACCCACTTAAAATGAAGAGACAATGGATGTGTGGGTTGCAATCCATCCCGATATCTCACAATTGAATACATTTGACATGTCGTACATGTTTCCACAAAGTGAACAACATCCTTATACATACCCTGCCACCAATATCTTTCTTTGATCTTTGTAAAAGTACCCCAAACACCTCTATGACCAACCCACAAGCTTTCATGAAATTCTTGCATTACTTTTACTTGTGAAGCTCTGTCACCCAAAACTCGCAATGGCATACCCTATTTCTTTTTAGCATGTTTCCATAAGTATCCATCTTTTTTAAAAAACCCATATGTTTTTCTCTTGATTTTCTTAAACTCCTCATCTAACCATTCATCTCTCTTTATTAATGTACCAAGGTATTGACCAATTCTCAGCCACTAACCTGTATATTTGTCTTCCAAAAACACTTCTACACAAGATACAAAATATCTAAAGTGTCTTCTCTTTGTTGTCCAAGCTTCTGTTAATGCTGTAGCAACACCTTGCATTGCTAAATTCACTCTTGCAACATCATTTTCAGCCATAAGAAAGTCAACTTCTTCCTCCTCATCCATCATCCCATCTTCATTCTCATAACGTGCTCGAGATAACATATTTGCCATTGGGTTATCTCTTCCTCTGCAATATGCTAAAATTCAAGGTTCAAAGATTTGATGTATGCAATCCATCGGAGCATAGCAAGTAGCACAACTAGTAATCATACCCAATACCGGCAAACAATCGCTCTCAATGATTACATGAGCACCCATAAAATACTCCTTATCATATTTAAGGGTTGTCACAATTCCCCACAATTCTGTTTTAGCTTGTGGATATCTCATCATCTTGCCCAATTGCCCATCCAATCCCGATTGGGCTTGTATCAACAGTAATAATGATAGGCTTTCCATGTGAATAGTCAGTTGTTCTCAATGTAGGAGTAGATTTTAAGAGTTTCTTCATTACTTTCTGATGCTTCCTTTCCCAATGAAAATTTTGACCTTTCCTTAGAAGCTAATAAAGAACATCGACTACATGTGCAAAGTGAGGAATCCGTATCAAAAAGAACACACATGCACCTAAGAATCTACGCACCTTTGATACATTCATGCATACATCTTGCATTCTATCAATCCCATCTATTTTTCATGGTAATGACTTTCGCCCATAAGGCCCACACATATGCCCAACAATCAAAACCTCTTCAACTCCAAAAGTAGACTTTTGTCCAGAAAGAGTTAAATGCACCTCTTCTAGACGTGTCAAAATCCTCTCACAATCCACAATATGGTCTGCAACAAATTGTCTGCATCCATGAGCATCCATCTCTTCATTATTTTCATCCACTACACACCCTTTGATTGGAACATCATCCAAGAAGGGCATAGTCAATTGTGGTATAAAATCCCTGAGTACCCTATTCATAGCATTTGTCATGTGTGCCACTGAGTTTGTTGCACCCTGTGGGAGAGTACACATCTGTACTAACCCCAAAGGAGTCTTCATGGTTGTGATATCCCTGCTTTCAATTGCAAGCTGAAACTGATCATAACCCGAGTAAAGATCACCCAAAGAATAGATCGCTCTACCTGCAAAAGCCTCTGCAAATTCATCAACCACAGGACCTGCACCCACATTTCTTATGGTCACTTTATAGACCGGTTGCATAATAAATCTCAAAGCCCCATTCTTTTTGGGCACAGTAAACCAATGATTTGAGTACGGGGCTGAAGAAGGCTCTGAGATCTTCATGCGAATCTTTTCATTTAGCAAATCCATCAGGTTTGGCAAGTAAGCTTTAGGCACTAGAATAGGCCTCAAGTTCCATGGTACATGTGGCATAGTAAATATGACCATAGGAGAGACAACATTTGGATCCACACAACCTATTTCACTTGGCTGAAATCCAAATGCCTTCCCATTTCTAGCCAACATCTGCATAAAACAATCTCTCTCAGTAGGCAAAAGAAACCCTTCTACACCAACTTTCAATTCTTGTAATACATACCCTTACTCTCTGGTGGAAGTGGCAAAGCAATTTGTTTCACCTTTTTGTCAACAGTCTTATACTTTGGCTCCACAAGTGCTTCAGCCCATTGTAATCCTTCCTGCTGAGCAAACAATGCTATAATATCATACATATCCAAAGAACATACTAACAACATTCTGTTTTGAGCCTCATTTTCTGCATGTATAGTTGCTGAAATTTCAGCCATAGTGTCAGTAATATTCAGCCCATAAAAGATGCCTAAAATGACATCATTTTTAGCTAACAACCCTAATGCTCTCAGTTTCTTAGTAGCCCGTTTCATAGATATGTGTTCAGTCCTACACATAGCTTCCATAGGCTTAAACCAACATGAACTGTTTGTTGTAAACTAAGAATTACCAATAGTAAATACATGCTTCGTTTCATCAAGAGGTGAGTACACCCACTAAACAGCACTACTGTAGCCCCGCATTACAGCAGTGCTTAATGAAAATCCAGGTCTTTGAATTCCCTTGCATTTGGAACCAAAGGAGACTCTCGAAGCGTATCCCAATTTTTAGGATGATTAACACAAATAGTAAGAAATTGGACTGCTTTTCTCCCATCCTTGCTTCTTACTCTTGCATAAGTAGAGCCATCATCAAGCACCTTTGTTTCCATACGCACACCTGTAATATAGGGCTGTCCCAAAATTACTGCATATGAGGAATTATCTTGCACAAAGAAGTGCTCCTCTTCCTGTACATCACCAATCGTCACTTTTACATTGAAACATGTAGCATATAGCTCCCCTGAAGAATTATTTACATCCCTCATTTGCCAACCATGATCAGTGTCTACAGGCCATGCACCATTTTCATACAATCCCCACTAAATGACATTTATCTCAGACCCATGGTCAAGTAAAGCAATACAAGTAGTTTCACGTTCCCCTATTTTCACTACCATTTCAGTTGTAGCTCTAGCCCAATGATTTCTTATGTAGTGACTTTGAGGAATAAATCCTAGAATCTCTTCTCCATATTATTGCATTTGCCTTACTCCACCATGCATATTGCTACAAGACAATGTATTTTCAGCCACTTTCTTCTCTTTCCACATGCTATCCATTGATTAGTAGCATCCTGCATAGACAATCATGTACTTACTTCATGCTCATATTCAGCCTGAATACCCAACAAACCAGTTTCCTCTTCAGATTGTAGCAATGCACTAGTAGTATCACCAAGAAATTGGTGTTTCCTTTTAATTATGTCAATGATCTCATCATGAAATTCTCACTTGGCAATGCCAAGAACCTCTCCCAAGGTAAATTCCACCCGATTATTTAAGATCCGTTCTTCAAGAACCTTCTTAAGATATGTGGCTATCTCAATGCTAGATTGCAACTTTTATATCCTAGCTGCTTGCCCTTCTTTTTTCCCTCTTGTTTGTTATCCAATTTTTGCTCTTCACCGACCTCTTCCATAACATGCTCGGGAGATGGCTAATTTGCAACTTCAGGCTGATCCAGACTTCTTTTTGTCATTCGTTTAGATGTCCCTACAATATCTTCATCTCTTTTTCGTTTTTCTTCCACAAGTACATTCATGTTTTGTACCTTTGCTAAATATGCATACATTGAATATGCATCTACCGGTGATTCCCAACCAGTTATGCCACGAATGTCTTGCCCTACATGAGACATTTCACTATTAGTAACCTTTCTCTTTTCAGCTACATGTAAAGCATGTGTCCATATTTCAGACTTTGGACCACTTGGCCATGCATTCTATCCAACTGTAGACCAAAAATAGAAGCATATATAACTGCATAAGCATTTTGGACAGCCAAGTCTTCCAACAACTTCTGCATACCTCCCTTTCCAAAATTCAAAGCATGAGGCAATCTCGTTTCTTGTGCATGGATCTTGCCATCTTTCCAAAAGATAAGCTATCGTGCCAAGGTCTCTTGATAGGCAGCACAATCCTTTCTCTCGTGCTGCAAACTGTCACACCACATACATCTTTTTCTAGGCTTAGGGGATGTTGCTCGTCCCCTTTCCTCTTGTCCTTTTTCATCCAATTTTGCAACCTTTAATTGAAGATCCCGCACGCCTTTGACCAATTCATCTAAGACATCTTCCCTAACAGAGGGAACAATAGCAGGTACAGCCATAGGGTTAGCCACAGAAGTAGGTGGCTTACTGGATACTTCAACTGTTTTTCCCATAACAGTGGGCAAGCTAGAGACATGCAATCTTTCTCTTCTTCTATGCTTCTTCACAAGCACGGTAACAGCTTCCTTGACATGTCTCCAGTCTATTTTCAAACCTGTCTCTGTAGTCTGATCCTCCAGTAAATCATCAAGCTTCTCTTGAAGCTCAAGATCAACTGCTTGTAGAGACAATTCAATTTTCAGACTTGCAAGAGCTTGTTGTTATGTGAGATCCAACTGCTCAAATCGACTTTCAAATTCTCTTAACAATTTTGTAGCCACCACAAGACCCTTATTAGGTTGTATAACCTACTCCTGAAAAGTCATGCGCGTAATCAAACTAGTATCCTCAATATAAAATTCTTCCCTGAGTATCTTCTTGAAGGCTACCTAGTCAGCATCCTGCAAGTATAATTTAGTAATCTGTGCTTTCAGTTCATGAACAATAACACGTATAAAATACCGGCTCCATGCAGATTGAGCCACTCCAAAGAATTCCATCTTCTGAGTATAGGTATGTACATATGCAAATGCATTCCTATCATTGAATAACTTCACCTCATGCTCAATTGCTTGAAAAGCATTCATCACAACACTTTCTGTTTGAGCAGAAGCTTGCATCACCTGTTGTTGTTGTTGTACTTGCATAAGCATATTCATATTTTGCACCAACTGTTGCAAAACATCACTGGAGAATGTATCCGAAGATTCTCCCATCTTGTATTTCCTTCTTCTAACGACCTTTCACGTTGTGTTAAACAATGCCGTGTTAGAATATCAAGCTCTTTCATGTGTGTTTGACCGACATGAGCTGGTGGACATAGCTAGTCTGGCTAGATTCGTTAGGTACATTAAATAAGTCGGTTCTACTTCTGGTGTGAATAGTCTTTATGATCTTAGGTTGTATATGCACTAAAGTGTGTGTTGAATGAATATGAGAAGAATGGAAAGAGGAAGCATGTTGCTTCACTCTGGGTTGCTCTCTTTTCTGCATCCATGAAAATGAACATGGTATCAGAGCCATGAATGGGCTCACTAGTGGAATGCACTGAAGAAGAAGACTTGAAGACTAACTTGAAGGGCTGGAAAAAGAAGAGGACTGGCTGTCATTTCCATCAATGGTCACACAGAGGTATGTATTGTTGAGCATTGGATTCCTATTGCTTGAAGGAGGAGTTGTGGCTTGTTGAGGAGCCTTCCAAGGCTTGATTGAGTATTAGTGTGGGCCCTATCATGATCATTATCATCGAATGGTGCTGTTGTACACTCCTGACGGACCTGCATGTTTGCGCCTGATGAAGGCATGACTCCTGCTGAAGCCAAATCAACATGAGTGCTATATAAGAAGTCATCAAATGCTTGTGAGCATACATTGGAAGGTAGTTCAAGGTTACAAGAAGCCATTGCTTGTTGGAGCTCTGTTATGAGCTAAAATCAGAGCACACAAACCTGGGACAAAAGGTTGAACTGATGTTTACAGAGTATACATAGCATATGCAACACTTTGGAAGAGCCTTGAAGCTCTCTGACATGCTTTATGGACCTCATTGGAGCTTAGGAGCACTCTGGAAGACATATGTATCAGTTCTCATGCCTTTGAGCTGAAATTCCTTGAAGAAAATACTCAAATCTGGAAGTGTAAATAGGCTGGAAACCTGTCTCAAAATAGTGGGCAGCAAGCATTAGCTTCCATTGAAGCATTACATAACACTTGGCTGGCATTTGTCATATGTATGACATGGGATATGTCTGCTAGAGGTTTTATGGATTGAGTTGAGCATTAAGTGATCATGGAAGTTGAAGTCTAAGGCTGGTAATTACTACAGTGACATTGTCTTAGTGGTTGCAAGTAGTAAATGCAATCTATGACTTGGATTCATGAAGACAGGATGCCTATAGTTACCCGAATGCTCATGTATTGAACCTAACACTTCAAAGTGAATGTCTGACATGATTTGAGGCTGTTTTGGAGCTGGAGAGACTTTGGTTTACTGAGAAGTTGCTGATTGCAATATGTAAGTAGAAGGTTTGACACTTATACCTGCTATCTATGCACTGACTTGTGCCCCGTTGGTTATGCTGGGACTGCTACATGTACTAGCAGATGTCTATGAAGGTTTGGGACATATATGACATGTATATCACTCAGTTTTGGGCTTGAAATCACTACTAGTCATTCACAGAATTACAGTTTTTAGACTGCATGTATGTATCATGGTAGTGAGATTGGAAGAGTTTCAACTGAAGTAAATACATTGCATCTGTATTGACTGTTTTGCCTACAGGTTAGGCCACTTGGTGTGGGCTGTTTTGGATTGTCAGTGGGCTGAAATACCCTATTTTTTTACTGCAATTAATTGTAGAAAACTGTCATAAACCGTCGCGGGCTGAAATCAATCAAGTTGACTTATTGGTTTGCAGGTAGTCAGGCAGTGTCTATAAAATGGCAAATGCAGATAGAACTGATAACATAACCCAGATTGTGGGAGAAAAGCTTGATAGCAACAATTATGCAATATGGAAGTTCCGCATGGAGAACTTTCTGATAGGCAAGGGATACTGAGACTTAGTGACAGGTGTTGAGGCTGAACCTAAAGTTCCAAAAAGGAACCCTACAGCTAATCAAAGACGAGCACATCGAGCTTGGACGGAAAGAGCTCGCAGAGTTTTACATTGGCTGTCATTATGTATCTTGGATGCTATGGTGATGCAGATCATGAACTATAAGAGCCCAGTAGATGCATGGAACATATTGGTCAAATACTATGGCACAACCACAAGTGCTAGGAAGATATAGTTGAAGCAGAAATTCAACAATATGGAGAGAAAGAGCAGATCCATACAGGATTATGTCACAGAGGTTAAGACCATAGCAGATCAACTGGCATCTGTTGGTTCACAGGTTGAAGATGAAGATATGGTTGCAGTGACCTTAAATGGCTTGGGTCCTGAGTACAAGTATTTTGACACTTCGGTGTCTGTGCGGGCTGAAATGCCTGACTTTAATGAGCTGGTTGCATTATTGATTCATGAAGAGGTGAAGCTTGACTTAGCTACAGGGTCAAGCAATTTAATGAATAAGGATGCAGTTTTTTACTCGAATCAGCACGGCTGTGGCAGGGGTTATGGATCTGGCAGAGGAGGCCAGTAGAATGCATCCTATGGTAATAGCAATCAGCAGTCATCAAATGCAAGAGGTGGTGGAAATTTTTTAGGCAGGGGAAGATCTAACTCCCGTGGTAGAGGCTCATGGCAGCAACAGCGTCAATCAGACAATCCAAATAAGGATAGGGATTGTGATTACTGCGGAAAGTATGGGCATATTGCAAAGGACTGCTGGAAGAAGTAGGGAAACCAGAAAGGTAAATAGCATGGACACTATGCTATGTCCAGTCAAGCAGATGACTCTAGTGATAGATTGTTTGCCATGCAATATGTCAAAGATAAGGCTGTTGAAAAATCATCTGATGATGCAGTGTGGTACATTGATTCAGGGGCATCGAACCACATGACCCCTCACGGTGACTGGTTCACTGATATGGTGGCTGAAAAGCATGGCTATGTATGCACAGGTGATGACACGCAGCATAGCATTGAGCATAAAGGCAAAGTGCCTCTTGTGGTTCATGATGGCAGGAAGAAAAATTTGAATGATGTATTGCATGTCCCTTCAATTACGAAGAACTTATTGTCTGTCGGTCAGATGACGGAGTAGAACTTGCAGGTTAGATTCAATAAGCATGGCTGCTTTATTGAAGAGTTTGGCAATGGTTGCAAGTTGATAGCTCGTGGTCCAGGAATGGCAGAATGTTTACTCTTGATGCTTCTTTGCCAGAGCTGAATTCTGCTATGTTTGCCCATGGTTCTGGCACTATTAGGGATTTGGAAATATGGCACAAGAGAGTGGGGCATGTCAATTTTCAAAGGCTGCAAATTATGCAAAAGAAACAACTGGTTACAGGTTTACCCAAGTTTTAATATTCAGATATTGGTCATGTATGCGAGGCTTGCCAGTTCAGTAATAAGCAGTCACGATTGCCATTTGTCAGTGCCGTTTGTCAGGCATTAAGACAGAGTACATGTCCATTGCAGTTAGTACACTCTGATGTTTGGGAGGCAGCTCATAATGTATCTATGGGAGGTTCCAGATATTATGTATCTTTCATTGATGACTACAGTTGCTATACTTGGTTTTACATATTGAAAACAAAAGATGAGGTCTTTGCTATTTTTCAGCAATTTAAAGCACAGGTTGAGAAGGAGTTTGAATGCTACATCTCTTGCTTGAGATCTGATAGTGGTGGGGAGTATGTATCAAATAAATTTGATGATTTCTTGACTGAAAATGGCATTCGTAGGTAGCTCACCTGCAGCTACACTCCGCAGCAGAACGGAGTAGCTGAAAGGAAGAATAGGGTTCTGATGGAAGCTGCTAGGACCACGATGAACGAAAAGCATATGCCACTTTATTATTGGGCAGAGGCCGTAGATGCTCCAGTGAAGTTACTATGTGATAATCTGAGTAGTGTACTCCTGGCTATGAATCCAGTCTATCATGCCAGGACGAAACACATAGAGGTACACTACCATTTCATCAGAGAGATGGTTCTTGCAGGACGAGTTGATCTTATGTATGTAAAGACATATGACCAGGTTGCGGATATCTTTACCAAGTCCTTGGGTAAAGATAAGTTCTGTGGTTTTAGATAGCTGCTTGGAGTACAGATGATGTCTTGAGCTTGAGGGGGAGTGTTAGAATATCAAGCTCTTTCATGTGTGTTTGACCGACATGAGCTGGACACAGCTAGTCTGGCTAGATTAGTTAGGTACATTAAATAAGTCGGTTCTACTTCTGGTATGAATAGTCTTTATGATCTTAGGTTGTATATGCACTAAAGTGTGTGTTGAATGAATATGAGAAGAATAGAGAGAGGAAGCATGTTGCTTCACTCTGGATTGCTCTCTTTTCTGTATCCATGAAAATGAACATGTCAGAGGGGTTTTTGTCGGAAGATCGAATCCATCGTGAGAATGAAGTAGAGATAAGAGATGGAAGAGAAGATAGAGAATACCCAAGTGGTAAACACTACTAAGACAAATCAAAATGAATTGAATCAATATGTATTGAAAGAACCTGGAATCTTCGCACTACTCAGAAGCAATCTCCAGGCATTAGATCTCCTGGAGCTTCTTCATAGAATAAAACATGCATAAAAATCACAGCTCCTTCTCTGCTGCTCGGAACCCAAATCTGATGGCTCTGTTGGCTTCGAAAGGGGGGTAAAACCCGAGGATGCTTGATCACGAATCTCCCAGATCACTCCTTCTTTCAATTCAATCTACAGTTTTCAGCTTGTTTACAGCGATTGCAATGTGCACGATTTTGTCCATCTATCCCTCTTGTGAAAATCCCATAATTGGCTGAAAAAGCAACTAGCTTTTTGCATGCCATCCTAATCTAGAAGCTTTTTTTAACTTTTTCGGATTTTTACAATAAATAATCTAAAAAATAGGCTAAAATTATCAAAAAATGTAGTATTTTCATATAATCCATGCAACTCACACTAGTACTAATGGCTCAGATCACATTGACTCTCTAGATCAATAAAGAAGTTGGATGATGATGCATTCCATACTTTTTCACACTATGTCCTCATAACATCACGACATCGCAACAGCAACTGTTGCAGTAGGTGTATTAGTAGTGAAACGAAAGGAAAAGAAAACGATATTTTGAACATATAAAAAAACAAAGAACGTAACGATCTTTCAAACGTAGTGAAAAAAACAAAATGGTATATCTTCAACAAATGACATATTTTGAATGAACAGAGAAAAGGCATCCTCCCCCGTAATTATTTAAATATGAAGAGACCTATGCCATCTCTTCGACATGCTATATAACATGTTTTTTCATTTAATTTAGTTTTTAAAGTATTGTTAAAGTTTATTCATTTTAATGTCTATTGATTTTATTTATTTATTTGAAGTGCTATTAAGCATAAAATTTGAAAATCATCATTCTTGCACGGAAAAGAGATCAACTAACCTTTTAGGCATAAGGCTCGAACTCTATCAGTGTACATATTTTCCTTTCGAGATTCTCTATGTATTTAAACAATGCTAAAATTTATCTACAAATGTACTTCACTTTAAAACATGTCACATGTCTAAAAACCATAAGTAAAACTGCTACATAACAAACATGCAAGAATTGTATATGGAACTTCAAACTCCTTTACCAAGTTGCATCTGTCAACCTAGTTACATCCACTAGCAAAGCATGATCGTTGGTAGGTTGCCACTCCATGTAGAGACATATGTACATGGTACATGCACATGGCAACCTCCAAACATATACACATTCTCCCAAGGAGCATATTCTCTAGAGGACAAGGGATGATGTTTCCCTTTGGAACCTCGCAAGTTGCAAGGTGAGTGAGGCACACTTATGTGTAGATGATGCACGAGACGCTTATAAGAACCAGGTGATAGAAGGTTTTAAATATAGCAAGTCTAAGCATAATGAAGGCCAAGTGTTAGAATCCTCTCCCCGAGAGGAATAATACAGAATGACTTTGTATGTAGGGAGCCACAACAGCAAACAAAGAGCCACAAAAGCAAAATCAATGAAATGCTAGGGTGTATTGTACCCAATTATGCACGGCGCATCTCACGCGAGTGCGATGCATGTCGTCTAAAAGAAGATGGCACAGTACTGGTAGTGTTCAATCCCTTGCAGCTCTCTTGCCATCCACCCATCCTTATCCACCACTAATCCATGCATCATAAGCTCAGCTGCAGATGTTGAGATCTCTATCACAGTTTGTGTAATCCCATGACCTCATATATCAAGGTCAACGCTTTGGCCATCCACTCATGATTGGCTAAGGGAGAGGGAGGAGCAATCGTATTTCTGATTACTGAAGGCTCACTATTCAATTGATCCAACGCATGCTTTGTATCAGTAGTAGGCAGTCATAACTCTTAATCCATCCATAATTGCTTGCCTAATCCTTCAATACCGACTCCCTCCATCAGACATTAATCCTGCACATATCCAGCTTGATGCCAATCGAATGATCAACCATGGCAAGGGAGCAATTGCAGTTGCTTGCCTAATGCTTCAATACCAACTCTCTCCATCAGGCATTCATCTTGCACGTATCCAGCTTGGTGCCAATCGAATGATCAGCCATGGCAAGGGAGCAATTGGAGTTGCTGGCCAAGTGCTTCAATAGCAAATCTCTCCATCAGACAATCCTGCAGACATCCAGCTTGGTGCCCACTGAATGATAAGCCATGGCAAGGGAGCAATTGGAGCTGCTTGCTTAAAACTTCAATACCCACTCTCTCCACCAGACAATCCTGCATGCATCCAGCTTGGTGCCAACTGAATGATCAGCTATGTCAAGGGAGCAATTGGAGCTACTTTCTGCTCTCGACAAGGCCAGAACACAATGGTACCACTTCACAGCCATTGTGATAGCAGGCATGGGCTTCTTCACAGATGCCTATGACCTCTTCTGCATCTCCACAGTAACAAACCTTTTCGGCAGGCTGTACTACTACAGCCCAGGCTCTGACAAGCCATGACGCCTGCCACATGACATCTCCGGATGGCTTGGAGACAAAATGGGCAGGAAGAAGATCTATGGTGCAACCCTCATGCTCATGGTATTCTCGTCCGTAGGCTCTGCTCTATCCTTTAGCAGCGACCCTAAGTCAATTATGATCACCCTTTGCTTCTTTAGATTCTGGCTTGGATTTGGCGTTGGGGGTGACTACCCCTTGTCAGCTGTTATCATGTCAGAGTATGCAAACACATCTACCAGAGGAGGCTTCATTGCTGCTGTCTTTGCTATGCAAGGCATTGGCATCCTCGCGGGAGCCACAGTTTCGATCATTGTGTCTGCTGCATTCAATAACGCCTATCCCCGTCCATCTTTCAGCGAGTCTCCGCTGGAGTCCACACCTCACCAGGCACATTACGTGTGGAGGATCATCTTCATATTTGGTGCCATTCCTGCCCTTTTGACATACTACTGGAGGATGAAGATGCCGGAGACGGCACGATACACAGCCCTGGTGGAAGGCAATGCCAAGCAAGCTGCCATAGACATGACAAAGGTGCTGTCTATGGAGCTTCAGCCAGAGCAAGAGAAGGTGGACAAGATTAGGTCTGACAACTATGGTTTGTTTTCCAGGCAATTTCTGAGGAGGCATGGTCTTCATCTCGTAGGGACAACCTCCACATGGTTTCTTCTCGATGTAGCATTCTATAGTCAGAATTTGTTCCAAAAGGATGTGTTTTCTGCTATTGGCTGGCTTCCCAAGGCAGAATCAATGAATGCAGTGGAGGAGGTCTCCAAGATAAGCAGGGCACAGGCTCTCGTGGCCTTATGCTCGACCATGCCGGGCTACTGGTTCACAGTGGCCACGATAGATTGTTTGGGAAGGTTCTTCATCCAGCTGATGGGGTTTACCATGATGACAATCTTCATGTTTGCATTGGCCAAACCCTACTACACATGGAGGGATGGGCAACATAAAATTGTATTCCTTACCCTGTATGCTTTCACATTCTTATTTGCAAACTTTGGGCCGAACAGTACGACCTTCGCCGTGCCGGCAGAGATTTTTCCAACAAGGATGCGGTCCACATGCCATGGCATATCAGCTGCTGCAGGGAGGCTGGGGGCCATCGTAGGAGCATTTGGATTCTTGTATGCTGCCCAGAGCTCAACTGAGGGAAGCCAAGACCCAGGGTACCCTACTGGATTAGGAGTCAGGACCACCCTTCTCCTCCTGGGAGTCATCAATGGGCTTGGAATTCTGTTCACATTCCTCATCCCAGAAACCAAAGGGAAGTCCCTGGAGGACCTATCTGGCGAGAATCTCGAGATGGCTGCAACCCCGACGATATCCATAGGCACCAGAGTGACAAGATCCCAAAACAGGCTCGTTTCCTCAGAGACCAGTTCTAAAACCATGAATCAGACAAGACTCCTATGCAAGGTGGTTTCTGAGGGGCCTTATTCCATCAGTGTAAGGAAGCCTCAGAATAGGGTGGTTTCAGAGGAGGGGGCCTTCTCCTTCAGTGTGTCAAAATCTCTCAACAAGGTGATTGCTCACGACCAGATACATCGAACAACTCAGGGCAAGGTGGACTCTGAAGTTTCTTCACCGTCCAGAACCCCCCCACTAGAGGAAGAGGAGGAGCGTCAATACATTCCTGCTCACGAGCTTTCTTTTAGAACTGCTCTCTGACTCATCTTGTAGGGGGGATATGCTCACTCCTGCACACAGTAATAATTATCCAGCACAAAGGTGTATGGGACTGACTGAGAGGGCACTTGAGAATTGGTGAGCTCACAGCCTCTCTCTCTCTCTCTCTCTCTCTCTCTCTCTCTCTCATTAGTGCTCTTGACATTTTTAACTTGTTGGGTACTAAAGAACACATTTTTTCATTCAGATCCGTTAACTATTCAGCTTTCTTCTCCAATGTAAGTTCAAACCAGGAAAGGGAAACTCTTGACAAAAAATGGAAAGACTATCTTGTATCAATGTCTGATGCACCTAGAGTCTATGTCGTTTGTTTCCTTTGTTTTGAAACCATGCCTCACCAAGGCAAAACATTCACCACTGATTTGAGATGACCATGCAACTTATGTTTATCATGAGATACTCTACATGACTGATCATTCAAGGGTCTAAAAGGTTAAAGTTCCCATTGGCAAGTTGTATGCACTTTACATGCTACATTTCTTGGATAGAGATTTGGCAAAGTCTTGTGATACTTTGTACATTTCCATTAATTTGCAACTACTATTGGGTCGCACCTTGGCTCCATGGCCACGTTCGGCATGAAGGGTCCATGCAATCTTGGGTGCTTAGTTGTTGCATATCTACTTGATGATGTGTGTTACCATCCATCCTTATATTGTATCCCATGTTGGTGATGCACATGCTTTTTATATGGACATTTTACCCCATGACTATGATCTTCTAAATATGCATTATCATGACCTCATTCCCCTTGTACATTTCACTTAATGTATTGCTGATGAATAGTACCATTATCATTGATAGGACATTGATTTTGGCTATGATGATAATCAAAGGAGCATCTCTCATGTCATCTTAGATCAAAGGCCAATGGAAATTCATGCTCTAGTTGTTGCATATCTACTTTATGATGTTTGTTACCATCCATCCTTATATTGTAGCCCATGTTGGTGATGGAGATGCTTCTTATATGGACATATTACCACATGACTATGATCTTCTAGATATGCAATATCATGACCTCATTCCCCTTGTACATTTCACTTAATGTATTGCTGAGTAGTACCATTATCATTGATAGGGCATTGATTTGGGCTATGATGATAATCAAAGGAGCATCTCTCATGGCACCTTAGATCAAAAGCCAATGGAAATTCATGCACTAGTGTTTGGAGGACATTGTCATATTTAAATGGTTGCTTGTAGACAAGTGATATAAGGTTGGGCCACATCCACCTCACATATCCTTTTGTAGATGGATAGAGATTTGTGAACCTAGGAAGTAGTGAGCCTTGCAAGGACTTGTTCCCCCTAAGCATGTTTGCAACTAGGTTGGAAACTTGTTATCACATCACAAGTCCCCATGGCTTTTGGCTTTACAACCACAATGAGCAATGGGAGAGAGCATAGCCCAAAGTGGTTACCAATCAAATCAACATATTAAATGGTAAAAAGTGTAACTTTTCACTTTTGGACACTTGCCCAAGCAAACCAACCAATCTCATTAGCCTTTTCATGCTTTAAAGACATAGATCTTTTAATTGGAGTGGCATGTTAAATGAATGCACAAATTCTTTTTGGGTACTCAACTAGGTTTAGCACCCAAGACTTGGTGGGAGTAGGCCCAAAGTAGATGGATAGGCTCATTTATAGGTGATTCACTCCCTCACATGTCTTGGCAATTAGAAAACTATACTCATCACAAGTAGACCTTCATTGAGGCCCTAGTATAATAAGGAGTTCCAGCTAGGTTTTCTCACAAGGAGTTGTTTCCAAGAATGTCCCTAATTGTGAATTCCTAAATGGGGGGGGGGGGGGGGGGGGGGGGGGGGGCGGGGGGGTGTTAGAAACCCTCTAGTATTATAAATAAAGAACCTTTGAAATGTGTCCTTATTAACCTACTCATCTACATGTTTAGGAGCACATTTTTTTGTTAAGGTGGAGGAACCCTATTGGAAAAATGAGCTTAGATGTTTCTTTACAACATGGAATTTTCAAGAAAATCAAATCCCCCCTCTCAAAAAAGAACAAAGAAACAAAAAACCCTCCTAGGAAGTGGCCCTAGGACCTTCTCCCTTTAGAGTGGTCATCACGAAGGATAATATTTGTCCCTTTTATTTTGTATTGTGTGTGAGTTCTATCACATAAATTTTCCTTTGTTTGTCAACACAGGAATTTCTTAATAGAATTATATTTTCTTAGAAGTAAGTGCCCTAAGTCATAAACATAATTTGGAAGATATTAAAGTACTAAAACAATGCTATATTTGACTAAATGCAGGCTAGAATCCATTTATTAATGTTCTATATTTTATATAGATTACAGTTTTTGAATTCACTAAGAGGTCTAGTCCTTTTTACCCAATCATATTAGTGCACTTAGTTTTGTAAAAGTTCATATCTAATTCTTTGGCCAATTTGCATCACATTTAGTATAATTATAAATCAGGCCAAATGAGCACTCCATCCAAAGTCACCCAAATGTTATCATGACCTTTGAGAGAGCACCTTCAAAAAACTTTAAAAACCATTCTTGTTATGTAGAGAGTAATCAATAATTGATATATGTACCATTTGTCTTGAAAGAATCTAACCTAGAAATACCTATCCTATCTAATTTGAGCCTTTTAAATCTCTCTCTCTCTCTCTCTCTCTCTCTCTCTCTCTCTCTCTCTCTCTCTCTCTCTCTCTCTCTCTCTCTCTCTCTGGGTTTAGTTTGTAGACCAATTATTTAAACCCATCCTTGTTGAGTAGAGCTTTGAAGGGAATTCAAGAGACTATCATAAGACCTTTGCTATGTAGCACACCAAGAACTTGAAGAAGAAGAATAAGAATGTGTAAGAAAATATAAGAATGGTGGTCTAGAAGCAAATCTTTGATATCATACAAGTCACTATTGAATGGGACTTATTGAAGGAACAAGAGGTGGTAACTAGCCATATCATATCCATTCATCAAGGTATGTATTTAGAAGTAATCCAAGCTTCCACAAAGCTAGCTTAGGAGAGGTGATGCTGCAGAGAGCTTGAGGAAGAAGCTACCAATAGCAAAAGTAACTATCCAACACAACTTTGTCACTACCAAGTGAAAAATTTTAAGTGTATTGAAGGATGTCTCATTTGCACTTATAGAGATGCAAACTATACAAATTGGAAAATAAAAGAAATGGCATTCACAATAATACTCACTTTAAAAGAGCCTTTCACTTCTCGTGTTAGACTATGCAAACTAGAAGGAGAAAAAAATGCAATACTAGAGCCACCCTAAATTGCTTCTTTGTCACCAATCTATGATGATCAGTGGGATATGCAATCATTAGTGAAGTCTTGAGAGTGCCTCAATGTACTTCTTGAAGAAGAACCTATTTCAAACAACACTATCTATGGATAGACCACGGGTAAGTTACTCATGAATATATGTGTGCATCACGTGGGTTCAAAATAAGGTATTTTTAAAATACCAATTTTATATATTTTTTACATACAAAAGGGTGTAATATAAAGGGGTTATTTACAAATTTAATAGAAAAGGGTTATATTTTATTCAAGAAAAATTTACAGATAAGGAGATTTATAAATAGGCATTGAACGCACGTGATGTAGAGGATATACATATAGTAACTTCCCCGAGAGATAGACCTAGAAATAGTCACCATCAAGATGGTAAGAACATTTAGATCCACCGCCCAACACATGACATAGTCCCATTCAAGAATGCTAGTGATGGAAGAGTATGAGGAGTTTGATGTGCCTATTGAAGAATTTTGATAAATATAGCTCATGGATGATGTCCCCTTTACCTTTTATTGAAGGACATGGATCTCGAACATGGATGTAGCTATGGAGGTTGGAATGTAGTAACTAGAACCATGACAACATAGGCAAATGACACTAACTGTTACTCGGTTGAATTAGGTTCCAAGTAGACTGCTATTGCCTCATCCTCATCAATGTTCTTTTTAAGAGTTGCTAGCTGAGTTTTAAGGCTCTTGAACTTTATTGATGTGTATAGTCATAGATAAATTATCTTTAACATCCAACTTATAAAACGGCATGAGTAATTTTACCTTTGAGTTATTTTCTTGTGTACCAAAGATCCTTCAAGCTCTTCCCATGCTTTCTTTGCATCCTTGATGCCAGAGATGTGGTGTAATATATCATCTGATAGACCCCAGGCAATAATACCTAGAGCTTTGTTGTTCATCTTCTTCCATGCCTTTGTTTTAGGATGGTATTCTGCAGCATCTTCCTCTTTAGCATCTTCTTTCTTGTGATCTGCATCATCTTTCTCAAAGAGATCCCAGAGGTCTTTCCTCATGAGATGGTACATGGTTTTCTCCTTCCATGCGTGAAAGCCTTCACCATTAAACTTTGCTATCTGCTCCAATTCAGTCATCTTAGAAGGAGGTCTTACCATGAGAACACTCGGGTAGTGTCTATCCTTTTACAAAGAAATTGAAACTTACAAATGGTTTTGATCAATAGGGCTTTAAATCATTACAAGTGCTAAGAATGAGCTTTTGAGCAATTGAGATAAAATCAATGAATAGCTTGGTTCATGAGTGAGCTAAATACACAAGTGCCAAGAGAAACTAATTGAGTATCAATAGATACTATGTCTTGAAGATCTTGATATGGGGCTTGATGTTGCTGGGTAACTTTTGAGCTTCATTGAGCAGTTCCAGATTTGCAATAGACTACAGAGGTAATGTCAGAGTGATCAAAATCACTATTGATGATGGCATTGAGAAAAAGAACAAGGATGCCAAGCTTTCAAGTTTCTGGCTATGGCATCTAGCACAATACACAGTTAGGGTTTGTATAATATCTCTCTGTAGAGACAAAATTTTTTCAAGCTACATTAGCTGGAGATAGCTCATATGTAGAGCTATCAAAGCCCTATGGTAGTAATTGAGATTGCATCATGTGATGTGTGCATAGAGTGTACGAACTACAGGCGGTTCAAGACAGCACCAATTTTTTCTATATATTTGACAATGTCATGTCCTGGAGCTCCTGATGTCGAGCTTATTCATGGTGGGCACAAGCACCGTGAGGTAACGAGAAGATTCTTAGAAGAAATCATGGACTGAAGTGCTCTGGTTTTCTCACACAAACTCCTCCAAGGTCAGTAGGTATGGCAGACAGCCATGGCAGTTCAAAGGTAGAGTAAGAGATTGAAGACTTTCTATGACTATGAATTGAGCTAAGATTCAAGAGAGTTGAAGAACACTAAATAGGACTAAGCCATGCTCACCATGGCTTTGATACCATGTTAAAGGACATGGATCTCGAACATTGCTATAGCTATGGAGGTTGGAACGTAGTAACTAGAACCATGCCAACATAGGCAAATGACACTAACTGTTACTTGGTTGAATTAGGTTCTAAGATAGAATGCTTGGACTCATAAACACAATCTTGAGTATGACATGATAGGGACTCACAGTGAAGTACAAAGCACAATATCATTTCTTGAAAAGTGAACCAAGTACATGCCTTTATAGCTTTCCAGCTTCTTCACTCTCCTCACTATGCTTATGGGATACAAGTCTCCTTATCATGCAACATACATCATTTGACCTATTTTCCAACACCTTTGACTTTGTCATCTCTTAAAACCTCAAATAAGTGTTATCCATCTCCACAACTCATAGCCTCATCTTAATAAGCACACTTATATTTAGATGATGGTATGAGCACATACTTTTTCCTATTCTTGTGAGGGTAGTGAGGCATTAGATTCAAAGTATATAGTGAAACCCCAAGAGGGATATAGAGATCAACTAGCATGGCAACACAACATTCTTGATACCAACAACCATGCTTGATTTGTGTGATTTAACCAAATTCCACTCACATGAATAGGGAGAAACTAATTTTATGATGCCATTTTAGAATTTAGAAAATATTTGGTATCATGTATTGATCGCATGTGTTCTTTAATATTATCAAAGGCTCGAACAATAAAAGGAGAAGCCACTAGTTACAACATAAGAGACACAAGATAATGATACCCATGAAGCATATAACAAACCCAAAGCCACATTTGAAGCAAGTCCTTCAAGAACCACATTCATGATAAAGTGCAATATCTAGGTAGATGTGTAAGTGAACTCATCTCTAATTATGATCATGGTGATTTTGTCACATGGAATTGATAAAATGAAAAGGACAAGGAAAATACAAGTGGATATAAACAAAAAGTGGATTCTAAATTTGCAAAGACTTAGGGTTAACTTCTATGCACTCTTAGTGCAAAAAGAGTTTGCTTAAACCCCTAGGTTGGTGGAGTTACTACAATAGAAAAGTGTATATGATATGGGTGTTTCCTTAGAAAGTGTTTCTATGCCATGAATAAAGCTATGTAGTTGTATTACTTTGAAGTGGATTAAATATCTTGGAAGAATTTATGCCTTAGCATGGCTAGTTTTTGGTTGTGACGACAGAGAATAATCTTCTATGGATTCTATGTATGTTAACTATGCCTGGATATTTTAGGTGGTGCATCCCCCAAGTCTCCCCCCCAAGGTTAGGATTCATCACCCTAAGCTAGAAATATAAGCACCTAGACTATGGAGACCAACACCTAAGACAATGGGATTGCTAGGAGAAGGTTCATTGGCAAAATGGGCACCATGGGAGCTTTAAATGTATAGTAAGCCCCATGTCTAGTCCTTAAGAAGGAAAGAAACCCTTAGTGAGCACAATGTATGGGTTTTAGATAGAACTTGATTCTAGATAAGCCTAAGATGGAAACATAAAAAGGATTTTGATACTAATGGTGGGATATTTGTCTCCAAGGAGACAAGCTACACAAACCTCACACATTGTTTTCACTACTTGGAAACTATTCTTTTCAATTATTCTTATGTACATGCTTCTATCCAACAAACCATATATAAAGGTGTAATGATAAAAATTTGCATGGTAGGGGAACTTGATTGAGCTACAACAGCAAACACACACCATACACACAAGAGGAAGCTCACTCAAGAACACAAGAAGAGAGCTGGAGGTCAAAAAAATTGATTGCTTGTATTCTTCTTTTAGACACAATACGATGTACACAAAGTATAGATAAGATGCAACATAAAGGAAAGTGGCTTACTATGTCAAATAGTGCATAAACTATACTAATCAACTAGCACTATAACTATACTATATGTAGATAGGTGTAACAACTAAATATAATAAGTTATAAGTTAGTGGCCATGTGAGGATCATAATGACCACAAACTTGCAAAATGTAGTTGTGTGCATACACCTAACCGTGGTCCATTTTCAATGTCCACATGTATTGAGCTTGCCATCTCAACACTCCCCCTCAAGCTCAAGTGTATCTTTGCAACTCCAAGTAAGCTTCCAAAAATTTTGAAGCTTCTATGCACATAATATCTTTGTGAAAAATGTTAGCTATTTGATCCTATGTGCTAACATATACCAAATCAATCTCTCCTACAAGTACATTCTCTCTCAAAAAGTCGTAATGTACCTCAATGTGTTTTGTCCTAGCATGGAACACTTGATTCTTGGCTAATTGTATGCTACTCATGTTGTCATAGTGAATGACAACTCGCCTATCTTTCTATACATCCAAATCACCCAATAACTTTTGTAGCCATACTACCCCACGTGCTGCCATAGCAACACCTCCATACTTAGCATCTGTACTTGATAAAGTAACTATAGGTTGCTTTTTGCTTCTCCACATTGCTTGAATAGTGGAGTTTTGACCCTGAAATATGCTTAAAATTTGCCAAAAAATCCACATTTCAAGAGAAAATTAAATCCTATCAAAGGTGGCAAACGCAGTTGGGTCGATTTTAAGCAGCAAGCAACAGACGAGTTTCAAAAGTGCTTTAAAGACCCATCAAGTGACGGTTGCAAAATTTTTCCAATTTTTCTAAGTGTCAGATCAGACTTCTAGAAGTGGCCGGCAGTGGAAAATGAAGATTTTATTCGAGTGGAGAAAAAATATGTACATGGAATAAAATTTTGATAAAAACCATCTCTCAAATCTCATAATCAGTCAATAATCATAGATAAAAAAATTTCCTATTTTTATGAATAAATAAATAGAGGAAAATAGAAAAAATGAGAGGAAAATAGGTTTTCGTGCTTTAAAAATCAAGGAAAAATATGATTAATGCTTGTGAATGTTTAGCAAGGTTGAGGCATGAGGTTTAAGCCTCAGATAATCCTTTTTTGCATTTTAAGTGTGTTTTTATTGCTTTATACATTGAAAAAAAAAAAGCCTACACCTGTGGAATGATGCAGCACATAAATGGTAGGGAGAAAAGAGGAGTTGTGGAAGAGTTTAAGTGTTAAAAGTGATGCAAAGTCTGATATTTTGTTTGTGCATGTCATATAGGGCGATAATCATTTAAGTTTAAAGAGACTAGTAGCACGATTAAGTTCGGTGCTAGTCTCTAGCAACACAGCAACAATACATAGATTGAAAATCATTGAAGGGCTGATTTTACACTCCACTTTGCTTATTTGTTTTAGAATAAATATTTGTGCACAATAGGTGTCCAAATTTGCATTTTGCATCCCATATGGTGTAAAACCCTGGATGCATAGCACCTATATGCCAAACATTGGCCAACGCTGAGAGTGTGAGGAAGCCCTTGCTATAGATAGAGGAGGGGTTCCTTCGGGTAAGTTTAGTGAGGAAATATCAACTCTTGGATCGTTTGATAAATCAAAGAGTAGAGCTTGTACGCTTGTTTTTTATGTTGGAGTAGTGCATCAAGGGGCCAATCCCCAAGATGTAGGAGAGCTGTAGTGGGGCCGCGGTGTTTCAGCCAAGAGGTTGCCTCCTACGTATGTGATATGTGGTATATTATAGCAATATGTATGGGATCTCCCTCTGAGGAGTAGGGGAAGGCAAACATTGGAATGTATCCTATTACAAATGCAAGATTGATATTAGAGCTTAGTATAGTGTGTCCCTTAGAAGCTCTTGGCCGCGAGGCCATGTGGGATGTCTTGTGTGTCTTAGAGGTTTGACTAGTGCTAGAGAGCCATTGTCAAGCCCGTTTTTGGTCCCGACAGGTGGTGCATTTGCCGGGAGCTACCTACAAGTAGCGATTTCCATGCCTTGGTCGATTAGTACCTATTCTCTAGTGTATGCCAAAGATCAGTGAGCTATATTCACAAGACCATCAAGCAGAGCTCCAAAGGAAAGAAACGACTGAACGAGCTAGATGGCGGACTGAGATAAGCCAAAGATGCTCTCCGCAAATAGCAACCCAATAGTTTTGCAAGGGCGGGTTTTAATAACCCCAAATTGGCACATAGTCCATTAGGGGGAGCAAGCTCTCATTCTTCCTCCCTTTAATCAGTCTCTCCACCTCGAGTGGACCTCTAATTCCAGTTGTTTGAACCCTTGTAGTAGTAGGAAATGCAGTTGTTACCATGGTGGCACAACCTATTGCCATACCTCCTAGAACAGTGGATTTGACAGCTTTATGTTTCCCCCTACCCATCTTCAATGGGTTAGCGGAGGAGGATGTGGAACTGCATATTAATGAGTTCCAAAAGTTGATGTTTAACTATCGCATCTAGGATGAAGGACATCTAATGATGTTCTTTAACATGACTCTCAAAGGAAGAGCTACCATATGGTATCATGACCTAGAGGCGGGAACCATAACTACCATTGATTTATTTTCGAAGCTTTTCAAAGGGAGTTTGCCCCTAAAAAGGGTGGTCAATATTGGCTGTATGTATTAAACGTGACACGTCAAGAGCCACATGAGGATATCTGAGCATATGCCAATAAGTTAAAAGAGGACTTTCGCAAATTGCAAGCCTCTATCCCTATCCCAACAGCTACCCAACTGCAATATTTCTTGCATACTCTGGATTTCAACATTCAGGTGCAGTTGAATAGTGTCAATTTGCCGGATGCAGACACTACCATTAGACGAGCACAAGAAGTGGAATCCCGATTATAAGCGGCTTATGCCTCTCAAACCAATCTTAATATGGGTTTGGTTTTAGGAAATAATTTGGCATTGACCAATGGCAATGAAAATCAAGGGATAGCTACGACTAACCCAAATATGAGAGGAAGCATGGTTCAAAGTGTGCCTTTATTGCTAGCTCCTCCTAGTGTGACTATGCTGATGGTCTAGTCAGATGGCTCTGCCAACTGTTGGAGGCCAAGTATGGAGTCCTAATGTTGTTATTGTGAGTCAGCAACAACCAATGCCCAATCAAATTGTTAGGCCAACGGAATGACAGATAGATGATCAAGGCTATGAGTTGAGTGCCTCGAATGTCCTGCAGAAGAAGGAAAAAGCTAAGAAGAAAGTTTCAAAGCCGGTTTAATGACCAAAGGAGAGAATGGTCTGGTGTAAGAAGCGAGCTCTAACAAATGATCATGAATTCGATTTGGCAATCTTTCTTAATGAAGTTAGACCAGATGTGAATCTCTTGTTAGCTGATTAAGCTATCTCCTGGAGTACACAAAGAATTCAAAAAGATAATGTGTATTGGGTATATCATAGAACTTTTGGGTATAGCACGTGTAGAAGATGATTTATTTGAGCATGCTGAAAAACATTGCCCAAGGTTTGCAGCCTACTTTGATGAAATATTAGTAGATCATGCTATCATAGACACGGAATCCTCTGTAAACATCATGAGTTCAAAATTGATAGAGAGGTTGGGTCTCACAATTCAAAAGGATGCCTCCATGATTCTTAGAATGGTTGACGATAGTCTAAGGAAGCCTAAAGGTTGCATCACTGAGGTCGACATCACTGTTGCAAATGTAGAATGTCTTTTGGACTTTAGGGTGATTAGATTTGCAAGGCGTCCTAGCTATCAAGTGTTGTTAGGTAGACCCTAGATCTTGCAAGCAGACTGTCAAGTGGATATACCTACCGGTCGACTGATATTTGGTAGAGGTGCTCGACGCGTCATAGTTGATGCTTATCCTGAGTCTTCTCAAAGCGAGAGAGCTCCTCTATCCTCTACAGAATTAGAGACGTCAGAAGATGTATCTGCTAGTGAGATGTCATTGAGTGATGAATCTAAAGAAGGGTCCAGTACAAAGGACATCTATCAAATAACTCTAAATAAGCTAAGACTCAAGATCGAATAAGAGACACAGTCATTATTGAGCTAGACCTTGGTACGCCAAATGATTTGTGGCCAATTAAATTAGGATCCATGCTCAATGTAGAAGAATGAGAGGACTATATGTGTTGCTCATTCAGGAGTTCCCTGATATCTTCACTTGGAGTTATGATGAACTTAGAGGCATTCCTCCTGGCCTGTATGTGTATACCATTCCTCTAAAGGAAGGAAGCCGCCTTGTACATTAGAAAGTAAGGCGTATGCCTTTTGAATTAAGGGATGGTGTCGCATGGGATTCGCGCAGGGGGGTTCGTGAAAGTCGCTCGCCACAGGGACGCTTTGAGATGGGAGAATTCAACATTAAAAAAATTATCCATGAAAGTTTAGATTCAATTCGCATGAGAAAAATAAATTTTTGAATAAAGCCATAGGCAAGATACTCAAAAGACTTTCGGATTTGATCACAAGAGTTTTTGGAAAGACAAAGTAAAAATCTCGAATTGAGAGAGAAGAGAAGAAGGTGGAATGTTGTGATATGTGGAATGATCTTCAAGGAAGGCGAGGAGCATCAAGCTCAAAGTTCTCAGCCCAATCTTCATAGTGACTCGCGATGATGGAAACTTTGATATAGGCGAGGGGCTCAAGCTTGACCTCAAGCCTTCTCTCCGAAATTCGATGAAGGTCCTCGAAGAAGGCAAGGGATTTAAGCTCAACCTCAAGCCTTGCACACACTTGATTTTTATGATGCCCCTTTCTCTCCTTGTCCTCTCTTTTATAGTTTTTCCCCACCCCCTTTCACTCATAAGAGCATAAGGCGTTTAGCTTTAAAGCTTATGTTTCTTTTACTGCTTTTCACTATTTTCACTTTTTTTGCCCTATGCCTGTCTCGAACTTATTTGGATCATAACTTCATCATATGGACTCTGAATATAATAATCCACGTCCTCAAAACAATCGAAACACATCTAGTTGATAAGCTTGCATGTGCAGAATTGTGAAAGTCCATAAAAAATCAGTGAAAATGATGATTTTCGTAGATTGCATCACTTTTCGCCATCTTTTATCTTGGACGACTTATTCCCTTCAAAATAAGTCACAATATATGTTTGGATCCATCTAAAGTGGAAATTAAGTCATCTAAACATGATATTAGAGATTTCAGACTATTCTAGTAAACAAATCTTGCTTCATGTAAATATTGTAGAGATTCTCCAGTTTTTCCATGTGTGAACATGCAACACCATGACAACAATGGGCTGTTCGAGAAGCTACAAAAGTTGTGAAAAGCAAGTTTGATTTTTTCTGTTCAGCATATTGAATGGTGTTCATCAGTTGTGATCAAGAAGAAGAAAAATAATCAAATTCGCCATTGGGTGGACTTTAGAGAGCTAAATAAGCAAAAAATTAAGAACTACTACCCATTTCCCTTTATTGATCAAATTTTGGATCAACTAGTGGGTATGGAAATATATTCGTTTATGGATTGTTTTTCAGTTTATAACCAAAATGATGTTTATTACTATCTTCGTCGGTACCTTTGTGTACCATGTGATGGCATTTGGTTTATGTAATGCACTTGGCTTGTGGCAACAAACAGTAGACAAGACCTTTGGTGACATCTCCCCAAAGGAGTTGAAGGTATTTATCGATGACCTGGGGACAACACCATAAAAGAAAGGCATTTGATTATTTTGCGGAAGTGTTTTGAGCATTGGAGACAATTTTGCATAGCTCTTAAGCTGCAGAAGTGCATCTTTGGGGTGCTTATGGGCTATTGTTGGGTCATGTGGTCACTTCAATATGGATCGCCACTGACCATTAGGAAAAAAATGAACTCACAAATGAGCCCTTAAAAATAATATAGTTTAATATGTGGGCCTTTTGGATTGTCCAATAGGAAGGCTAGATGTTGACATCCATGGAGGGTGAATCTTCTCTCTCCAAATCTTGGGTTTTCTATTAAAAAAAGGGGTAGTAGGGGATCTGAAAAAAAGGAGAATCAATAGTACCCAAATTTTGAGTTTCTTTCATCTCGTATTTTCCCCCCTTTTTTTGGAGAATTTTCAATTTTAGTTTTTTTCCCTCTCACGAAATCAGTTTCCCCAAAAGTTGAGCAATAGACTACTTTCCCTCTCTTCTCTATACTCGTGAATTTTCATTTCCATTAAAGATCCATGTTGAGAGTAATTAGGGTTTTGAGCGTTCTGCTTACCTCTACACTTTCTTCTCCATGCAACTCCAGCTTTTGGGCAAAACACAGGTGCCCATCTCTCTTTGCATTTTCTCTTGTTTGCTATTTTTTCAATAAGGTTTTGATTTTGATATCGTTTCTTATTATTGTTGTTGTTTTATTGTAGAGGTTGCTTTGGGTAGGAGGCAAAGGTGCTCATATCTCTCTCTCTCTCTCTCTCTCTCTATATATATATATATATATATATATATATATATATATATATATATATATATATATATATATATATATATATATATATATATATATATATACGTGTTGTTTCTCTTTTATGTTGTGTTTTCAATAGAATTTGATGTTGGTTCTAATTGTTGTTTTCTTGCAAAGTTTTTTTGGAGCAAGAGACAAAGGTGTTAATCTATCTCTTTGTTTGGTTTTTTTTTTTTTGTGCTATCTTTTCAATACAACACGATGCTAGTTCTAACCCTTGTTGTTGTTTTAACATTGCATAAGTGCTTATCTCTCTCCCTCTCTGTTTCTCTCTCTATGTTTCCTCTTTTCTACTGTTTTTTTTATACCTTCATGTAGATGCTAACTCTTTCTATTGTCTTTTGTAGAAATCAATTTGGGCAAGATTGGATAGGTGCTTATTTTTTTTTCTCTCTCGCATACTCGCACACACTCTCTTTCTTCCTCTTTGCATTATCCCTTTTCTACTATCTTTACGATAGGATTTGATAGTTCTAACTTAAGGATCAATTGTTGTTGCAACTCTTAACACAAGGTAGAGCAAAGATTCTGTAGCTCAATTTACGAGTAAATCTACCATATTTTGTGGTGCCAAAATTTATTTATTTATTTAGTGACTTTTATGTTTAATGGGATTGATGTTTTCTTATGTCCATCATTTGCAATGGGTTTTGATTAGCAACGATTCAATCTTATCTTCAGCAGATCAACTTATAGGTAAATTGGCCCTATTTTGTATTGCTTCTATTCATGTAGTTGTCTAGATATTTTTTGCTAAAAGGGATTCATGCAAGTATTTTTTTTACATGCAGGTATTGTATAAGATTTAGGTGAAGCACATAATTCTCGATCGACTATTTTAATGTGGTGAGTGATTCCTTTGTGCTGGATGATATGGATCTGCTAGAAGTCGATATGGTTCAAAAATCCTCTATTTTATTGGTCCTATGTGTCCATTTGGATCTCCATGTCAATTGGCAATGATCCATAAAACTCTTGTCTCATATCATCCATATAACACACAATGTGTTGAGTCATAGAATATCTCAAGTCAACCCAATGTGCCTATTAAGATTTGCATGCCATGTGGTTGCTATCCTTGTAACAACTATTCTATAATACCCATGTTTCATACAATTTATTGAGTCAAATCTCAAACTCCTATTCATTATAATAAAATTTATTTTGGCAAAATTCTCTGAGTATTCTTGTGCTATTCTTTTCATTATATGTTATGTAAATTGTATGATTAAAGTGATGCCTTGAAATTGAATCTATACTTTGTGTTGATGTACATATCCACATGCATTTCGATATCGATGTTTGTATCTATTTACAAAAGTATAAACATCTCTTAATGCCATGTTGATTTGCATGGCATATTGATGATTACTAGACAGACTTAAAATGCTTATTATTTAGGGGTTAATACATACTTCTTTACATCTAATGCGTAGGTTATAATGCCTAAGAGTTCTCTTGATAGAAGTACATTTAAAAAAAGATAAAGAAGAGAATTGGATCACAGATACTTATCATTTCTCATCTTGGATACATATGCGTCCAAGTATGAAGGGAGCTTTTAGGGTAAAAGCATTTGCAATTGCAGATGTATCAATTTAGCATTGGAAGGGTAAAATTTTAGCTCTTAGAAAAATGAATGTTTATTCTCACCTTGTAATAGAGACGTTTGTACAACATGTATTCATGCAAAAACAAATACATATTGTACCCACTGTGCCCTTTCAACGAAATATGTATTTGCAACTCATTGAGAATGAGAAATTTCATGATATCTATGTAACTAGTCTTGTATTTACAGAAGTATATCCTTCGGATTGATGTGAGTGGCAAAATGTTGAGAGTTTCACTTATTCTTTTAAGTTTTACCACTTTAAAATTGGTAGATTGCTCTTTGAGGGGTGTACATCTAAACAGCTCGCAAAGGACCTTGTTTTTTTCTATGACTCCAAGTACATATTGCCCAAGGGGGGTCAAGAATATGGAACCCTTGAGTCTATGCACATATTGAATCTCAATAGCATAGAATGGCCATTGTGTAGTAGCGACATTTTGCACATGTGTAGCACAAAAAATTTAGTAGACATATTGAATTCTATGAAGCTAAGCATCGGCTCAAAGAATGTACATCTAAGTTTGTTCATACTGATTGCAATTTTTGCACACATGTTCAAGGAATCTAAGGGTTTGAGACGTATCAAAAGCACGTATGTCATACAAAGTGCATCAAAGGATTATGCAACAAGGATTCTGGGAAAAACTTCAACATAAAAAAGGACTCACAGTCCTGACACATTGGAGTGTCGAGTCACAACAAGGGACATGGCTTTCAAGTAAAAATTTTCTCTATTAGTTGACTATTATCTTATTTTGGGATGAATCAGCTAACTTTCCTTTCCAATTACAAGTACTTTGTCACATGATTGACTTTATGCCTAGTGTTCAAGTATCATAGATGGAGGATGCTCAAGGGTAAATGGTTGTGCCTTGATCAAGACATGTGTGAAAGTGCAACTGTGGATGTTACTGTCATTTGTGAGGGCTGCGAGCCCCAACTGTTGCAAATGGAGGATGATTGTCCCTTGAATATAATGCGCCAAAAAATTACAATGTTAATGCAAAATCCATAGGTTAACTTCTATTTTACACTTGATGGTAGGAAAATTCGAAGTTGAGCTGAAGATACTGCTACCAGTGGAAAGTGTGTGGCTCCACACATTTTAGAAATTGCAGAGTCTCCCTAAAAATCCCAACAACACAAGTTGTAATATCCAACACCTATAAAATTTTTGATTTTTTTTTGCCAATAGAATATTTTCTCTTGTAAACTCGAAATATTTAAAAATTATGGTATTTATGCAAAATCATACACTTGTTATACACTTTCCACATCGACACATTTACATATGCATGTAAACTTTACAAAGACGTAAGTAAAGCTATAACTAAATATTGTATGTGAACAACCCTTAATGGCTTAAAACTTAAGGTTTTTAAGGTAGAACTAGTTTAGTTCTTGTTTCATTGTTTCATTTCACACTTTCTTTCTTCATCTCTTTATATCCACCACATCCCTCCTACCTACTACAATGGATGCTCGCGCACAGTTTGATGAGTGGATCTATAAGACTATCTTTGCCAGTCAGGGTGATGAGATATTTCAAATTTCTCTAAGAACTTCAACCTTGAAAGTGTGCTCTCATCGCTGGATCCCTCCCTTCAGGTTTTGAAAGACTTTGTGATCACCATTGCACATACTCCATCAAGGGATCCGGCATGACTTGGGTGCCTTTTGAATAGCTTATGGTATTTCATGAAGGGAGAATGTGATTGCGCATTGGCAATTTTCCTCCTTGCATTGGATACACCCCTAGGGGAGGAGAGCGATGAAGATACAACTCCACAGGTTGTTGCTATCACATACATGGGAGAAGAACCTATTAAAGAGCTCACAGATGTTGAAGAGGAACATCGCGTGGTGGCAGAGCAAGGGTTGGCTCTCATGGTGCGATCTTCTTTAGAATAGCCACCACAAGTCGACAAACACAACCTTACCTCCTTGACGCCCATTGAAGTAGATGGTGTACAATACTTACTTCTATCAGATGTACTGCAATACTTGGAAATGAATGAAGAAGAGTTGTTTTCCATCCTAGTCAAGGATTCGATGGAAGATCTTATCGACTATGATTACATGGATGCGCATCCAACGATGGCAGAGATTGGAAGATATGATGGCACAAGCTTAGAAACAGTGAATGCCATCGTAGCAACACATGAGCATATTACCTCAGTTGAAGAAGATTACCTTGTGTTGTCGAATGCTGAATTTGAAGCACTACAGCATGATCTGTTTGGAACAAGGCCCCAACTTCCTACCAAGGAGTTTCTAGATCCCTTTGCCCAAAGAGGTGCCTCCCTGATATACAAGGAAATGAAGATACTAGATGATCTGGAGAAGGTGAGATTTCTAACTACCATATATTTTTGTGTGATGAAACTTGACGGTAGGGTGCGTTGGGTCTTCAAGAGTCCACAAATGAAACCCAGGAGTCCACAGATGAAATGATGTTTGCAACTACCCTATCCAAGGTGTCTGGGGCCACTTTCTAGGCAAACTACCCTGTCCAAGGCGTCTGGGGCCACTTTCTGGCCTAGAAAGTGGCCCCAGATGCCTCAGAAAGGGTAGTTGTAGGCATCATTTTTGGCCAAGATTTCATATGTGGACTCCCGGGGACCCCTGACTCACCCTACCGTCAAGTTTCATTGCTTTTTTATAACTCTAGGTTAGTTTCTAAATATATTGTTTGATTTGACTTTGTCATTCAGGACATACTATATATAGATGAGTTTGCATCAAGGCAAGGAGAAGCTTGGCATATGGATCGACGAAAGGATTTAGCTCTAAAGGAGTACATTGGCAGCCTTGTTGCAGACTTGGTGGTCTTCCATAATAAGTGCTCACCATGAGGGCAAGAAATAATCATGAAAATTCAAGCTTGACCTTTTTGAGTGATACCTATGACATCTAGCTTGGAGAAGGTGGTGCTAATCAAGCGGTCAGAGCTTCTTTACTTGTTTGACCAAATGCGTGGTGGAGCAATGTGTGTGCTTGCTACATTAGGTGACCTTGCTAAAGTGTGAGATCCACTTCACTTGGAGAAAGAGTTGAAGGGGAACTGCATCATTTTTGAAGCAAAGAATGAACTTATATTTTCATCGGAAGTTGGCCCCTCCTCTCCCCTGATGAAAAAGCCAAGGAACAATTGAGAGTTCTTGTTGGCTATTGGCTTGTTGTATCTACCATCACTCTCAACTATCACATGTATTTTTCTTGATGAATATAATATATTTTACTTTGTCCCTATAAAAAAATATTTATCAAATAAATATGTGGTTTGTGTAAGTGTGATGATAATGTGTCGTACGTGAATAGCACATTCACATACGTTAACATAATCCAATTTAATTATGTCAACTCATAGTACTGCACTTGCAATTGTACGTAAGCAATAACGTAACTTGTATCTATATATATTACTACTTTCGATGTGTTTGTACATTAAATAAAAATTAAGAGTCGTGTGTTTCAAGAAACAAAACAAAACTTTATTTAATTATTTGAATTCAGTACACATCGCATGAGATATTATGTATATATAAATAAATATTCCAATGAGACAGAGTATACAAAATTTTTTGGCCTTCCAAGATGTTACGGTGATGTACTCATTACAAAACCTTACATCATTAATCTCATAATCTATGGAGGAGTCCCCTTGTCGTGTCGAAGCTAAATGATAAAGTTCATGTCTTTATCTGTGATTGTGATACGCTTTGCATGGATGGCTGCTAGATGTGTATCATCAAACAAGTCGATGAGAAACCCCTCTGCAGTTGTTTGTAGGGCCTCCATAGCTGCAGCAATCCACCTTCCTACTGGTGGGCCATCCTGCACTCACGTCCAAAATCTTCCCATCCCTCTCAGCTCCAAGTCTTGCATGACTTTCTGAACAACCTTATGAAAAGATTTTTTCGGGATGAGAAGCTCGTATCCGTGTTGGATTCTCCTTATCTCCCGAAGGGCTACAATGCATGGTTTCCATCTCCTCTTCTTCTATGGTGATTGTTGTACTCTATGGGGAGCAACTGTTGCACTAGAGGAGGCTCCACCTTGTGCTTCAGGGTAGCGGGCCTTGGCGTGAGTCTTCCCGGGGCCGAAACGGTGACATGCTTGCTTGGTGCATGCCTTGTAAGCTCAAGGAGAGCAAGATGGAGAAAAGATAGAGGTTGGGGGCATGAGAATGAAAAAAGTAAAGAAAGCAAGATGTGAAATTGAGAAGAAGAATGAACTGTTAACCCATTTAAATCCCAAAATTGGGTTAATGCAGCTTCATACGCACTATCCATCGTATGATCATAAATCTATAACCTTTATTGAAATGCGGCAAAAACTTCACATACGCACTCGTTAGGTGGCCAAGAGCCCTTTTTTTTTTTGAAAAAATTTGCCTATAGATCCTTGGTCTAAAGTCTAGCGTGTGGAGCCACTTTCCTGTCGAAGGTTTTTTTTTTTGGAAAAAAAATGCCTGCAGACCCATGGTTTGAAGTCTAGTGTCTCAAGCTTTCGTAGGAAAGTGGCTCTAGATGCATCTCCAAGCCCCTAGTCTGTAGATGCGTCTGGAGCTACTTTCCTACCGAAGGTTCAATAGAAAAGTGGCTCAAGACGCTAGACTTCAGACTAGGGGTCTGCAGACCTTCGATAGGAAAGTGGCTCCAAACACTAGACATCAGACCAAGGGTCTGCATGCATTTTTTTCTAAAAAAAATAATTTGGATTCTTGGCACCTACCTTCAGCACGAAAGTGGCTCCAGACGCTAGACTTTAGACCAGGGATCTACATGCATTTCTTTTCCAAAAATAAAAGGGTTATTGGCCGCCTAACGAGTGCACATGTGAAGTTTCATCGCATTCTGATAAAGTTTAGTATTTTAAAAATTATCGTACATCAAAATTATGGATGGATTGATAATCAAGAAATCAACATCGCGACTACTGGCCCTTAGAAACTTCTCATCGCATAAACTATACAAAGGCATCAGGAGTAAAGATTTTTTCATTGCATGCTTTTGTCAAAATCATAGAGAAGCTTGTATATGAATACATTTGCTTTGCTTATAGGATGCAATTAGTGTTGGGGGTAAAGGCGCCTTTGCCTAGTCGCTCGTGTATTACTACACTTACAATCACCACCACTGCACACTGCAGGTGGTGGGTGCCCATCACCATCACTTTATTCTTTATTCTTTTAGTGACAGTCTAAATAAAGGAAGGTCCGGTCACACATTGTGATTGTTGGAGTTCCCATTTCTAGTCTCTCCCTTTCTTACTCTTGCTCTCCTGTCATAGCTCTCGAGTCCAACCTTCGATCCGTCGCTCCCTTTCAATTGGTATCAGAGCTTTACTTTCCAACTCTTAAGCTTGGTTCGTGGCATTCTCAGCATCCCACCGACTCCCTACTTGCATTGGGTCTCCTTTCTGACAGCCATATCTGACTCCTTCGAGCTCGCATCACTCCCCGGCTTCCCGAGCACTTTCCCGGCATTGTTGGGCACCTTCACGGCATTAGATCAGAGGTATTTGATCATTTTCTTCAGGATTTACTTCAATTCTCAGGTCTCACAGGCTGTAAACAAGATTGGGGCAGCCACCATTGAAGCTCCCTTGCTTCATATCTCACTTGCCTTTGAACAAGACTTGCTGGAGCTTGTTTGAGGCCTTCCTTGGCTTTAACCGGACCCCTCTGAATCTTGGCCACCATTTTTTGCATCCCTAGGACCAACATTTATAGTTGGTGGAATCATGCAGCCCTCCCATATGTGTCTTCAGTATTGACAATCACAACAGTAGCTCTCCCCCTCCATTGGCACTTGGAAAGGCTCCATTTCGAGCATATGAACATGCTTTGATGCTTGGTTTTGATGGTTGATGTGTTGGCATAGCATTTGGACTGATTTAACATTGTTTTGGGACTATCATAACAGTCCACAGGCAGTTTATGACAGTGTTACACTGACATTTGATGCTACAGCTTGTTTGGCATTGTCATTTGATGCCCGGTTGGTCCCGTTTGATGCCCGAATGTTAGGGGAATGTATGCCTATTGTTTGGCAACCATTTGGAGCTGATTTTGGTGCTGAAATTCTTAGTTTTTAATAGTAAATCACTACTGTACACAATTGGGCTGAAGTCATTTTACTCATGTATACTTATGCGTATGCTTTTCGGGTTATGTTTCAGACATATATGGTGATGTATTGACACTTGGGGCTCGACATAGAGCTTGGTTTTGGTTCGGGATCATTGGTTGAGCTTGAGCTCACTTTACAAAGCATTTGGATGCTCCGTCTTGGATGTACTTATGGCATGTATGTTGCTTATGTCTGACTGGTCTTGACATGCTTAGCCTATGCCATTACTACATGCTAGTTACATTGTTTGGAGCCTATTGCTACTGGAGCTCTCATCATTCCGAAGGCGAGCTTCTCGATACTGGTTCATGAGATTGTGCAAGACCTCTACTGCACAGAAAGTAGGAGGTGGTTTTTGGCACAAGGTCAGGATATAGACCTAATCGCTTCGCAAAATAATGTATTCATGCTCTATAGTGTGCTACAGAGGCCTTTTTAGTTAACTTGATGATTGATGCTCAGCATTGTGCAATACATGTGAAGCGCATCATTGTAACTCCCAAGGACTTTCTATATTCAAGCAGTGAAGGATGCATTCGTTCCAATGGAATGAACACAGTTTGTAATGTTATCTTTTTTGACATAGTGTTTTCCTAGTGCATTGGACATATGACTATGTCCCAGTGTAAAACTATTGTACACACCCTTATTAAAATATGAAATTAAATTTTTACTCTTGTCCTTCGCTCTCAACATTGACTCTGCATCTTCGCTGTACTTTCAATTCTTACTTACAATTTTTGCTAGCACTATCAATTTCAATAGGAAAAATATGTAAAAATTCGTCATTTCTTATTGCATGCATGGGATCTCCTATCAGCTTCAAAACCTTTGTATTAAGTTGACATCGGGCCTCTATTAACTTTGAAGGTTGAGGAAGAGGCATGATTCTATTTCTCTTCAGCACACGACCAAACCCAGCCTTCACACCTTTGAATATCTTTGAGTAAGTCATTGTGTTAATACCAGCCTTGTCATAAATGGATTGTGCATCCACAACTAAGAACTCATTTGACACATCTTTTAATGTACACTCAATCACCTTTTCCTTCACAGCCTTAAACTTAGGATTGTTCAAAGCGTTTTCCAATGTACTTGCCTTCAGCAATCTACTAATACACAATCCAATCTCACCCTCACCTAGGTTCTCATTTTGAGCTACCTTACATGCTTTGATACATCGCTTCCACTGGCCACTATTCACAATTAACTCATTAATTGGCTTCTTCTTTCATTTGCGCTCCTGTGTTAGCTTGTTGTTTATCTTTCTCATGTCATCGAATTGTGCCTTTGCCTCCTCATATGAGATACCAATGCCATGGATAGTGTCTTGCATTGAAATAATTTGATTTTTTTGTTGAATTATAGTGTCATTCAACTATACCACTTGTCCTATGAGCTATTGTATATGAAGTTGATGTGTACCGATCACATCATGACAATTTTTTATGGTTGCTTGGCAAGTTGTAAATACTTTGAATGCATGATCATTGAGCCACCTAGTGTAACCGAATAACCCATTTTTACCCTCGCAAACATACTTCAACAAACTTATGATTCCTGAGAAAGTTGGAGGTCCATTGTTTAAGGGGTCAATTGGGTAGATTCCCCCATCAACCCACAAGTCCACATGTTTTAATCCTATTTGCATGTAACTTTGCAAAACTTGAGGGTTAACACTAGTACGATGGGTTCTTTTGAATAATGCGGCGTATTCAATCTCTACCTCAATATGTATCTCCTTCTTTCATGTATTCATTTTACTATTAATAGAAATGGGGAGTCTACTTGGTGGTCACAGGAAGTAGAGTGGAGATGCATAGAGAGGCACACAAAGGTGCCAAGGGAAAGGAGAGTGTAAGTAATTCACTCTGTTAATGAAGGTTGCATAAACACAAAGAAAAGGTCACAATAGAGTCATGAGAGAGTATAGATATGGGAGAAAATAGCTCAGAGAGTAGGGATGTCCAAGACTTTTTGTATTTTAGACATTTCTATTTTACCTCCAAAAACATTTTCAAAAAACACGAAATTTGACCAATTGGTTTGTCTTTTGACCAAAAGCTAGAATATAAAAAATCCCCAAAATATCTTTTAAAAAACTTTCAAAAATTCATTTTTCTTGTTCTCAATTAAAAAATCAATAACCTACTAATCATTTTGCATTGAAAACGAAGCACCACACTCCTATAACTAACTCCCTTTTTAATATAAAATTTGGTTGAAAAAGACTTATTGAATGAGAACAGAGAAGGAATATGAGTATATCTTTGTAGATTATATAAAAAATGCAAAATGAGATTGCAAAAGTGGAGAGAGAAGAGTATTATTTTACTATTCTTCTCTCATCTTTTCCTTGTTTTAAGGAGGAGAGAGGGGAGGCTAAAATGCCCATTTGTGAGTTCATTTTTTTCCTAAAAATGGCAGAAAAGATCAAGGTCATAGTTGCCATGAGTCCGCCATGCACTCCGAAAGAAGTGCATAGCTTTCTGTCACATCGGTAGGGTATTATAGGAAGTTCATAAATGCCTTGGCAAAAAGAACGTTGCCATTAATGAATCCATTGTCCTTTAGCTATCTATTTGAATGGAGTGACCCTTGTAAGGTAACTTTCAATGATATGAAATAGGAGCTAGTAAAAGTACCAGTTTTAAAAGTACCTAAAAGGGGAAGTATTCTATATATTTTCAATAGCCACCATGCATAGTATCAACTTCTGCTTATTTCAAATCTTGGAGGAAAAATGGTACCATCCGATCGCTTTTGCTAGTTTGAACTTGGGCATATCAAAAATCAACTACACCTACATGGAGAAATTGTGCCTTGCAATGGTATTTGCGACTAAAAAATTCATGCACTACATTCTCTATGAGAAGGTTGTATTTAATATGAAGGTGGAAGAGCTTAGATTGTTGATGAAAAAGTTATAGCCGCTTGATCAGTTTAGCAAAGTGGTTAATCAGTTTGCAGAAATTTGATTATGAGATTAGAAGTAAGCCACCAAAACTATAGGGTATTGTGGAATGCCTTGTGGATTTCAGGGAGCCAAAAGAGACTTTAGTAGAAGGAAGTGATATCGACAAAATATTTAAAATTGATACGACATCTATTCCCTCTTGATATGTTGCTATAACGCATCACCTCTCGACAGGAGAGGCTAGAGCCGGATTATCAAAATAAAAAAAGAGGAAAATTAGATAGTAGGCATTGAAATTTTCTTTGATCGTAAGAACACTATATTGGCAGGGGGCTGATGACATCTATCACCGCCTAACGAGGTTCCATTCATTTTGGAAGAGTGCCATGACTCTACTTGCAAAGGGCATTTTGTTGGATGGTTGACGGTCCAAAAAGCTTTAAGAGCCGGATATTGATGGCCATCCATTTTCCAAGATGCATTCGAGTATGTTAAGAAAGGTGATACTTGTCAACGACATGACAATAGGGAGAATAGGAAGTGATCGCTTACTCCGATTATGGCTATACTTCCATTTGAGAAGTGGGGCATCGACTTTGTGGGCCCTATTACTCCATTGTCCATTATGCAAAAGCGATATATTATCATGGCGATGACTGACTACTTTACAAAGTGATCAGAAGCATGAGCGATGAGGAAGGACGATGCAAAAGAGACTACCAGTTTCCTATTAGAGTATATTATATACCAATTTGGTCCACCAAAAGAATTAGCATCGAACCGTGGAATCCACTTCCTAAAGAAGGTGATTAAAAGCTTGACTGAGGCATGGCAAATTAAGCAAAACAAGACGACTCCTTATAACTCGTAGGCAAATGGATAGGTTGAAAATACTAACAAGCAACTTGTGGATATTCTATCAAAAATAGTGTTTGAGAAGAAACGTGATTGGGATAAAAAACTATATGTGGCAGTGTGGGTGTATAACACAACATTTAAATGAGCCACTGGCCACACCCCATTCAAATTAGTTTATGGGGAGGAGTGTGTTTTTCCCTTACAAATTGAGTTGCCAACCATAAGATTTGCAATCAATCATTCTTTGGGTTACGAGGATGAACTCTTCGAGCATTTTATGACTTTGGCCCACTTGGATGAGCTCAAATTGCAAAGTTTGTTGCATCAAGAAGTGGCTAAGTGTCAAATGAAGCAGTTACATGATTTAAAAGCAAAGAAATATACCTTCAAGAAGGGACAATTAGTTTTTTATTATGATGCATGGAGAGAACTGTTTCTAGGAAAACTTGAGCCCAAATGGGATGGTCCCTACAAGATCGTAAAAATAGGAAAGAATAAATCCACAGCATTATTGGTTGATCTTGAGGGAGTGGAATCTAAAAATAAGGTTAATCTTAATAATATTAAACCTTATTATCTCTAAATGCACTAACAAAATAAATGCCTTGCAGGTCAATACTGAGCTAATCAGGAACCTGCAAGAGAGAAAGAGGTTAATGGGACAGTTGATTCCTTATTTGGAACACCCATACTTGGAGCAGAGATATCATTAGGGGAAGCTTGTCTGGTGGAGTAAAGGATATAAAGTGATTGAACAAGAGTACGGATCATTCATCTAGGAAATCAAAGTACTCTTCTATCATCACTGCTTGCAAATTTTGACAGGCATCCCTATTATGTTTAATGATGATGCTAGGATGGAGCCTTCAGTACATTCTCTGAACATGCTAAATTTTGAGAATCATAATTTCGAGTAGAGGTGACAATGGCTGGCTGTGTGAACCCATGTGGACATACACAATGTACTTTGATGGAGCGTTTAGGGGTCCCAACCACAAAGGGAGTATAAGGGTAGTTATTAAAGACCCCCGATGTAGAGTCGTAATGAAATTAGGTGTTTATCTCAGGGTTGGATTTACCAATAACATGATGGAGTAAAAAGCTTTAATCATGGGATTAAATATTGCTAAGAAAGGTGGTATCTGCCAGTTGTTAGTAAAGGGGGATTCCCAGTTGGTATTGAACCAACTAAATGGGACATACACAGTTCAAAATCCTATTCTCTCTATGTATTATCACACTACTATGACCCTGCTTGACGAGTTTGAGAGAGTGTCTCTTCAGCTAGTTCCATGTTATGGGAATCAGACTCATGAGAAAATTTTGCTTATGAAGAAGACATTTTCTTCAACTGTGGTCCCGGTTTGGATATCTCTATGGATGATGAGATAGGACCCGGTTGATAGGACCCAGTCGATTATGGGGGCTTTTATCAGAACATGCTCTATATGGCAGGCAATGGTTAGTATGGGTGATGCAAAGGGTGACCGAGACCCATTTTCCTTTGTTATCTTGGACCCGTAGGTTGGTTAGACGACATGTTATGCGTACATCTCTTGCTATTTATGCAAGAGGTATGGCCCACAATTTGATACATTTAGTTTAGGGTACGAGCCCTAATTCCTCCTTAGGATGGAATGTTTTGTTATCTATTAATAAGATTTTCCAAAGGGGGATATATATGAGCTGGTTTGTTTGATTTCCTTAGGCCAAGAGGGCCGGTTGATTTAAGGTTTTAATGCTTGATGTTCTTAGGCCACGAGGGCCAGTTTTGTTGAGTCTAAATGTCTTGTCTCTTTAGGCCATGAGAGCTATTATTGTTAGGAGTGATATGTGTTATTTCTTTAGCCTAAGAGGGTCATATGTCTATTTGGTGCATGTACGTTTAATGGTTTTCTATTTTAGTGATTGCATCATAGCAGTTAAGAAAGTCACTAGAGGGAGCCTTTGCTACGGAGGAGCTTCTTGTGGCCATTCCAGGTGGTTTCATCCCCTTTTTGAGTCTTTTTTCCTTAAGTAGATAATGATGTAAGTGTATGTAAGGGTTACTTTCTTTTCATTTGCTGGGGGCTGGCAATCAAGGCATGAAGTTCTAGGTTTAGCTAGGTATGTCTATGGGAGGTCTGAGAAGTGGTTGCGTCTTGCAAAGACATTGTCAAGCGCTAAAAGACCTATTTTAGAAGGTACTTCTAGTGACTCTATTCTACTGACCTGCTAGGCGACCATTCTACGAGTTTCTATTAGTTGTGAGGTAGTTAGAAAAGTCTGTTAGAACAAATATATGCAAAGAAGTAAAATCCTGAATAGCTGAAGAATAAAAAATATACAAAGGTGTGTAAAAAGGAGTTCTAGCCCCTATAAAAATAGAAAAGAAAAAAGATCGAAAAGAAAATCCTTGAGCTATTGTGTATCGCCTTGCGAGGGCTTGGTAGGTTCCTGGGGACGAGATAAGACCCGAGGTCCCAATGCCTTGTCTTCCTAGGGGTGGCATCTAGCTGGAAAAAAATAAACATAAAATAAGGTTGGAGCAACAATAAAAGTGAGCGTCAGAAAAGGATTAAGTGTTGCCTTGCAAGGACTTGGTAGGTTCTTGGGTAATGAGACAAGGCCTGAGGCCTCGATGCCCTGTTCTCCTTGGGTCACTACGCTCAGATCCCTCCTTTTTACACACCCGAGTATGGAAAAAAAAAGGCTTCAAAGGAAAATGTGCTAAAAGAAAATATTTATTACTTCGATTGTAGGAGTCCTCGCCTAGTAGGAGCTCTTGGTTGAGTTGCCCTTAGTTAGGTAGGTAGTTGAGACCACCACTTAGGATGACCTCTCTGATAATTATTTTTAGCTTAGCCATGTTGGAGCACTCAGTTAGTGACTAGCTTTGGGATTTCTATCAGATTATGCTAGGTCTACTCCTCGTGGATTTCATGCCTTGGCCTTGTCAGGGGGTAGGGTGAGAGCTGTGAGGAGGTGTTTTATTGTGTCTCTATTTTGTATCAGCTTGATGCTTGTTGTGGTTGTGTTGATGTGCAAATTTGTTCGTGGGATTTGACGAGCTGACTCGCCCTATCCTGTGGTTGCTAATGAGCGATGGAGTTTTGACTCTGAAATATGCTTAAAATTTACCAAAAAATCTACATTTCAAGAGAAAATTAAATCCCATCGAAGACGGCAAAGGCAGTTGGGTCGATTTTAGGTAGCAAGAAATAGGTAGGTTTCAAAAGTACTTTCCTAAATTTTTTGAGTATCAGATTAGACTTCTGGAAGTGGCCAGCAGTGGGGGACCCCGAGATGATCGAGGAAAAATTTTCGGATCATCGATCGGATGCCAGACATGGAAGAGGTAGTGCCTGAGGTGGAGGATAAAAAAGGAATCAATGTAAATGACCTTAATAGGAGAGGGGTGACCCTTGGGGGCTCCCCTCCCCCAAAATTGAAATGAAACCAAGGGGGGCGTTTTTTTAAAATGACAAAAAAAAAAGAAGGGAAGGGAGGGCACATGTGACGTGTGGAGGAGAAGAGGCAAAGGGGAGGCTAAAAATAACCCCCAAATCAGATTGCATCAATGACTTGCAATGTTTCTTCGCTCTCTAATGCCTGGTTTTATGTGAGAATTTATTGTCCGAATGGCTTGATCCAAATCTAGCATTTCTCTCTCCTCTCTCTCTCTCTTCCAAATGGTAGCTCATGCTGATGAAATCAAGAAGAGGAGGGGCTAAAGGATGCTTGTCCACAGTGGTGATCGAATCGCTCAGCAGCACTGAAGAATGATCACTAGTTGATCCATTGGTAGTCCATACTAATTATCAGAAAAACCCGCAACACACAAATAAGTGGTATGCCTCTTTTTTATAAAGGAAATTTGCTGCTTTTTTATGGTTGATGGTTGAAATAAAATTCATATGGAACAAAAATTGTTTGGATCTTATTTGCATCATGATTGAGGGATGTGCTTAAAAGAAATGCAGAACCGTAATGATACATAGTCGTAATAATTAAATTACAATTCAAAAAACACACTTTTTGAGGAAAAATTAAGATTTTATTGGTTTCCGATGGAGAAAAGAGATGCACATGGAATAAAATTTTGATAAAAACCATCTCTCAACTCTCATAATCAGTCAATAATCATAGATTAAAAAATTCCCTTTTTTTATGAATAAATAAATAGAGAAAAATAGAAAAAATGAGAGAAAAATAGGTTTTCATGCTTTAAAAATTAAGAGAAAATGTAATTAATGCTTGTAAATGTTTAGCAAGGTTGAGACATGAGGTTTAAGTCTCGATTCATCTTTTTTTGTGTGTTTTAGTGTGTTTTTATTACTTGATACATTGAAAATGAAAAAAAAACAAAACCCTACACCTTTGCAACGATGCAACACATAAATGGTAGGGGGAAAAGAGGGGTTGTGGAAGCATTTAAGTGTTAAAAGTGATGCAAAGTTTGATCTTTTGTTTGTGCACATCATATAGGGTGATAATCTGTCAGAGAGAGAACTAGGGAGAGAGAAAGAGGAGAGAGAAAGACTGCAGGAAGAGAGAGAAATAGAGTGACGAGGAGAGAGAAAGACTAGAATTGGAGAGAGAAATACAGGAAAGATGTAGAAGCCATGGAAGCTTGGAGCAAGAAGGGAGAGAAAGATTGTAAATGTATTGATTTGTCAAAAGATGTGAAAATTTACAACTTCTCTCCTTATATACCAGTGTCTATGTGACATGGCATATTATTAGCATTTTAACTATTCCCAGCTTCTTACAATCCATCCCTTCCCAAAAGTTTTTGTCCTCAAAACAAACCTAGAAAAAACTAAAGAAGAGATGGATAGAACAGAGTACTACTCTGTTTTACAACTTTACAAATGGGAAATGAATGAAAGATTATCATTACAAGGGCTGAATTTGAAGAACGGAAAGAGGACCCCATTATATACATGATTTGAAGAACTTCAGAAGCAATTGGAGCCATAGAATCTTCAACAAATAATTCCAGAAGAAAGTAGACAGCTTGCTGAAATAACAATCCCTGCTGGACCAAATCTACCATAACTTTTGATAGAAGTGTCCAAATGAGATGTACCACATATCAAAACGAAGCTCTTGAAGAGTACTTAAAGCTCATGTAGATAGCTCAATTCTAAAAATGAAGTACGACAAAAACTGTTCTAAAACAGCGTGCTGTCCTGAACCAGTCTGCATCAATACTAGCTCCAAAAGCAATAGGCTTCAGCCACCAATGTATCCCTCAAGTATGGATACTCATCCAATATTGAATCAGGTCTCCAAGAAGCCTCTTCAGAGGGTAAACCTCTCCATTTAATCAAATATTCCACAATAGAACGTGATCGAAGCTTCTTTTCATGCTGACCTATAACAGCCTCTGGGATGTACTGAACAAGACCATCTTCATCAATAGGTGGCAGCTCATCAACTAAATCCACTGGATCACCATAATAGGGCTTGAGCTGACTAACATGGAAGACGTTATGAATCTTTGTAGAAGAGGGAAGCTCTAGTCTGTATGCCAAATCTCCAATCCGCTTAAGGATCCTGTAAGGGCCATAGAATCTGTGGGCAAGCTTATTACTGGATCCATCTTTCAATGTAGAGTACTTGGATTTGGGCACCTTCAACAAAACCAGCTCTCCTTCCTGGAACTCTAAAGGCCTCCTCTTCTCATCAGCATACATCTTCATCTGATCTTGAGCCTTCCTTAGATTCACCTTGCATTGCTGAAGAAGGGTCTACATTCTTTCCAACTCTTCCTTCCCATGAGGGTTGATCTTTTCGTTAAAAATGACTGTGGGTAGGGGCACCTTGTAACCATACAAAGCCTCGAAGGGTGAAACTCCTATGCTCGCATGAGTGGAATTATTATAAGCAAACTCAGCCAGATGTAACCAAGAATCCCATGAGGTTTGGACATCATAGCAAAAATGGCGAAGATAAGTCTCCAACCGTTTATTAACTCTCTCTGTCTATCCATCAGTTTGGGGATGATAAGCTGTAGATGGAGCCAACTTGGTACCCATAGATGTAAATACCGCTTGCCAAAAGTTACTCATAAACTTTGAGTCCCTATCATGGACAATCACTTGCGGTAATCCATGTAATCTGAAAATATGTTCCATAAACAGGTTGGCCACCTGAGAAGCAGTAAACTGAATTTTTGTTGGGATAAAATGAGCTACTTTGGTGAGTCTGTCAACCACCACATAAATACTATTCCACCCCTTCTTGGTAGTAGGTAAGCCAGTGATAAAGTCCATAGTAATATGAGTCCATTTACCTGTAGGAATAGGCAATGGCTGCAACAAACCTGCTGGCTTATGGGTGCTATCCTTATTTTGCTAACAAGGCATACACTTCATAACAAAGTCCTTGACATCTTTCCACAGTCCTTTCCAATAAAAGCTCTTGCTGATCCTGTCATAAGTCTTGAAAACTCCCAAGTGTCCAGCTAAAGGCGAAGAATGCAACTCCTCCATAATTTTTCGCTTGAAAGAAGAAGTAGAGGGAATAACAATCTTGCCCTTCCACCAAATAAGACCATTTTTAAGCTGGTAATGTGAGTTTTCTTCCATAAGACCTTGCTGTAATTTCTGAAAGATTTGGCTGAATTCCTCATCTAAGAGATATGCCTCTTGTAGCTCTTCAATCCAATCACTATGTATTTCTGTCATGGCTGATACTTTGCAGGCCCACATACGAGAGAGAGAATCAGCCACTATGTTATCTTTGCCCCTTGTATGAGTGATGTCAAAGTCATAATTTTGTAATGTTGCTACCCATCGTCGTTGCTTTGGAGTAAGATTTGACTGAGTAAGGAAATACTTGAGTACCCGATGATCACTATGTACTCTGAATCGGCTGCCATATAAGTAATGGTGCCATTTCTTGATTGCATGCAGAATAGCCAACATTTCCTGGTCATAAACATTCATGGCCATCTCCTTATCAGTAAGCTTACGGCTTTCAAATGCAATTACTCCATGCTCCTAAAGCAAAACAGCCCCAATGCCACGGCCACTAGCATCACACTGTATAGTAAACTCTTTAGAGAAATCCAGGCATACAAGAATAGGAGCAGTGGTAAGTAATTCCTTTAACTGGTTGAAGCTGCTATCTGCAAGAGCATCCCAAAAGAAAGCCTCTTTCTTCAACCTGTCAGTTAAAGGGGCTGCAATTGCCGCATAATGCTTTATAAATCTGCAATAGAATGAAGATAGACCAAGAAATCCTCTAAGAGAGGTAGTAGTAGTAGGCGTTGGCCAATCTTTTATGCATTGCACCTTCTTGGGATCAGCCTGTATTCCTTTTTCACTGACTATATGTCCCAAGTATTCCACTTCAGTCTGCATGAAAGAACACTTCTTCTCCTTAGCAAAAAGCCTATGATGTCTCAACACATCAAAAACCTTCCTCATATGCGACAAATGATCCTGAAAAGTCTTGCTGTAGATCAAAATGTCGTCAAAGAACACCAAGACAAACTGAAAGAGGAAAGGTTGCAGAATCTTATTCATCAGGCTTTGAAAGGTAGCTGGAGCGTTTGTAAGGCCGAATGGCATCACCAAGAAATGGTAGAGTCCACGATCAGTCCTAAAAGCAGTCTTGACCTCATCACCCTCTCTCATGCGAACCTGATGATACCCTGATCTCAAATCAATCTTCGTGAAGAATCGAGCCCCCTTAAGCTCATCAAGCAAATCATCTATCCTAGGTATAGGATACATGTTCTTCACTCTTATCTTATTGAGATCCCTGTAGTCAATGCACATTCTGAAAGATCCATCTTTCTTTTTGACTAACAGGACTGGGGAGGCATACGGTGAAGAACTGGGTTCAATAAATCCCATTTCAAGAAGCTCTTTGATTTGCTTGGCTACTTCCTCTCGTTCACATTTTGATAATCTGTAAGGTGGCTTATTGATTGTCTTTGAGTTGGGTTCCAAATCAATGGGGTGATCCACCGCTCTCTTAGGAGGCAATGAAGTAGGTACTTCAAATAAATCTCTATACTCCTCAAGAAGAGCTGTCAAGGTTGGATGGTTTGCTGAATTATTGGGCTGATCCTGTGTTTCTTTGTTCAAATGCAATACAAATATCTGTGAGCGCTTTTTGTACTCTTTCTTTAGTTGTTGAATGGTGATAAGCTGAAAATCAGATCTACTAGGGATCCCCTGTAAACGGATGAGCTGTCCATTGGAGAAAAACTCCATATATAACTGTGAGAAATCCATAGTAATCCTGCCTAAGGTCATCAACCAATCACAACCAAGTACAATATCTATGGGGCCCATTTCCAAAGTTATCAGGTTTACTTTGACTTCAAAATTTTCAGCCATCTGCAAAGAAACCTGTGGGCAAATCTGTGTGCTGATTTCCTCTTCACCATTAGCCACTTGTACTCTAATGGGCTACTGTAAGTCGGTGGGAACACAATTCAACTTGTACATAATGGATTTATTGACAAAACGGTGGGTACTATCACTATCTATCAAGATGAACACTAGCTTTCCACATATGCTTCCCTTCATACGAAGTGTATTAGGGCTCTTAGATCCCGTCCAAGCATCCATAGAGATAGAACAATTAGTGGCAGCAGGCAACTCATTACAAAATCCACCAGGATCAAATGGGATACACCGCCTGGATCAAAAGAAAAAGAGTCAGATGGATCATAGAAGTACTCATGTCCACCATCATCCTCGAAATCTTCATTTTTCGCATTGATTGTGACTGTATTAACTTCATCTATGTCATTTTCAAGGTCCTCAAGAACTAGCATACTCTGAATTTTTGGCTTGGCATTTTTGTATACACACTTTGAAGCATGGTCAGGAGTATACTTTTCTCCACACTTGAAACATAAGCCTTTGTCCTTTCTTTCCTTGTAAAGATCCATGGGAATATTTTTGGAATTTGTATTGGCTGAAGTAGACTTAGGCTTATTGTCACCTTGCTTAAATTCAACCTTTGGACTGTTTGCTGTCGTGAAATTGCTTTGAAGCCTAGAAGCATTAAATGGAGGATAAGTTGGTATCCGTAAGCTCCCACTAGGCATATGATTGCTGCCATAATTGTTACCAACTTTCACTTGCTTTAAAACAGTCCTTGGCTGTCCATAACTTGGCTGAAATGAAGACTCTTTCCTATACTTCCTTCCAAAGCGCTCTGCAAGCTCAATAGCCTTGAAAAGTGAAGTAGGATTCTGCGCCATAACATCAGCTGACAAGGATGGTTCTAAACCATACATGAACTTGTGTAACTTAGCCTCATCATTGATTTTTTCCACATACATGGTCAAGTTGAGAAATTGGTTTGTATATTCTCTTACACTTAGGCTCCTTTGTTCCAAGCCATACCATCTTCGTTCTAACTTCTCTTTTTCAAGAGGTGAAACAAAGACTTTAGCCATAAGTGCCTTGAAAGCTTCCCAATTCTCAATAAGTACATTCTCTTTCTTGATATACCTCCACCAAGTGTGAGCAAATCGTTCTAAGTGGAGGGAGGCAAAATGTATCTTCATATCATCAGTTTTAGGAAATATGTCGAAATAAGACTCCATCTTAGAGGTCCATTCCTCTAATTCTGATGGTGAAGATGACTGGCCATTAAATTTGGATAAAACAATTGTGTCCTTGAATTCTCTATCATGGAATGGTTGCTATTCCAAAACTGGCTGATCGGGATTTCTAAGTACAGAACCCCCAAAATGAGACTGAAATCTTTCAACAGGTGGCTGAGAATTACCATGTAATCTTCCTGTTGGTAAAGCACCCCTAGAATTCTGAGTATGCAGTCCAAAAGTTTGAGTATTGGCTCCATTCAAACTGCCCAAATAGTCATCATGCCTTTGTGAAGCTTCCCCCACTTCATATTGACTATTTGGTATGCCTCTTCTTCCTATGATCCCATCTCCATAACCATTTTAGTTGGATGGCTGAAGTGGGACTGAGGGGTCACTGTTTGAACAAGCCTTCTCATTTGCTTCTTTTGATCCCTTTTGTGACTGCATGAGTTGAGAAAATTGTGCCATAAGTTGAGCATTAGATTCTACCAGCTTATCAATGGAAGCATTGGTTCGGTTAGTTGATTCCATCATCTTCTCAACAGTAGACTTCGTTTGATCAAATGATAAAATCATATGCTCCATTGCTGACAAAATAGTCTCATGACGTTCCTTATGTCTTAGTTCATGGGCACACAAAGCATCATTGAGTATACTAATCTCTCCTTGTTGAGGCTCTTCAGGGTTCTCTTGAAGTGTGCTTTCCATCATAGAATCCCTGATTTGCTGTGCATAGTCCTCCTGGACCTTATTTTTGCCTTTATGTCCTGCCATACTAGTGCAGTCCTGTAGTACCCCCTGTCAGTAAAACGGCTATAACTTTGGCTAGAAAACTCCGATTGCAAAACTTTTTTGTGCGAATCGAATCTTACAATGCCCTCTTCGAGATAAGCTATAGCACGCTATAACACGTTTAGGACAGAAAATTCTGTAACTAAATTTCAGAGTCTGAACTGTCCAGTCCTGCACCCTGTTTAGACCTGTAAGTGCCCTGTTTTGACCCTGTAATGCAAGAAAGTAACCTCAAATGGCTACCAAACGCTGCAAAGGGGTATGTAGGACCTGTGGGTATCCTGTAGTACCTGCACCTGTGCTTCAGTATCAAAGGGTGTACCTCTATCCACCTGTAAATACCCTGTGGGTAACCTGAAAATGCCCTGTTTTACCTTGTTTTAATCCAGTAGGTACTTGAGTCGTTGGAAAGTCTTGAATCTTCAATTCTCCACTCGCTGTACCTGTGCGAGGGATAAAACGGCAGGACGGGCTCCCTACACGAGCTCCGAATCACCAGGAGGTGGGCAAAGTTCCCCCCGGGTCGGTTGGTTGCACCCCTTCGGGATCTTTGATAGTGAGGGAGGCTCACCTCTCTTTTGTCCCACTATCTCCCCCGGCATCCACCTTTTTCCTCGGTGGGAATATCAACATGGCAGAGGCTAGTGTGCTAAGCAATCAGCATGATATGCAATTGAAAAATATCCATTCAGCCTTTCATGAGATGCAATTGATTGAGATAAGAAAACTTGAGATGGGAGAAGGGTTTTACCTATGCAATTCAGTGACTCACTGATTGCTAGTACTTACCCTTTTACAATTTTCCAATTTAGGCAAAAGAGAATCAACCAATCAATTGGATTAGAGTAAACAAAGGAATCAATCAATGTATTCAGTCAATAAGATTCAAATGTTATGCTGAAATCTCAGATTGAGGCCTTTCATTCACTGATTGAAGCTAATATGCATTAGGCAAGCATTGCATTCTTGAATAGATGAATTCAAGTAAAGTTGGCTGCTTCAGCTCTAGATTGGGCAAGCACTCTCTCGCACTCTGCCGCTGCCAAGCATTCCATTAATTGCCTGATTCTGTCAAAGTTATTTGCTTCCCAAGTGTTGGCCTTTTCATCCATCTTTTGTCTTTCCTCTTCCATCGCACTCGCCAGTGTGGTCATCATCTATCTTTGTTCATTCGTTAAAGCCCAGAGTTGATGGCACTCCCTGGACTTTCGAGCCAGCTGCTCTTCGGTGATTTCCTTCGCTTGAGTTGTGATGCTGAATTTATGCTCTGCATCATTAATTCATTCTGACCTCTCATGTGCCAGCTGGTCATGGCTCTGGATTTCTACAAGGTTCATTCTCCGTTGCATGAAAGCCATGGTTATGAGGGCCTCAGTATCTTCATTGGCAACTTCTAATGCCCCTTCCAGCTATTGTATCTCCTGTTGTTGTTCTTGCACTTTCGTTGCGAGGGTTATGGACCGGCCCTGCGCCAAGGATTCTATCTTTGTTTCTAGCCTATTTTGCTCCTCGAGCACATACTGAAGCTATGCCATGGCGTCCCCCTACCCCTCGTTCTGTTCACCTTCTTCAGTTGCCAATAGGTCATACCCCTCTAGTCTGGCCGTTCTTTGCTCTAGGTCGGCATACTACTACACCAGCAACTTTAAACTTCGTTGCTCGGCCACTAGGTTCTGTTCCTCATTCTCCAGCCTCTGGCGTAGGTGGTTCTCATTGTCCTGGGCCTCCTTCTTCTTTGCCTCTAGTTGGTCTTGTAACACCTTGACCTCCCTTCGCCGGTTAGCCTCTTGCTTTGAAACTTCGAGCTTTAGGGCAGCGAAGGTTTCCCTTTCTTTCTCCAGCTCTAGTATGGCCACCTTCTTTTCCTCCTTTGCCACTTCCAGCTGCATTAAGAGCTCGGTCACGTAGGCATCATAGTCTGCTCCCAGACAGGGGGATGGGGGCTATGGTGGTAGATGCTTCAAGTTTTCGCCATTTAGGGTCTTTTTTGGATTCAGCATCAACAGTGGCAGGTCTTTTCGTGCCAGATCTGGAACAATCTCTGCCACCTTACTGAGGAGCATTTGCATCATGCTCATTAGTTGGGCGGTGTCCCGGAAGGCGCGGGCTGTGGGGCATTTGGGGTGCCTGTGGGCGTTGGCACGAAGGAGGGAGGCAGGGGATGGAGCGGTGACTTTCCCTTGCCTACGGTCATCGGGGATGCCCTCGCGCTGCCACTCGCTTCGGCTTCATAGTGAGGACCATAGGGGTGGATTTCTTCTGGTCTATGAGCTTCTTCAATAGACTTGCGAGTTGCCTCAGCCAACTCGGCCAGTTCCTTCATGCTCGGTTCGTAGGCTTCCTCTTCCGCCCTTCTCTGTCGTTCCTCTTCTGCCCTTTTTGATTCCTCTTTAACGCTTGTGAGTTATTCCTCCTCCTCCTTCTGGAGTTGTTCTTCCAACCCACATGACTCTTTTTGAGCCCTCTTCACCTCGGCTCACTCCCTTTTGCTCATCAGTGTCTTCGCCCTCTTTTGGCCCTTGTTGACCTTCGTTTGCATTTGAGGCTCGGCCTTTTGCAGGGGTGGTACTTCAGGGTCCCCTACATCGCTAGTCGTCCTTTCACTCGAGACTTCCTCCTCTTGACCTGGTGAGTCTTGGTGCTCAATAATCTGCTCTCCTTCCACCCCATCACCCTTGATGGCCTCGTCAATGATTGCTATAAGTATGCCTCCGTAGCTGATCGTGGAGGCCTTGATGGCAAGTCTTTTCCTGGTGGATTGCAAGGTGGAGGTTGGGGAGTCCCCGCTGGCTGGCGTTGTGGCTGGAGCTAGAAGGTCAGCAGAACTCTTTATAGTCTTTTGGACGCGAACCCGTTCCAATCCACCTCTTCTGGGACCCCTGCTGTAATGTTTTCCAGCAATGGTACGTTGATCTTGTTCATCAAGGCATTGTACCTGTGGTTGGAGAAGTGATGGGACCTAAAACGGGCCGGCACTGGCTCATGCACTAGCCGGACCTCTATCATGCGCTCAACAACCCCACGTCCTCGCGGCCAGGAGTGTGGATGACACATACATCATCTTCCTAAACATCTTGCGTTTGTATCACGTCTCCTAGTCCAACTCTAACCCAATTAACACTCCTCAGAGGGAGTCCCAGTACATTGCCAAATAGAACGAAGTACAAACATAGGAGGTCCTCCCACGGCTGACTGCCGCTACCTCACTACGACTCTCCTACACCTTGGGGATTGGCCCCCCGATGCATTGCTAAACATATATAACACATTATCGCACACATTTCCACTCAAGGTACCAATTGATCGTATCCAGGAATGTACCTTACCTCACTTTCTTTCCCTCTAGACCCAACGCCTAGCCTGTAGTTTGGGACAACCTTACTCACTCAACGTTGGTCACGATCTTCTAGAAAGAAATTGCCATACATCCAGGAGGTATTGTCTGATACCTTTTAAATTTCTTTATGATTCATGCGAATTGTGAATGTCCATGTGCTCAAACAATTAAGAAAATCAGCATTTGTGCACATGTGGAAAACATTTCTTTCAATGATTTTGACTATCACTCGTATGCGGCGTTGTCGAAGGGTTTTGAAAGCAAAGTCACGACCACAGAGGTCCTTGACTAATTTCAGGATAGAAGGTCAATAGTGACAGCCTTCACAAAGGATCATATTTGCATTCCAACAACTCTTTAGAAGGCTCACGTAGTTTTTGAGAATTCTGAATCCATTCTTCACGTCTAGAAGAACACTTGTATTCAGTCCTTCAAATGTAATAAACATGCCCTTAACCTTCTCTGTAATCTCTTGTGGTAGAACTCTATTATTGGCCGTTGCTTTCAAGAGAGAATGTGGCTGATTCAGCAGAGAAGTTCTGAATAATATATTTCTGCTTCATCTCATGACTAACTTGTATCTTTACTCTTCAACCTCCAAAGATAGACTAGCATGTCAATTTCTGTCACTGTTTGAGAACCTTAAGCTAATTGATCACTTCATCATGTGCTTGTAAAAGAGATCATAAGGTCTGGGATTGATTTATCCAAACGATTTCTATCATTGATGAGGACTATTTGTGATTCCACTTAGTTGCAATGATTTCGTTGGACCTTCCCTGTACTTGGTTCTGAAACTTTTCTGGTTAATGGGCTTGTAAATCTTTGTAGAATGTCCAAGAAACAGACAGATCAATGGCCATTAGCTGGAGTGGGCTCGTCATGCCAGATTTCAATTGTATGATAAGTTGAATGTTTTAGCTCGAACAACATTTAAGTGGCTGAATGCTTCCTTCCAACAAGAAGCATGTGGATGAGAGTCTCCCTTGAATAATCAACACCGGAGGAAAAGGCATGTAAAAATACCCTGTTCTGCAAGGCGTCAACCTCTCTGATCTTCTTTCGTCCCAGCTGCGCTTTGCAAAAATTCATCCTTCAAAGCCTACTGTAAAGCATATCTTGAGAAAGATGACTTGTTTCTTCAAGACATAGAGTCAAAGGTGTTGCAATCCATTTGAATCAAAGTCTTGATTCCAACGCATTGCTCTCTGGATCATTTTCGTAAAGCTCTCCAGGAGTACCGATGATACCGACCTCGTTGTCAACGTCACACCTGTGACTCGTCTGAAAGAAGAAAATTGTAGGTTCTTTGGACATAGCTGCAATTCGATTCATCATAGCTGCCATTCAATCTATTATTTGATCCGCCGTTTTCAGTCTCCATCATCACATTTAGAAAAACAACCCAATCGAGTTATAAATCTTGTATAAATTATGATTTGAAGTCCTTCCTCCTCTTCATTCTGAACGCACAGAGCTCGCCCTTTCAAGACCAGTCGACCATCCTCCTTCTTCAGTCATTCTTCTCGCCTTGAATCCATCCGCTTGTCAATGTTCTCCCATACATCATCTGCCTCCTTATCATCTTCATCGTATTCGAATGGATTTTTGGCATCGAGCACAGGTGTCCCCTTTTGCACTGAGAGGAGACCCCAGATATATCATCCTCCACCATTCCGAACATAGAGCTCCCTCCTCTCAGACCACACGACGATCCCCCCCTTTTTTGCTTTTTCTTTTCTTCAGGCCAGATTTCTTGCGCTCCAAAAAGCGGTCTCTCTTCTACCAGAAAAGCGGCCCCTTCTTCTAAGACTGCCAGGTCTGCACATGCACCCAGCACACAAATAAAGGTGATCATATTTGGCTCAGTGCCATCCAGTAGAATAAAATATGTGGTTGCCATTCCAATGCCAAGTTTCCCATCACTGAAACAGTCAGGGCAAAGGATATAGTCTGCCTGTTTTTCGCAATAATAGTGGCGGTGGGAACAGTATGCAGCACACGAACTGCAACAATTTCCCATGCTAGTGCTCTGAGAAACACCATGAGCTTCTTTCACAACATTCTCAGCAATTACCACAGGAGGTTCATGCTCTGCAGTTATACACTTCAAAGCCATTGCAAGAGCATGCAGGGGTTCAAACTGATGCAAATATTCTAATGGTGTCAAAGGAAGGGATGTTAAAAGCAATGATCCCTGTTCATCCTCGTCCAAGTAAACTGGAACAGTTGTTGGGTACCTGAATCCCACACTCTCGGACTTCAGTTCTGCTTGATAATTGACTAGGCCCCAATGCACCAGAAAGTCCAGTATTTGAGCCAAATCTTTGTCATCAAAATTATTCAGTCCTCGAATATCTGATAATCTTAGTGAAGTCCTGGAGTTTGCCCTATGTTTCATTATCACTGCATTCCTAGCTTGCAAATAAAGTTCAGGTGATGGCAACTTGGACTTCCCATAGAAGAGTTGACGGAAAGCCTGCCTTTCCAGCTTGTGTATACGGTCCCATTTGAACCAACCTGCATGTGATGATAAGAAGTAAGTGCCTTGACAAATGGTTCATGTTCAGCATAGCCTGCAATCAGTGTCGTCCAGGATACGACATCTTGATCAGACATATTGTCAAATACTTCTTGGGCTTTTCCAAGCATAGCAGATTTTGCATACATGTCAACCAGAGCATTATTGATAAATTCCTCTTGCTCCAAACCCTCTTCACTATACTGCCTACGCAGAACAAAAGTATAATCACAACAACTAAATATGTACAAAGTATCAAATCCCACACACAACTTTTAGGTGGATTTCACACCTCGAATGCGCAGCAATACGACATCCACCCCCTCTAATCCTGCGCATCCTCCGGATGGGCCAACTACCCATGATCGTTATCATCAAGATCCACAAATAGATCAATCTCTTCATTATGCATTTCCGATATATCAACAAGATTATCTGTCATATCATCTGTCTCTTCCATTGGAGTTTCTTCTCGTTGCTCTTCCCTTGCAAATTCTTCCAATGCATAATCTTCATCATCTCTTTTCTTGAAAATCTTGATTCTTTTTCCAGCAATAGGCACTCTAAGCACTGTCCCATCCAATTCTGTCAACTCATATGTTGCATTATCAAAGACATGTCTGACTATGTATGGCCCAAACCATCTTTTCACCATCTTCCGAAGTGCAGTATGCTGATTTACAAGGCTGCTATCAAAGACTAATACCCAATCTCCCTCTTCTATTGCTCTAGGCCGCAAGCGATGCCTGCTCTCAAACCTGTCCTTATTTCTTAGTCTAGCAACCTTCAACCTGTCAATAGCTAGCTGAATATCCTCTGGTCTTCCTCCAACTGCCGAATCCGAAGAGCTAAGAGCTCCTCTCTCGTCAAATCCTCCTGCCAAGGTAAAACTGACCAAATCAAAGCACAAGTCTCAGTCGGCATAACCGGTTTCTGACCATGCATCAACTTTGCAGGCATATATCCTGTGGTAACACTATGAGTCATATGATCAGCCCACAGAGTAAATGGTAGAAGTCTCAGCCATTCTCCAATCCATCCTCTGCATGCTTTGGCTAATGCTTTCACTATCGACGAATGCCCTCTTTCACTCTTCCCATTTCCCTCTGGATTGTATGCTGTGGTTAGAGCCAACTTGATTCCTAGTTGAGAGAAAAACTCCCTAGCTTCATGTGCATCCAATTCACTGTGATCCGCAGTGATCTTACCCACACAGCCATGCCTGCAGAAAATTTCTTCCAATAAGAACTTACACACTGCACTAGTGGTCTTCGTTCTCAAAGATCTGCCCTCAACATGATTGGTAAGATCTTCTCTAGCCAAAACAATATACCTCATCTGCCATAAACCCATAGGCATAGTAACCAAGTCAACTAACCACTTATAATGAATGCATAGCGGATAGGTCGGATGAAGCTCATCTCGATGACGCACTACCGAATACATCTGGCAGTCCCTGCAAGTCTCTACAAAGTGAGAAACATCTCTATACATGCCTTTCAACCAATATTTGTCCTTGATTTTCTCATAAGTAGCCCACACTCCTCTATGACCAGCCCAAGGACTCTCAAGAAACTCCCTCATCACCTGTAACTATGTCTCTCTATCGCAGACAACCCGCAAAGGTAATCTGGCTCTTTTCTTTGGATGCTTCCAAAGAAATCCGTCCTTCAGAAAATAACCATAGGCTTTCCTTCTGATCTTCTTGAACTCTTCATCTATCCATTCCTCTCTTTTGCTTAGTGTACTAGGGTACTTGCCAATCTGTAACCAATCTTCAACATAGAGTTCTTCTATGAAAGCCACAATATCATAGACATGGCAAACATGATCAACCATAGTGGCTGAAATTTCAGCATCATCCTCTTCTGCAAGTAGAGTCTCCTCATCATCATATCTGGCTTTAGACAGCATATCTGCCACACTGGATTATCCTTCCCTGCTATGTGTTTAAATTCCGGATTTAATGACTTGATGTATGCAATCCATCTCAGCATAGCTATATCCGGAGTAGAGCAACTCGTAATCATGCCAATCAATGGCAAGCAATCTGTCTCTACCACAACTGAAGCTCCAATAAAGTACTCCTTGTCACATTTGAGAGCCATAACAATCCCCAGTAACTCCCTCTTGATTTGTGGATATCTCCTCTGTCTCTCGTTTAGGACTTTCGCCCCAAACCGAATAGCATATTTGTTTCCATCTGCATCATCTTGACCCACAACCCAACCTATTCCAATTGTACTAGTGTCAACTGTCAATACAATAGGTCTTCCGCAATTATAATCCACTTTCCTGAGAGTAGGAGCAATCTGCAATAACTTCTTCAATTTCCGCATGGCTCTAGTGTGGCTCTCATCCCAATAGAATTTCTTCCCCTTTCGAAGCAGCTGATATAAACAATCTACTATGTGTGCAAAATGAGGTATCCAAATCATATAAAACACACAAGCTCCAATGAATCTCCATACCTCTGAAGTGGTAGAACAATATTCTGCAATCTTGCCTATAGCATCCACCTTATCAAGTGAGGGTTTCCTGCCATAATACCCACACATATGTCCAACAATGACAACCTCATTCACTCCAAAAATAGATTTTTGCCCTGATAGTGTCAAGTTCACTTCTTCTAACCTGGCCAAAATCTTCTCACAAGCTGAAATATGATCAGCCACAAAGTGTCTATATCCCTGCTCATTTAGACTCTCATTCTTCTCTTCTTCTGCACACCCCTTAATGGGCACATCATCCAAGAAAGGCATGGTAAGCTGAGGTATGTAATCACGAAGGACCTTATGCATGGCATTCATCATATGCGCAACAGAATTAGTGGCACCTTGAGGCAAGGTACACATCCTGACAAGCCCAATAGGAGTTCTCACGGTGGTTATGTCCCTGCTTTCCAAAGCCAGCTAAAATTGATCATATCCCGAATACAAATCACCTAAAGAATAGATGGCACGTCCAGCAAATGCTTCTGCAAACTCATCCACAACTGGACCTATACCAACATTCGTGATAGTAACTCTGTTTACTGGCTGCATGTCCTGTATAAATCGGAGAGTACCATTCTTCTTTGGAACCGTAAACCACCTGTTTGAGTATGGTGTAGATGAAGGCTTAAGAATTCCCATCCTGATTTTCTCATTCAACAAATCAATCAGCTTTGGCAGGTGTGCCTTAGGCACTGGAATAGGTTGGAGATTCCATGGAATATGAGGAATAGTAAAAATGACCATAGGAGTAACAATATATGGATTCACACATCCAATCTCATGCGGGAAAAAAGTGAACCCCCTTCCATGTCGCTCAAGCATCTCCTGAAAACATTGCTTCTCTGTGGGGGTAGCAAGAAATCACCATTTCCAATTTTCAGTTCAGCAAGAGTCTCTACTGAAAATTTATGGCCAATATGCTTCGGATTCCTCAAAATTGGATGTTTGGCAGCCCTCTCTATTTGTTTATCACTGTCAGGTGGAAGCGTTATAGCTACCGGCTTCACCTTTTTATCCACAGTCTTGTATTTCGTGTCAACCCTGGCTTCATTATGCTCTTCTGCATTACTCAAATCTTGCTGTAAATCAGCAATTCTGTACTCCAATGGCTCAATATCCTCAGCCCTCTGCTCTATGGACTGCATAGGAACAGCCCTAAACTCTGGATACTGAAATATTTCAGCAGTAAACTCTGTTGGCTGAAAGTTTTCATCCCTCTGTGTCTCTGTAAGCTTATCATAATCAGCTGGAAACTCTGTTTGCTGAATTTCTTCAGCACTCAACAGTTTTTGCTGAGCCACCTCAGCCTCTGACTCAATCTATGACACAAAATCTGCAATTTCATGAAACATGTCCAGGGATTACACTAATACATTACTGTGACAACTCTGCATATCAGTTTTCAGCATATTTCCCATCTCTGTCATCGTATCTACACACATCATACTGTCATACATCCCATCTATATGCTCATCATCCTCTAAAATTCTTGCATTTTTCAATTTTTTCTCCTTCCTGCATATGTACTGCCTGGTAGCTCTAGGCAACTTAGAAGTCTTCTGATAACTCATCGAACTGTTTGATGAAATCCCAACAAAACTGGAGGAGAAAACACTACTGCCAGGAGGCGAGAACTCCAATCTCCTCTGCTCTGTACCACCGACGTCTCGCGAAACGGCGGTACCTAATGAAAACCTGAATCCCTCACAGTGGGCAAAGGTGCATCTCTGAGAGTATCCCTGTTTCTAACATGGTTCACACACACAGTCATAAACTGTACTGCCCTCATGCCATCTTTACTGCGAATCTGTGCATAAGCAGATCCATCATCCATTACCTTTGTTTCCATGCGCATCTCTGTGATGAATGGCTGTCCAAGAATTATAGGATAAGAGCATGAATCCTGCACAAAGAAATGGAAATCCTCCTCTACATCTCCAATAGAAACCCTGACACTGGGATAGGCAGCATACAAATCACCTGGAGTGTTGTTGGCGGCTCTCATATGCTACCCATGCTCTACATAATGGATTATGGGGCTTCATTCCCTCCTGTCTGTGGATCTTATCGCCGTCCTTCGCTCCTCAATTGATGGCCTGAATGCTGAGATAGAAATCTAGTCTTTCTCTCTCCTCCCTCTCTCTCTTTTAAGGGGGAATTCATGTGGGAAGAAGAAGGAAGAAGAAAGAATGATGGAGGCTTGTCCTACATGGATCGGATTGCTCCACGGGCTGGAAATGGTGATTTGTGATTGTGCTGGACATGAAGTGCTACTGATTTTCAGATTTGCAGCCATGGACATGAAACCCGAAACACGCAAATAAGCAGTAATTCAATTTTTTCAAAGGAAATTTGAGATTTCATGGCTTTTGATTGATAAAATGTTGTTCATGTGGGCTAAAAATTGTTTATGTTGCTGTTTTCCATGAGTACTTGCTGATCATAATCAAAAAATCAGAAAAATATGCATCTTGTGGCTCAAAATAATACACTAAAACATGTAAATATGGAAAATCAAGGGAAAATGATATTTTTGGGCATAAAAATGGAAAAATGAATAGGAACACCAACTAAATTTTTATTTTTGTTACAAGAAGAAACTAAAGACCATAGCCCATAACCTATTTTGAATTTTTGGTAATAAAATAATGCAAAAAACAAGGGAAAATACAAGGAAAATAGAGAAAAATCACTAAAAATAGGGGAAAAATATATTTTGGGCTTCGAAAAAATAAGGATAATTAAGAGCAATGTTTGTGAATGTTTGTGGGGACTAAAGCATGAGGATTTACCTCAGTTCAACCCCACCTTCTTGTTCTAGTGTGTTTTTCCCTCTTTCTACACATAAAATGATGGCAAAATACCCTATAAATCTATACAACAATGCAACATTTGATCGATGGGAGGGTAGAGTGGTTAGAATGTGTCTAAATGTGGAGTAAAATGATGAAAAGATTGCTGTTTTTGTTTGCATGCCATATAGGTCATTGAATAATTATAAAATAAGGGCCTAGTAGCACGAGGGTTCCCTTGGTGCTAGGTTCGTGCAGCGCCGCATAAGAACGGTAGTTGAAAATCATTGAAAGGATGTTTTCCACATGTGCACAATATCGATTTCATAATTGTTTGAGCACTTGGCATCCACAATATGCATAAATCATGGAAATATTTAAAGGTATCAGAAATCCTGGATGCACAACAATTGTTTTCATTAGGACATTGACCCATGTTGAGTGAGAGACAGGGCACCCTAAGCCATAGGCTAGTCGTGGGGTCTAGGGAAAAGAGAAGTAAGGATAATGGTACATTCCTGTATATGATTAAATGGTACCTTGAGTGGATTTTGTGCGAAATGTTTATATGTTGAGCGACGCATCGAGGGGCCAATCCCCAAGGTGTAGGAGAGTCGCAGAGAGGTGGCGGTACTCAGCCGTTGGAGGACCCCCTACGTCTGTGCTTTGTGCCATTAGGCAATGTGTAAGGGACTCCCTCTGAGGAGTAGTGGGTGAGAGAAGAGTGGACTACAAATAACGTATTACAAACGCAATGTTTAGGAAGGCAGAGATTTTGATAGACGCTCCTGGCATCCGCGAGGCCGAGGGGTTGTCTTGTGCGTAGTGACGAGGCCCGGCTAGTGCATGAGCCAGTGCCGGCCTGGTTTTTGGTCCATTAGTGGTGCATCTGCTGGGAGCCGCTTAAAAGTGGCGGTCCTCGAATCCTGGTTGTCTAGGGACCAACTAGTAGTTTATGCCAAAGGATACTGTAATTGATCCGTTATTTATCGATAAGCATCATCTAGCAGAAATCCAAAAGCAAGAGAGAGATGAAAGAGCTAGGCGGCGTGCTGAAATTTTTAGGAGATATTCCCCTAAGCAGAGCGGTGCTGAACCCTTACGAGGGAGTGGATCTAGTGGTCTTGGGGCCACAAGCAGTAAGTTAGGAGAAGGTGGAAGCCCTAGTGCTCCCCTTTCTTCCATAAGCCAGTCTACATCAAGTGCGGGAGGTGTAACCCCACCGTCCCCTATTCCTAGTGCAAATCCAATCCTCGTCATGGCGCAGCCTATTGCAATTCCAGCAGGAACGATGGATTTGCCGGCTCTAGGTTACCCGCTACCCATTTTTAATGGGCTAGTTGAGGAAGATGTGGAACTCCACATTAGGGAGTTTCAAAAGCTGATGTTTAACTGTTGCATTCAAGAAGAAGGACATTTAATGATGTTCTTCAATATGACTCTCAAAGGAAGAGCTGCTATATGGTATCATGGTTTAGAAGCCAGAACCATATTGAATATTGATTCATTTTATGGAGCTTTTCGAAGGGAGTTTGCCCTTGAAAGGGGTGGGCAATATTGGTTGTGTGTACTCAACGTGACCCGCCAAGAACCACACGAGGATATTCGTGCTTATGCGAAGAAAATAAAAGAGGTTTTCCGTAAGTTGGACACCTCTATTCCTATCCCCGCAGCTGCCCAATTGCAATATTTCCTACATGGTTTGGACTTTAATATCCAATTGCAGTTGAGTAGTGTCCCCTTGGGGGATATAGATACTGCCATTACACGAGCACAAGAGGTGGAATCCCGACTACAAGCAGCCTATGCTTCTCGAGGCAATTCGAATATGGGTTTAGCATTGGGAAACAATATGGCAATGGGCAATGGCCAATGGCAGTAGTGGCCAAGGGATAGCAATGGCTAACCCTAATGGGAGAGGGAACATGATGCAAAATGTCCCTTTATTACCAGCTCCCCCTAGCATGTCTATGCATACAGGCAGTCAAATGGCTCCAAATGGTGGAGGCCAGACGGTCAATTCTAACACCATGCCTGTGGCTCAACAACCAGTGCCTAATCAAATTGTTAGGCCAATGGAACGACATGGTAATGACCAAGGCTATGAGTCGAGTGCTTCCAATGTTCTTGGCGAGGTTAAGGACATGATGAAGCATTATACCGACATGATTACGGAGCAGTATCGACAAATAGCCGTTGATGTCAACTTCCTTAAAAAACAACAAAATTTGATAGGAAGTAGATACCCAGAGGAGGGTGCACCTTCGAGGTTTAGTTGCAAATGGTGTGGTGGGCAACACTATCCAAGAAATTGCCCAAATGTTAAGTGCGACATTTGTGGAAAATCCAGCCATTTAGCAGCTACTTGCTGGAGTAAGATCAGTTCCCTCCAGCGAGGAAGTCGGCAACTAGGGCCTGTTAATCATCGTGCCCAAGGAAATGATTCCCAGCGAGAGGACGGACCTAAACAAATACTTCAACGACCAAAGAGCTACCAAGTGGTAGTGGGGTTAGTTTGATTGAGGCTGTACGCGTTAACGATGCTGAAACCTCTAATCTGCGAGCTGTTCTTACAAGAGGTCAAAAGGGTAGAGAAGCCGACAAGGATAAGCCTGTCGACGGAAACCCTAAACAAGGCGACAAAGGAACACAAGTTTTGGATCCTGCCATGGAAGGGGGACCTTTGAAGCCCGTAGAAAGTAAAGCCGATAAGGAACCACCAAAGAAGAAGGTGAAAGTTAAAAAAGAGGCAATAAAGCCGATTCAGCGACCTAAAGAGCAGATGGTTTGGCGTGAAAAGCGAGCTCTATCAAACTATCATGAATTCGATTTAGCGAGATCTCTTTACGAAGTCAAGCCGGATGTGAATCTTTTACAGCTTATTAAGCTTTCCCCAGGAGTACGCATGGAATTTAGAAAGATCCTACATACCGGGTATATCGTAGAACCTTTGGGTATTGCGCGAGTTGGTGATGACTGGTTCGAGCATGCTGAGAAGCATTGCCCAAGGGTTGCAGCCTATATTAATGGGATATTAGTAGATTATGCCATTGTCGACACGGGATCATCTGTTAACATTATGAGTTCTGAACTGATGGAAAGGTTGGGTCTTGCGATCCAGAAAGATACCTCCACAATTCTCAGAATGGCAGATGATAGTTTGAGACAGCCGAAAGGCTGCATTACTAAGGTCCATGTCACTATTGCAAATGTAGAATGCCTGTTGGACTTTAGGGTGATTCGTTTTGCAGGCCGTCCAAGTTACCAAGTATTACTCGGACGACCTTGGATCTTGCAAGCGGACTGCCAAGTGGATATACCCGCCGGTCGGCTAATATTCGGCAAAGGTGCCCAGCGTGTGGTGGTTGATGCTTATCCTGAGTCCCCGCAGAGTGAGAGAGCTCCTCTATCTTCTACAGAATTGGAGACATTAGAAGATTTATCTGCCAGTGAGACATCATCGAGTGATGAGTCCAAAGAGGGATCCACCACGGAAGACATCTATCAGATCACTTTGAACGAACCGATAGAGGGCCAAGATCGTATAAGAGATGCAGATGTTATTGAGCTAGACCTTAGTACGCCTTATGATTCGCGGCCAATCAAATTAGGTTCTATGCTCAGCACAACAGAAAGGGAGGACTATGTGGCCTTGATCCAAGAATTCCGTGATATCTTTGCCTGGAGTTATGATGAGTTGAGAGGCATTCCTCCTAGTCTTGCTGTTCATACAATTCCGTTGAAAGAGGGCAGTCGTCCTGTATGGCAGAAAGTAAGGCGTATGCCTTCCGAACTAAGGGACGAGCTGTTTGAAGAGTTACAAAAGCTTCAAAAAGCGGGTTTGATTTTTCCTGTGCAACACACGGAATGGTGTTCGCCGGTTGTGATAAGAAAGAAGAAGAATAATCAAATCTGATTATGTGTAGACTTTAGGGAGCTGAATAAGCAGACAGTTAAGGACTACTACCCGTTGCCATTTATTGACCAGATTTTGGATCAATTAGCGGGTAGGGAGATATATTCGTTTATGGATTGCTTTGCAGGATACAACCAAATGGCAATTGCAGAAGAGGACAAGTTGAAAACAGCTTTTATCACTGTATTTGGTACTTTTGCATACCATGTGATGGCCTTTGGTTTATGCAATGCATCTTGTTCGTGGCAACGAACAACAGATAAGACATTCGGTGACATATCCCCTGAAGAGTTGAAGGTGTTTATTGATGACTTAGGGGCCGCCACCGTGAGAGGAAGGCAGTTGATCATTTTAAGAAAATGCTTCGAGCGCTGTAGACAATTTTGCATCGCCCTAAACCCACGGAAGTGTGTTTTTGGAGTACCTTATGGGCTATTGCTGGGTCATGTGGTCAGTTTAGTAGGAATTGCAACAAACCCCGAGAAGGTTAAAGTTATAGTTGCCATGGGTCCACCACGCACTCCGAAAGAAGTTCATAGCTTTCTATCTTCGGTTGGTTACTACCGTAGATTCATCAACGTCTTAGCAGAAAGAACGTTGCCGCTTACAAATTTATTGTCCTTTAGCTGTTCGTTTGTATGGGGTGACCCTTGTAAGGTAGCATTCGAGGATGTGAAACAAGAGCTAGCAAGAGCGCCCGTTTTAAAAGCACCTAAAAGAGGTGAGGTGTTCTATATATTTTCAGCAGCCACCATGTATAGTATCAGCTGTTGTTTAGCCCAAATTTGGGAAGAGAAGTGGTACCACCCGATTGCTTTTGCTAGTCGAAAGCTGGGGGTATCCGAAATCAATTATACCTACATGGAGAAGTTGCGTCTAGCGATGGTCTTTGGGACCAAGAAATTCAGGCATTATATTCTCTATGAGAAAGTCGTGCTTTATACGAAGGCGGAGGGACTTCGATTATTGATGAATAAGCTACAGCCGCCTGATCGTCTAGCAAAGTGGTTGATCACTTTGCAAGAATTTGATTATGAAATCAGGAGTAAGCCACCAAGGTTGCAAGGCATCGTGGAATGTCTTGTGGACTTTGGGGAGCCTAAAGAATCTATGGCTGAAGGTAGTGACATGGAGTTGTTATTTAAAATAGATACGGCATCTATTCCCTCCTGGTATGCTGCAATAACACATTATTTATCAACAGGAGAGGTGGGATCCGAATTATCTAAAGCTGAGAGAAGGAAAATTAAGCAGCAAGCGTTAAAGTTTGCTTTGATCGCAGGTACATTATATCGGCAAGGGGTTGATGATATCTATCGCCGGTGTGTGATGCCTGACGAGGTGCCATTCATTTTGGAAGAGTGCCATGATTCTGCTTGCGGTGGCCATTTTGCTGGACGGCTTACAGCACAAAAGGCTTTAAGAGCAGGTTATTGGTGGCCTGCCATCTTCCAGGATGCGTTTGCGTATGTTAAGAGATGCGATATTTGCCAACGACATGATAGTCGAGAGAATAGGAAACGACCACTCACCCCTATTATGGAGATAATTCCATTTGAGAAGTGGGGAATAGACTTTGTGGGTCCTATTACTCCGTCATCGACTACACAAAAGAGGTACATCATTGTAGCAACTGACTACTTCACAAAGTGGTCAGAAGCACGTGCAACAAGGAAAGATGATGCTAAAGAAACTGCTAGTTTCCTTTTAGAGCAAATAATATGCCAGTTTGGTTCGCCGAAAGAATTAGTGTCAGACCGCGGAACCCATTTCCTAAATAAGGTGATTAAAGGTTTGACAGAGATGTGGCAAATCAAGCATAACAAGACAACCCCATATAATCCGCAAGCCTATGGGCAAGTTGAAAGCACCAACAAGCAGCTTGTGGGCATCCTGTCCAAAATTGTGTCGGAAAAGAAACGGGATTGGGATAAAAAGTTATACGTGGCAGTGTGGGCTTATAATACGACCTTCAAATGAGCCACTGGCCATACCCCGTTCAAGTTAGTATATGGGGAGGAGTATGTCTTGCCTTTAGAAATTGAGCTGCCGACTATTCGGTTTGCCATCAATCATTCTTTGAGCGATGAAGACGCACTTTTTGAGCGCTTGACGACACTGGCACATTTAGATGAGCTTAAGCTGCAGAGCTTATTGCACCAAGAAGTGGCAAAGCGCCGAATGAAGCAGCTACATGACCTCAAAGCTAAGAAATACACCTTCAAGAAAGGACAGCTTGTTCTGTATTATGATGCACGACGTGAATTATTTCCAGGCAAGCTAGAGCCCAAATGGGCCCTATAGGATCGTTAGAATAGGAAAGAATAAATCCACAGTCTTGTTAGCTGACCTTGAGGGGATAGAATTTAAAAATAAGGTTAATCTTAATAAGATTAAACCTTATTATTTCTGATTGCACTAATGCTATGACTGCCTTGCAGGTCTAGGCGAGATTGATCAAACATCTGCAAGGAAATCATGATAGAGGTTGATGGGTCGTCTGATCCCTTATTTAGAACACCCATATTTGAAACAGAGGTATCATCAGGGAAAGCTCATTTGGTGGAGCAAAGGATACAAGGTGATTGAGCAAGAAGGCGGGATATTTATTTGGGAGATCAAGGTCTTCTGCATCACTGCCTACAAATTTTGACGAGCATCCCTGTTGAATTTAATGATGATGGAGGGATGGAGCCTACAGTCCACCTGTTGAATATGCTGAATTTTGATTACCATAATTACGAGTAGAGTTCCGGATGGCGGGATATGTAAACCCTTTATGGACGTACACCTTGTACTTTGATGGGGTGTCTAGGGGTGCATGCAAAAAAGGAAGTGTAGGAGTTGTCAACCGAGACCCCCGACGACGCATTGTCATGAAGTTAGCTGCTTATCTCGGGGCGAATTTTACCAATAATATGGCAGAATACAAAGCCCTGATAATGGGTTTGAATATTGCAAAGAAGGGTGGTATCCGCCAGTTATTGGTGAAAGGGGACTCTCAGTTAGTTTTAAATCAACTCAATGGGACGTACATGGTACGAAACCCCATCCTTTGCATGTACCATCATACTGCCATAGCCCTGCTAGACGAATTTGATAGAGTGTCTTTTCAGCTAATTCCACGGCATTGGAATCAGTTTGCCGATTCTTTGGCTAATTTTGTGTATGAAAAAGACCTCTTCTTTAATTGTGGCCCTTGTCCCTATATATCTATTGATGGTGAGACACGACCTGGTCGTTTGTGGGGTATGCTTTCTGAACATGCCCTCTTTGGCAGACGATGGTTGATCTGGGTGATGCAGAGGGCAAGCGAGACTCATCTGCCTTTATTATCTTGGACCCACAGACTGATTAGACGACATGTGATGCGAACACCTCTTGCGATATACGCAGGAGGGATGGGTCATAATTTAATGCACCTAGTTTAGGGCTACAAGCCCTGTTCCCCTGGGAATGGTATGCTTTGATGTCTATAATAGTTGTTTCCAGGAGGATGTTATGCATAGTATTGTTTGATTTCATTAGGCCAAGAGGGCCGATTCAGTTTTGTAGTGAATGTTTGATTTCATTAGGCCAAGAGGGCCATTTCCCTGTCTAGTGCGGGTGCGTTTAATCGGGTTTTTGTTTTACGTGTTGTGCTGGACAGGTTTCGTGTTCGTGGAATTTGGTGGAGCCTAGAGGAGCCTTTGCTGCGATGGAAGCTTCTTGTGGCAAATGCAGGTGATACCTCTCCTTTACGAGTACCTTTCTTTCCTGTTATATGTGTATTTGTACTTGTCGAGGGGGTACATTTTTGTTGGGGACCGGCAACCAAGGCATGAAGTCCCAGGTTTAGGCTAAGTATGTTTGAGGGAGGTCAGAGTAGTCATTGCCTCCCATAAAGACATTGTCAGGCATCGAAAGACCTGTTTTAAAAGGAAGTCCTAGTGGCCCTGTTTTGCTAGCCTACTAGGCAGCCGTTCTAGGAGTTCTTGTTAGTAGTGAGGCAGTTAGAGAAGCCTGCCAGAAGCTAATAATGATGATGCCAAGAAACTCTGTACATCCTAAAATATGAATATAAATACGAAGGTGTGTAAAAAGGGGTTCTAACCCCTATCCCAAGAAAAAAAAAGAAATGAAAATATATAAGCAATTGATCATTGCCTTGCGAAGGCCTGGTAGGTTCCTGGGGACGAATCAGACCCGGGGCCGATACCTTGTCTTCCTAGGGGTGGCTTCTTGCTAGAAAAAAACATGACAAAACAAGAAAGGTTGGAGCGAAAATAAAAGTGAGCGTTAGAAAAGGATTAAGTGTCGCCTTGCGAGGGCTTGGTAGGTTCTTGGGTGCCAAGATAGGTCCTGAGACCGATGCCCTGTTCTCCTTGGGTCACTACGCTCAGCTCCCTCCTTTTACATGCCCAAGTATGTTCATCCAATACAAATCCTAAAAGAAGACATGTACTGAAAGAAAATACTCTTCTATCAGGCTATAGGAGTCCTCGCCTTGTAGGAGCTCCTAGTTGTGTTGTCTTTAGTTGGTAAGTAGTGCAGACTACCACTTAGGGCAACCTCTTTGATAGGTTTTTTTAGTTTGGCTATGTTGGAGCAGCTGGTTAGTGACTCACTTCGGATCTTCTATTAGATGATGCTAGGCCTACTCCTTGTGGATGTCATGCCTTGGTTCTGTCCAGGGGTAGGGGGAGCATTGTGCTGAGTTTTATTATATATTTGTTTTGTATCAGTTTGATGCTTCTTTGGTTGGTTATGTGTAGATATGTTCGTGGATTCGACGGGCTGAGTCGCCCTATCCCGTGGTCTCCAATGAGAGCGGAATTTAGGTGACGGGAAGTGCTTAAAAATAGCTAAAAATTATGAATATCAAGGGAAAAATATTCAATATCAAAGGCGGCGGCTCGATCTAGGACGATTTTAAGTGTCAAAGTGCTTTAAAGATGCCCGAGCGACACTTGTTGATTTTTCATAATTTTTCAGATAGTTGTGCAGGTTGGCAAGAGTTACTGGCCAATGCGGGATGCCAAGCCAGACGCCCAGGATTTTTCAGAGCTCAATTCGGAGTCCGGACGGGGAAATGGTCACAAAATGGTCAAGATATGAAAATGTGGACACTTGGGAGGCCAAATTTGAGCATGCCTTTTGAGTTTGGACCCCCCCAAAAACTTTTATGCACCTTATGAAGCAAAAAATGTGGAGAGAGAATGAAGAGGGACGAAAAAACGTGATCAACAGAGGGCGCCGTTTTTTTCGCCATGGATGGAGAGAGGGCATCATGGATGTTACAAACACCCTGCCTAATGGATTATGGGGCTTCATTCCCTCCAGTCTGTGGATCTTATTGCTGTCCTTCGCTCATCAATTGATGGCCTGAATGCTGAGATAGAAATCTAGTCTTTCTCTCTCCTCCCTCTCTCTCTTCTAAGGGGGAATTCATGTGGGAAGAAGAAGGAAGAAGAAAGAATGATGGAGGCTTGTCCGGCATGGATCGGATTGCTCCACGGGCTGGAAATGGTGATTTGTGATTGTGCTGGACATGAAGTGCTGCTGATTTTCAGATTTGCAGCCATGGACATGAAACCCAAAACACGCAAATAAGCGGTAATTCAATTTTTTCAAAGGAAATTTGAGATTTCATGGCTTTTGATTGATAAAATGTTGTTCATGTGGGCTAAAAATTGTCTATGTTGCTGTTTTCCATGAGTACTTGCTGATCATAATCAAAAAATCAGAAAAATATGCATCTTGTGGCTCAAAATAATACACTAAAACACGTAAATATGGAAAATCAAGGGAAAATGATATTTTTGGGCATAAAAATGAAAAAATGAATAGGAACACCAACTAAATTTTTATTTTTGTTGCAAGAAGGAACTAAGGACCATAGCCCATAACCTATTTTGAATTTTTGGTAATAAAATAATGCAAAAAATAAGGAAAAATACAAGGAAAATAGAGAAAAATCACTAAAAATAGGGGAAAAATATATTTTGGGCTTCGAAAAAATAAGGATAATTAAGAGCAATGTTTGTGAATGTTTGTGGGGACTGAAGCATGAGGATTTGCCTCAGTTCAACCCCACCTTCTTGTTCTAGTGTGTTTTTCCCGCTTTCTACACATAAAATGATGGCAAAATACCCTATAAATCTATACAACAATGCAACATTTGATCGATGGGAGGGTAGAGTGGTTAGAATGTGTCTAAATGTGGAGTAAAATGATGACAAGATTACTATTTTTGTTTTCATGCCATATAGGTCGTTGAATAATTATAAAATAAGGGCCTCGTAGCACGAGGGTTCCCTTGGTGCTAGGTTCGTGCAACGCCGCATAAGAACGGTAGTTGAAAATCATTGAAAGGATGTTTTCCACATGTGCACAATATCGATTTCATAATTGTTTGAGCACTTGGCATCCACAATATGCATAAATCATGGAAATATTTAAAGGTATTAGAAATCCTGGATGCACAACAATTGTTTTCATTAGGACATTGACCCACGTTGAGTGAGAGACAGGGCACCCTAAGCCATAGGCTAGTCGTGGGGTCTAGGGAAAAGAGAAGTAAGGATAATGGTACATTCCTGTATACGATTAAATGGTAGCTTGAGTGGATTTTGTGCGAAATGTTTGTATGTTGAGCGACGCATCGAGGGGCCAATCCCCAAGGTGTAAGAGAGTCGCAGAGGGGTGGCAGCACTCAGCCGTTGGAGGACCCCCTATGTCTGTGCTTTGTGCCATTAGGCAATGTGTAAGGGACTCCCTCTGAGGAGTAGTGGGTGAGAGAAGAGTGGACTACAAACAACGTATTACAAATGCAATGTTTAGGAAGGCAGAGATTTTGATAGACGCTCCTAGCCGCGAGGCCGAGGGGTTGTCTTGTGCGTAGTGACGAGGCCCGGCTAGTGCATGAGCCTGTGCCGGCCCGGTTTTTGGTCCATCAGGAAATTTTCCAATCTGCACAATAGGATGTGCAGTATCATCACCAGTCTCCACAAATCCTGGTTTTTCCATTTTCCTTGCATTCTCCATCCATTCTGCATGACCTGTCATGTGGTTTGATGCACCTGAGTCAACATACCATACATCATTGCTTTCTTCTACACTTTTCACAGAATTGTTCATGTGCTGCACCATAAACAAGTGCTCATTTTTGTCATCACCCTGTCTACTAGAAGATGCATAATTCCCTTGTTGCAATTTTCCATTCATGATGTCATTCTGCTTTTTATAGCAGTCTTTAGTCATATGACCCATTTTACCACAGTAGTAGCATTCAACATTGTTGTTTGCATTTTGGCCTCTTTACCATCCACCACGACCTCTTTGGCTCCCCCTGCCTCTAGAGTTACCACGTCCTTCTCCATAGAACTGGTTTTCTTGAGTTTGCTGCATATTCTGATTTCTACCACGGCCTCCAAATCGGCCTCCTCTACCTCTGCCTCTACCTCTTCCAGCATTTGAGTAGAAGACAGCTTCTTTTGAAGTTCCTCCTGAAGAAGATGCACCACCATTTCTTTGCTCCTCAGAAATTAGAAGAGCAATCAGCTCCTCAAAATCAGGAAATCTTTCACGAACTGAAATGGATGTCCGAAACTGTGCATAATCCTTTCCTAGACCATTCAAGGTCACAGAAACTAAATCATCATCTTCCACTGGCGACCCGATGGAAGAAAGTGCATCTGCAATCTTCTTCACCTTCATGTGGTAGTCATTGATGCTCATATTTTCTCTTTGCACATTATGCAACTCTTGCTTGAGCTGCATTTTCTTGGCTTGCGTATTTGTGCTATACATTTTTTACAAAGTATCCCATGCCTCCTTTGGCGTACTTGCATCGTGAATATGCACAATCATAGAGTCTGAAATGCTGATAGACAGCCAATACATAACTTTCCTGGCTCTCTCATGCCATGCTTTAAATGCCTGCATTTGCTGTTGATTGGGAACATCAGGAAGAACTGATTCTTCTTCATTTCCTGCAACAGATTCCCAATATCCTTTTCCCATAAGGAAATTCGTCATTCTAAACTTCCATGCTTGGAAGTTGTTCTTGTCAAGCTTTTCAGTGACAATCTGTGAAAGAGAATCAGACGCCATTACAGAACACTGCAAAAAATTCTGTCACTGCAAAAAACACAGCTTCACCCTCACAAGGGAAAATCTGCAAAACTGGCGAAAGTGGTATTTGACCACACAGTCACTTCCTAGTGACGATTTTGCATAAATAGGAACCAAGGATGATTCTGTAACTCCCAATGTCTCTGCACACAAGCATACGATGCAATTTCTGTGGTAACTGTTCACCGACCTGTAGAACAGTGGTCGCATAGCATAAAACAGGGCTTTTTCCTGAGTGCGTGCAGAAAACTTCCGTCTCCAAAACAGGCCCCGAAATGGCCTCAAATCAAAAAAACAAGGTCGCAAGGCTAAAGCCTCTCCCGCAGCATATAATGCCCTCTTGCTTCACCGCGAAGGGCGTCTCAACCTGAGACAATGCACTCCTGCACTTTCCGGCTGTGCTGCCTGCTGCAGAGACTTGCTCCCAAAACAGAAAATGAAAGCAATACTACTCCTCTTACCAGAACACCGCGAGCTTGGCTTGCTTCCTTGAGCTCCTTACCACGAACAAGGCTCTGATAAGGAAGGAGTCTCACTTGTAGCTTTCTTGCTTGCACAATGGGGGAATACACACAGAGGTGGAGGTTGAAAATAGTTTTCCTCTTTTTAGTTGTGTAAGCCAAAAGAACTCACTTACAAAGAAATAGAAGAACCCTATATATGGGTCTCAAACCAAAGACAACTAACTAAGGTGGCATACTAACTGAGCCACGAACTAGAGTAGATAAGGATAGCTATCATCTAGCTATTATTCATGGGCGGTGTACCAACCGCATCTACAACTGACAAGTCGGTGACATAAATGCACAACGATCACCCTGGCATATCACGAGTGAAGCTCAATATCTCAACAGTTGGCGGCTCTCATACACCACCCATGCTCTACATCCATAGGCCATCTGTTACTCTCATAAACTCCACGAACTATGAGATTAATCTCTGAACCATGATCCACCAAAGAAACATAAGGCACCTGTTTCTCTCCAATTTTTACCATCGTCTCTGTAGTTGCCCTAGCCCAATGACTCCGCGAAAAGTGACTACGCAGTATCAAGACAGGCTCATCAGTTTTAGCATAATGCATAGGCTGAACCCTCTTCTCTATCTGTGGAAAAATAGAAGCATTCTCAACCATAACCTCATCCTCATCCTCATCCAACTCCCCAATCAAAACTCCCTGTATATCAGTAGTAGGAAATACATGTCTTTTCCTCTTCAAGACCTCCTGAAACTGATCTTGAAACTCTCTTTTTGAGATGCCCAAAACCTCAGAAATAGTAAAAGTCACATCACTGCCAACTTTTAGGTGGATTTCACACCTCGAATGCGCAGCAATACGACAACGTTGCATGAACCTAGCACCGAGAAACCCTCGTGCTACTAGATCCTTTTTTTTAATTATCGACCAACCGAAATGGTATGCATAAAAACCAACAAGCTTTTCATCATTTCATTCAGCATTTAAACACCTTTTCATACACTCTACCCCCTCACCGTTTAGATTGTGCATGGTGCATATGTTTAGGGTTCATTTTCCATGTTTTTATTGTATAAAAAGCAATAAAAACTCACTAAAACATAAAGGTAGGGCTGAACTGAGGCTATACCTCATACTTCAGACCCCCCATACATCCACAACCATGAAACTTATTTTTCCTTAATTTTCGGCACTCAAAATCTATTTTTCCCTATTTTTTTTCATTTTCCCTATTTTTCTTGTATTTTTTGCAATATTAAATGACTAAAAATAAAAAATGAGTTGTGGGATGTGGCCCTTAGGTTCATTTGTAGAAAAAACACAGATTTAGTTGGTGTGTCCTATTATATTTTCCATTTATATCTCAAAAACACCCAATTTTCCCCATATTTCGCGTGTTTTACGGGTTTTACACTATTAATTTCATCCACAACACTTACGATTTTCTGATTTTTTGATTTCAAATAATTGGAAGATATTGCAAACAACATTATAATGCATAATCATCCCATGGGAACAAATATTCATGAAGCAAATTGCATAAAACATCAATTTCCTTTGTAAAAATGAGATTACCGTTCCTTGTGGGTTGCGGGTTTTTTTTTGCCATATCTCGGGATTGATTTCCAGCCACCATTAATTCTCATGACAATCCACAATCAGCAATCTTTCTTTCTCTCGCACCATGGAGCAATCCGGTCTTCATTGGACAAGCATCCGTCATCCATTCTTCTTCTTCTCCTTCACCACATGAATCTGCCTTTAGAAGAGAGAGAGGGAGGAGAGAGAAAGACTGAAATCAGAATTCTTCATAGAGACCGCCATTGGAGGAGAAAAGCACGGCGATAGAGTCAGCATCCAGGGGGGAATGAGGCCCCATGATCAACTGACATGGTTGTTTGCAAGCAGGAGATGGCATGATCAACAAGAGAGCGCAAATTTCGGCGCCCTCCTGCTCACGCCCTCTCCACATTTTGATGCATGCTCCCTCACCCAAACTTTCATGTGACATTAAATTTTGGGCTCCCAAAGGTCACTTGCCCATTTTGGCCAAATTTTGTCCGGTCCTTCGCATCTTGACCGGTTTCTTGGCCATTTCCCTGTCCGGACTCCGAATTGAGCTCTGAAAAATCCTGGGCGTCTCGCTTAGCATCCTGCATTGGCCAGTAACTCTTGTCAACCCGCACAACAGTCTGAAAAATTATCCAAAATTAACAAGTGTTGCTCAGGCGCCTTTAAAGCACTTTGGCGCTTAAAGTCATTCTAGATCGAGCCACCGCCTTCGACGTTGAATATTTTTTCCTTGATATTCGTAATTTGGAGATGGCATGATCAACAAGAGGGCGCAACCCTCTTGCTCACGCCCTCTCCACGTTTTGATGCATGCTCCCTCACCCAAACTTTCATGTGACATTAAATTTTGGGCTCCCAAAGGTCACTTGCCCATTTTGGCCAAATTTTGTCCACCCCTTCGCATCTTGACCGGTTTCTTGGCCATTTTCCCGTCCAGACTCCGAATTGAGCTCTAAAAAATCGTGGGCGTCTGGCTTAGCATCCCACATTGGCCAGTAACTCTTGTCAACCCGCACGACAGTCTGAAAATTTATCAAAAATTAACAAGTGTCGCTCGGGCGCCTTTAAAGCACTTTGGCGCTTAAAATCGTCCTAGATCGAGCCGTCGCCTTCGACATTGAATATTTTTCCCTTGATATTAGTAATTTTTAGCTATTTTTAAGCACTTCTCGGCACCAAAATTCCTCTCTCATTGGCGACCAAGGGATAGGGCGACTCAGCCCGTTGAATCCATGAACATATCTGCACATAAACAACCAAAGGAAGCATCAAGCTGATACAAAATAGACATAAACTTAAATCACAACATAGTGCTCACCCTACCCCCTTACAGAACCAAGGCATGACATCCACAATGAGTAGGCCTAGCATCATCTGATAAAAGGTCCGCAGCTAGTCACTAACCAACTGCTCCAACATGGCCAAACTACAAAGAACCATTAAAGAGGTCGCCCTAAGTGGTGGTCTGAACTACCTACCTAACTAAGGACAACACAACTAGGAGCTCCTACTAGGCGAGGTCTCCTATAGCCTGATCAAGAAGTATTTTATTTAACACATTGCTTCTTTTAGGGTTTTTATGTTTCATACTCGGGTATGTAAATAGGAGGGAGCTGAGCGTAGTGACCCAAGGAGAACAGGGCATCGGCCTCAGGTCCTTTCTCGGCACCCAAGAACCTACCAAGCCCTCGCAAGGCGACACTTAATCCTTTTCTGACGCTCACTTTTATTTTCGCTCCAACCTTCCTTAATTTCTTCTTTTTCAGCAAGAGGCCATCCCTAGGAAGACAAGATATCGGCCCCATGTCTTGATTCGTCCCCAGGAACCTACCAGGCCTTCACTAGGCGATGATCAACTGCTCATAAATTTTTCTTTCTTTTCTTTTCTATTTTTATAGGGGTTAGAATCCCTTTTTACACACCTCTGTATATATTTATTGTCTTTAAGATATTCAGGGTTTCTTTTTCTTTATCATCTTTTTTTTCCTTCAACAGCCTTCTCTAACTGCCTCACAACTAACAAGAACTCCTAGAATGGCCGCCTAGCAGGCTAGCAGAACAGGGTCACTAGAACTCCCTTCTAGAACAGGTCTTTCAATGCTGGACCATGTCTTTACAGGAGGCAACGACTACTCAGACCTCCCTCAAACATACTGAACCTAAACCTCGGGACTTCATGCCTTGGACGCCGGTCCCCAACAAGAAAAGAAAAATTTCCCTTCACAAGTACACAAACGCATATAGCACAACAACCACAGTACTCATAAAGGAAAGATATCACCTGGATAGGGCCACAAGAAGCGTCGATGCCGTGACAAAGGCTCCCTCCAGCTCCACAGAATTTGTCAAGCACAGGACTCAAACAAGAAACCATTAACTCCACCTGCACTAAACAGACAACTGGCCCTCTTGGCCTAATGAAATAAACCACTTCACTACAAAACTTGATCGGCCCTCTTGGCCTAACGAGATCAAACAAAATAGCACCTACAAAACCTTCCCTAGAAGAATCCAGATATACAATAATAGGCTCCTGTCCAAGGAGGAAAAACAGGCTCGTAGCCCTAAACTAAATGCATAAGGTTATGACCCATCCCTCCTGCATAGATAGCAAGAGGCGTACGCATAATATGCTGTCTAATCAACCTATGGGTCCCAGATAATAATAGTAGATTGGTCTCGGCTACTCTTTGCATCACCCATATCAACCATCATCTGCCATATATTGCATGTTTTGATAACATACCCCACAAGCAACCGGGTCGTGTTTCATCATTGATCACAATATCCAAACTAGGACCACAGTTAAAGAAGAGGTCTTCTTTATAAGCAAGATTTGCCAATGAATTTGCAAACTGATTCCAGTAACATGGAATCAGCTGAAAAGACACTCTCTGAAACTCCTCAATTAGGGTCATAGCAGTTCGATGATACATACAAAGAATGGGATTCAGCACTCTGTATGTCCCATCTAGCTGATTCAAGATCAACTGGGAATCCCCTTTTACTAACAACCGACGAATACCACCTTGTTTGGAAATATGCAGTCCCATAATCAAGGCTTTGTACTCCGCCATATTGTTAGTGAATCCTATCCCAAGATAAGCTACTAACTTCATCGTAACTCTACATCGGGGATCTCGGATTACTACTCCAACACTCCCTTTTTTATTAGGACCCCTGGACGCTCCGTCAAAATATAATGTGTACATCCATAATGGGTTTACACAGCTGGCCATCACAAACTCCTCTATTCGTAATTATGGTAATCAAAGTTTAGCATGTTGAGAGGATGAAAGACTCCATCCCACCTTCTTCATTGAACACAACAGGGATACTCATCAACAGTCATAAACAGTGATGGCAGAAGACTTTGATCTCCCACACAAAGGTTCCATCTTCTTGCTCAATCAATTTATATCCTTTGCTCCACCAGATGAGTTTCCCCTGATGGTATCTTTGCTCCAGATATGGGTGCTCCAAATAAGGGATTAACCGACCCATCCACTAGCTTTTAAGCTCTTTTCTGCAGGTCTCAAATCATTCCTAGCATGGACCTGCAATGCATTTTCTTTGTATTAGCATACTTAGAAGTAGTAAGGTTTAATCTTATTAAGATTAACCTTATTCTTAAACTCTACTCCATGTAGATCAGTTAATAGGGCCATAGACCTATTCTTCCCTAACCTGACAATCTTGTAGGGCCCATCCCATTTAGGTTCCAATTTCCATGGGAATAGCTCCCTACGTGCATCATAATATAAAACCAGTTGTCCTTTCTTAAAAGTATACTTCTTCGCTTTTAGGTCATGCAACTGTTTCATGTGATGTTTAGCCACCTCTTGATGTAACAGGCTTTGCAACTTGATTTCGTCTAGGTGTGCTAAGGTCGTAAATCGCTCTAATAGGGTGTCTTCATTACCAAAAGAATGGTTTATTGCAAATCTAATGGTCGGTAACTCAATTTCTAAGGGTAAAATGCGCTCTTCACCATAAACTAGTTTGAACGGCGTGTGGCCAATGGCTCGCTTAAACGTGGTATTATATGCCCATACTGCCACATATAGCTTCTTATCCCAGTCGCGTTTCTTTTCAGATACGACTTTCGATAGGATACCCACAAGCTGCTTGTTGGTACTTTTAACCTGCCACTTTCGTGGGTTTAGAGCGATGCAAAATTGTCTGCAGCGCTTAAAAAAATTTCTTAAAATGATCAACTGCCTTTCTCTCATCATGGTGGCGGCCCCTAAGTCATCAATAAACACCTTCCACTCTTCAAGGGATATGTCACCGAATGTCCTATCTGCTGTTCATTGCCACGAACTAGGTGCATTGCATAAACCAAAGGCCATCACATGGTATGCAAAAGTACCAAAGACAGTAATAAAAGTTATTTTCAACTTGTCCTCTTCTGCAATTGCCATCTGGTTTTATCCTGCAAAGCAATCCATAAATGAATATATCTCCCTACCCGCTAATTGATCCAAAATTTGATCAATAAATGGCAACGGGTAGTAATCCTTAACCGTCTGCTTATTCAGTTCCATAAAATCTACACATAATCAAATTTGATTATTTTTCTTCTTTCTAATCAAAACTGGTGAACACCATTCCATGTGTTGCACAGGAAAGATCAAACCCGCTTTTCTAAGCTTCTATAACTCCTCGAACAGCCTGTCCCTCAATTCGAAAGGCATACGCCTTACCTTTTGACATACAGGGCGGCTTCCTTCTTTTACAGGAATAGTATGAACAGCCAGGCTGGGAGGAATGCCTCTCAGCTCATCATAACTCCAGGCAAAGATATCGCGGAACTCTTGAATCAAGGACACATAGTCCTCCCTTTCTGTTGAGCTGAGCATGGAACCTAATTTGATTGGTCGCGACTCATCAGGCGTACCAAGGTCTAGCTCGATAACATCTGCATCTCTTATACGATCTTGGGCCTCTATTGGCTCGTTCAGAGTGATTTGATAGATGTCTTCCGTGGTGGATCCCTCTTTGGACTCATCACTCGAAGATGTCTCATTGGCGGATAAATCCTCTAATGTCTCCAATTCTGTGGGAGATAGAGGAGCTCTCTCACTCTGTGGGGACTCAAGATAGGCATCAATCACCACGTGCTGAGCACCTCTACCGAATATCAGCCGACCGACGGGTATATCCACTTGACAGTCCGCTTGCAAGATCTAAGGTCGTCCAAGTAATACTTGGTAACTTGGACGCCCTGCAAAATGAATTACCCTAAAGTCCAACAGGCATTCTACATTTGCAACAGTGATATGGACCTTAGTAATGCAGCCTTCCGGCTGTCTCAAACTATAATCCGCCATTCTGAGATTTGTGGAGGTATCTTTCTGGATCTCAAGACCCAACCTTTCCATCAGTTCAGAACTCATAATGTTAACAGATGATCCCGTGTCGACAATGGCATAATCTACTAATATCCCATCGACATAGGCTACAACCCTTAGGCAATACTTCTCAGCATGCTCGAACCAGTCATCACCAACTCGCGCAATACCCAAAGGTTCTACGATATACCAGGTACGCATGATCTTTCTAAATTCCTTACGTACTGCTGGGGAAAGCTTAATAAGCTGTAAAAGGTTCACATCCGACTTGACTTCGCAAAGAGAGCTCGTCAAATCAAATTCATGATAGTTCGGCAGAGTTCACTTTTCATGCCAAACCATCCACTCTTTAGGTCGTTGAACCGACTTTATTGCTTCTTTCTTAACTTTCACCTTCTTCCTTGGTGGTTCCTTATCCTTCTTAACATCGGCTTTACTCTCCACGGGCTTCAGAGGTCCCCCTTCCATGGCAGGATCCAGAACTTGCGTTCCTTTATCGCCCTATTTAATTTTTTCGTCGACAGGCTTATCCTTGTTGGCCTCTCTACCCTTTTGACCTCTTGTAAGGACAGCTCGTAGATTACAGGTTTCAGCATCATTAACACGCACAACCTCAATCAAACTAACCCCACTACCACTAGGCAGCTCCTCCACTGTAGTCTTTGGTCGTTGGAGTATTTGTTTAGGTACGTCTTCTCGTTGGGAATCATTTCCTTGCGCATGATGATTAACAGGCCCTGGTTGCCGACTACCTCGCTAGAGGGAACTAATCTTACTCCAGCAAGTGGCTGCTAAATGGCCGGATTTTCCACAAATGTCGCAGTTGACATTTGGGCAATTTCGTAGATAATGTTTCCCACCACACCATTTTCAGCTAAACCTCGAAGGTGCACCCTCATCTGGGTATCTACTTCCTATCAAATTTTGTTATTTTTTAAGGAAGTTGACATCAACGGCTATCAATACTGCTCCGTAATCATGTCGGTATAATGCTTCATCATGTCCTTAACCTCGCCGAGAACATTGGAAGCGCTCGACTTGTAGCCTTGATCATTGCCCTGTCGTTCCGTCGGCCTAACAATTCGATTAGGCACTGGTTGTTGAACCACAGGCATGGTATTAAGATTAACTGTTTCGCCTCCACCATTTGGAGCCATTTGACTGTCCGTAGGCATCGACATGCTAGGGGGAGCTGGTAATAAAGGCACATTCTGCATCATATTCCCTCTCCCATTAGGATTAGCCATCGCTATCCCTTGGCTACCACTGCCATTGGCCGTCGCCATATTATTTCCCAATGCTAGACCCATATTCCGATTGCCTCGAGAGGCATAGGCTGCTTGTAGTCGGGATTCCACTTCTTGTGCTCGTGTAATGGTAGTATCTATATCCCCCAAAGGGACACTACTCAACTACAACTCGATATTAAAGTCCAAGCTATGCATAAAATATTGCAATTGGGTAGCTGCGGGGATAGGAATAGAGGCGTCCAACTTACGGGAAACATCTTTTAGTTTGTTTGCATAAGGACGAATATCTTCGTGTGTTCTTGGCGGGTCACATTAAGTACACGCAACCAATATTGCCCACCCCTTTCAGGGGCAAACTCCCTTCAAAAATCTCCATAAAATAAATCAATATTCAATATGGTTTCGGCCTCTAAACCATGATACCATATGGCAGCTCTTCCTTTGAGAGTCATGTTGAAGAACATCATTAAATGTCCTTCTTGGATGTGACAGTTAAACATCAGCTTTTGAAACTCCCTGATGTGGAGTTTTGCATCTTCCTCAACTAGCCCATTAAAAATGGGTAGCGGGTAACCTAGAGCCGGCAAATCCGTCGTTCCTGCAGGAATTGCAATGGGCTACGCCATGACGGAAATTGGATTTGCACTAGGAATAGTGGACGGTGAGGTTACACCTCCTGCACTTGATGTAGACTGCCTTATGGAAGAAAGGGGAGCACTAGAGCTTCCACCTTCTCCTAATTTACTGCTTGTGGCACCAAGACCACTAGATCCACTCCCTTGTAAGGGTTTAGAACCTCTACGCTTAGGGGAATACCTCCTAAAAATTTCAGCATGTCGCCTAGCTCTTTCGTCTCTCTCTTGCTTTTGGATTTCGGCTAGACGATGCTTATCGATGAATAACGGGTCAATCTCAGTATCCTTTGGCATAAACTGCTAACTCATCCCTAGACAACCAAGATTTGAGGACCACCACTTCTAAGAAGCTCCCAGTAGACACACCACTGATGGAACCTAAAACGGGCTGGCACTGGCTCATGCACTAGCCGGACCTCTATCATACACTCAACAACCCCACGGCCTCGCGGCCAGGAGCGTGTATGACACATACATCATCTTCCTAAACATATTGCGTTTATATCACATCTTGTAGTCCAACTCTAACCCAATTAACACTCTTGAGAGGGAGTCCCAGCACATTGCCAAATAGCACGAAGTACAAACATAGGAGGTCCTCCCATGGCTGACTGCCGCTACCTCACTGCGACTCTCCTACACCTTGGGGATTGGCCCCTCGATGCGTCGCTAAACATATATAACACATTATCGCATACATTTCCACTCAAGGTACCAATTGATCGTATCCAGGAATGTACCTTACCTCACTTTCTTTTCCCCTAGACCCAACGCCTAGCCTGCAGTTTGGGACAACCTTACTCACTCAACGTTGGTCACGATCTTCTAGAAAGCAATTGCCATGCATCCAGGAGGTATTGTCTGATACCTTTTAAATTTCTTTATGATTCATGCAAATTGTGAATGTCCATGTGCTCAAACAATTAAGAAAATAAGCATTTGTGCACATGTGAAAAAAATTTCTTTCAATGATTTTGACTATCACTCGAATGCGGCATTGCATGAACCTAGCATCGAGAAACCCTCGTGCTACTAGATCCTTATTTTTAAATTATCGACCAACCTAAATGGTATGCATAAAAACCAGCAAGATTTTCATCATTTCATTCAGCATTTAAATACATTTTCATACACTCTACCCCCTCATCGTTTAGATTGTGCATGGTGCATAGGTTTAGGGTTCATTTTCCATGTTTTTATTGTATAAAAAGCAATAAAAACTCACTAAAACATAAAGGTAGGGCTGAACTGAGGCTAAACCTCATACTTCAGACCCCCCATACATCCACAACCATGAATCTTATTTTTCCTTAATTTTCGGCACTCAAAATCCATTTTTTCCAATTTTTCCAATTTTTCTTGTATTTTTTGCAATATTGAATGACTGAAAATACAAAATGAGTTGTGGGCTGTGGCCCTTAGGTTCATTTGTAGCAAAAACACAGATTTAGTTGGTGTGTCCTATTATATTTTCCATTTATATATCAAAAACACCCAATTTCCCCCATATTTCACGTGTTTTACGGGTTTTACACTATTAATTTCATCCACAACACTTATGATTTTCTGATTTTCTGATTTCAAACAGTTGGAAAACATTGAAAATAACATTATAATGCATAATCATCCCATGGGAACAAATATTCATGAAGCAAATTGCATAAAACATCAATTTCCTTTGTAAAAATGAGATTACCGTTCCTTGCGGGTTGCGGGGTTTTTTTTTTTGCCATATCTCGGGACTGATTTCCAGCCACCATTAATGCTCATGACAGTCCACAATCAGCAATCTTTCTTTCTCTCGCACCACGGAGCAATCCGGTCTTCATTGGACGTCATCCATTCTTCTTCTCCTTCACCACATGAATCTGCCTTTAGAAGAGAGAGAGGGAGGAGAGAGAAAGACTGAAATCATAATTCTTCATAGAGACCGCCATTGGAGGAGCGAAGCACGGCGATAGAGTCAGCATCTAGGGGGGAATGAGGCCCCATGATCAATTGACATGGTTGTTTGCAGGCAGGAGATGGAATGATCAACAAGAGGGCGCAAATTTCGGCGCCCTCCTGCTCACGCCCTCTCCACGTTTTGATGCATGCTCCCTCACCCAAACTTTCATGTGACATTAAATTTTGGGCTCCCAAAGGTCACTTGCCCACTTTGGCCAAATTTTGTCCACCCCTTCGCATCTTGACCGGTTTCTTGGCCATTTCCCCGTCCGGACTCCGAATTGAGCTCTGAAAAATCTTGGGCGTCCAGCTTAGCATCCCGCATTGGCCAGTAACTCTTGTCAACCCGCACGACAGTTTGAAAAATTATCAAAAATTAACAAGTGTCCCTCGAGCACCTTTAAAGCACTTTGGCGCTTAAAATCGTTCTAGATAGAGCCGCCGCCTTCGACGTTGAATATTTTTCCCTTGATATTCGTAATTTGGAGATGGCATGATCAACAAGAGGGCGCAAATTTTGGCGCCCTCTTGCTCATGCCCTCTCCGCGTTTTGATGCATGCTCCCTCACCCAAACTTTCATGTGACATTAAATTTTGGGCTCCCAAAGGTCACTTGCCCATTTTGGCCAAATTTTCTCCACCCCTTCGCATCTTGACCAGTTTCTTGGCCATTTCCCCATCCAGACTCTAAATTGAGCTCTGAAAAATCCTGGGCGTCCGGCTTAGCATCCCGCATTGGCCAGTAATTCTTGTCAACCCGCACGACAGTCTGAAAATTTATCAAAAATTAACAAGTGTCACTCGGGCGCCTTTAAAGCACTTTGGCGCTTAAAATTGTCCTAGATCGAGCCGTTGCCTTCGACGTTGAATATTTTTCCCTTGATATTCGTAATTTTTAGCTATTTTTAAGCACTTCTTGGGACCAAAATTCGGCTCTCAAGAAGAGAGAATGGATCATTTTAGCCTGCATCCTTGTCGCCAGGTCTGGAATGTCGGCTAGACGAAATCCATCGACTGTGTGTACATCTTCCTTTTTGACTCCCAGCATGGCATATACGTCCCTTTTTGGGCGTCTTTCCTTTTTGGGCACGAGTCCCAAGGCTCTTTCAACAGTGGTGGCATAAAGAGGTACCTATACACGTCTTTCTTGATTACCTTCCCTTACCGTGACCGTGCTACAGCTTTGTTCTTCATTGAAATTTCTCAAGAACTCTGCACACATGCTGTAGTCGACAGCCTGCTTGACTTTCTCGACATACTCTTGGAGGCTACATTTGTTCACTAGCTCTCTTACGGCTAGCTCCTCCGAGATAGCCTCATCTAGGTTCATGGTATGCTTGAAAGTAAATTGGCTGAAGCCCTGTGTTTCGATGTTGATTTCATATTTCGTCATTTCTACTTCCGTAAATGGAAGTCTACCTTGTCCTACCATGGTATGTGCCTATCATTACCCCAGTCAACGTTAGAGTTACGATTTGCTTCATTCCTAGCACATACCAAAAAAATATGTGCGCCAGTTTACTCGGCAGACTTAAGGAGATGAAACTTTTTTAGAAACAATTAACAACCAACATCTTTTCCTCCTTGCTTCCTTTCCTATTTTGAGTTTAGTAGAGCGTTGTTAGCCTTCACCCTTTTGTTACCTCACTCGGTTGGTCCCTTGATCGTCACTAGCTCTTCTTCCCTCTTTTCTAAGTGGCACGGGGGAGGGAAGGCTTGTATGGGCTGTGTGGGGTGGGCTACTTGGCCATAAGCCAGGTATACAAGTTAGGGTTGTACTCAAACTGGGCATGGCGATCAAGTTCGCCTGGTTGTAGGGAAGCTTGAGTGATGTAAGTTAAGATGTCATGGAATATGTCTCCCGAGTTGAGGCAACTAGCAATGTGCAACTCCTCCTCTGTGAAGAATTGGTCGATGTACGGGTGGGCCAGTAGTTGATCATCTAAGTGTAAGTTGTGTGTAATGGCCAGAACTCTAAATGAAAGAGGTGCCACATACATAGGGTCGCGTTCAATTACTTTGATTGCCCTCCGTTGCTCAGCATTAGTCATGATCTGGCGGCCTTTTTTCTCCCACTGGAGTTGTAAGGTGTACCACAGTTGCAGGAATGGAGAAGTAGAGCTGGCAAGCTGCACAAGCTCCTCCAGTTCACGTTCTGTGATAGAGCAAGTGGGCTTGCGGTATGAGGTGACTAGTCATCTAAGAACGGCATGTTCCTTCGAGATCTCTCCATTAGCGATTAGCTCGGCCGCAATTTTGGGAAACTTGACGGTCATGAACTCGTAGTCCTCCCAAGTGCATGGCAACGAGCCCAAGTGCGTGGGTTCCTTAGTCATGTGGACAGCTCGGGTGGGTTTGCCTCTGGTGGTTGGGGTACGGGGTACGACATTCTTACCCTTTTCCTTAGGCTGGGTTGTGGGGGTCTCCATCGGCGGCTCTACAGTTGTAGAAGGCACAAGATGGCCCTTGCTGAAAGTAGTTACTATACGCACACTGCCCATGGTTAGGTGAATGCAGTCTAGGTTGTAGTCCACATTGCAGCTTTTCTGCTTTTTGAAAGTGCGCCCTAGTAGTGATTTATCACCGGCCCCTTTAGTGTTTGGTAACACATAAAAGATGACTGGGATACTCCCAGACTCGATGGAGACAGCCGCTTGGCATTTCCCTAAGAGAGGGTAAGTGTTGCCCCCAAATGGGCCAAGTTTCGCATTTGTGGGCTGTAATTTGGGCTAACCAATACGTGTCCAATGGTCATGTGTCAAGACGTTCCTTCGTCGATCAAAGCATCAAAAGAATATGTTCACTGTGCGATGACCGTGATTTGAAGGTAGGCGAGTGCCATTGCTTCTTCATCGTGATCGGTTAGTTCGATGATTGTGGCCACGCAGACAGCGACAGGGGGTTCGTGCATCGGTGGTTTGTGCAACGGATGGGAAGAAGGATAGTACTTTTTCATGCGACTGCCATTGAAGAAGCTTATTTCTTCCCCTTCGAGCGTCTCCAACTCGACATTTCCCGTTTTGCTAATTGCACGCACCCAGAAAGGCCCCAACCCTCGAAATTTCATTTTCTATTTGTGCCCTTTCACCGAGTAGAGTAACACGAGGTCCCCGTGATCAAAGTTAAACTAGTTGACGTGCTTGTCATACCACAGCTTTCGTCTTGCCTTTTCGCAGATTAGAGCGTAGGTGGCTAAAAGCCGAGTTTCTATGAGATGCTCTAGTTCCTCTAAGCAATTAGTCCAAGCCTCTCTCCCCTCCCAACGCTCCTGCGCTGCTATTCTCAAGCTAGGGGAAAAAAATTCTAGAGGTAGAATGGCCTCCGTCTCGTAGGTCAGCCTAAAGGTGTTTGCCCGACAGTCGTCTTATAAGCTATCCGATAAGCCCACAAGGTAGCCATCAGCTTATTATCCCAGTCTCTTTGTGATGTGGATACTACCTTAGTAAGCACGTTGACCAGGATTTTATTTGTGGACTCTGCTTGGCCATTTGCCTATGGGTAGCAGGGGGAAGACCTTCTATGAATGATAAAAAAGGTTGAGAGTAGGTGGGATATTACTTCGTTAATGAAATGTGCACCTTGATCATTCACTAGTTCTATTGGACACGCAAACCGTGAAAAGACCTGTTCCCACAGGAACTTCGCCGTAGTCCTAGCGTCATTCCTTCTGGTGGCTCGCACCTCCGCCCACTTTGTCAGGTAGTCCATTGCAACAATGATGTAGCATGCCTAGAAGTATTGAGCCGCTAGACTAATAGGTCTGATGAATTCAATGCCCCATTTCTTGAAGGGCTGTCGAGCTACTATGGGGGTTAACTCCATCTTATCTTTGTGCATAGGTATCTTAGTCCTCTGGTATTCGTCGCAGTGTTTGACGAACCTAGCAGCATCGCGGAATAGGGTGGACCTCCAGAGTTGGGATTGTAATACCTTACGGGCAGTCGTGTCCCCACTAAAATGCCCGTTAGCTATCCCGTCGTGCGTCTCTCTCAATACATCGTGCATCTCGTGCTCACACACACATCTATGTAACAGCCCGTCCTATCCTAACCTATAGAGTTGGCCAACAATTAATTGGTATGGCTGAATTTTTAAGATGAGTCTCCTTAGCCTAGCTTTCTCAATAGGTCTCTCTGGTAGGCTGTTTTCTAACACTTGGACAACATCGTCTGCCCAGTAGGATGTCAAATCAGCTCTAAACAAGTCCCCTTCGCTAGACAAGCCAAAGATGCCTTGGCCAACACCTTCCCCGGTGGGTATGTGGATGCTATGTAGTGCTGCTTCCCTTTGCGCACAATCACTGAGAAATCGAACTCCAATAGGAGAAGTAACCACCTGGCTATACGGCCTGTGGCGCATGGCTTGTTTTCAAGTTACTGCAGGCTTGATGGTCCACGTAAAAGACGAAGGGTGTGGCCAATAGGTAATGCCTAAATTTCTTCATGGTGAACACCATGACTAGCCCTTCCCTTTCTGTAGTGAAGTAGTTCATTTCTGTTTCGGTGAGCTGCCTGCTAGCAAAGCTCACGGGGTAATCAAGGCTATGTTCACCAGGTTGATAGAGAACGGCTCCAATGGCAAATTTGGAGGCATCTATGTGTACATGGAATGCTACACTTGAGTCTGGGGCTCGTAAGATGGGTGCAGTGGTGAGGGCCTTCTTTAATTGTTCATACGTGCGTTGGCATTCCTCAGTCCACTCGAATACAATCAGTAGCTTGTACAATGGTCTGGAAATCAGCGCGTAGTTTAGTACAAAGCGTCGGTAGTATCCTGTGTGGCCTAAGAAACACTGGACGCCCTTGTAATTGGTGGGCAGTGGGAGGTTGGTAATGGCCCTGACTTTTGAAAAGTTAGTGGCAATGCCATTCCGTGACACTACATGCCCTAGGATGCATCTATGCTTCACCCAAAACTAGCACTTCAAGGGGTTCAACGAGAGTTTGTATATTCAGCACTGTTCGAAGATGACTCCCAACCTCTCTAAGTGTTCGGCCCAACTGGAGTGTACGCATAGGTCGTCCACAAACACCTCCAACTCGCGTCACAGCATATCCTTGAAGATCGTGCATATTAATCGTTGGAAGGTTGCAGGAGCATTCATTAGCCCAAAGGGCATAACGATGTAGGCAAAGACGCCCCACTCCGTGGTGAAGGCCATCTTATGCCTATCGTCAGGATGCACTTGCACTTGATTGTAGCCTCAGAATCCGTCCAGAAAGTTGTAAGCTTCTTTGCCTGCTACTCTCTCCAGCATGTGCTTGGTATATGGCAAAGGGTAGTTGTCTCTCTTCATAGTGGAATTCACCTTCTTATAATTTACGCACACTCGAATCTTGCCGTTCTTTTTCATAACTATCACTATGGGCGCTACCCAATCTGTGTGCTCGATCTCATATATAAATCTCGCCTTCATAAGCTTATCGATCTCTTTCTTCACTGCATGAGCGTGTTTGGGGTTTATAGGGTAAGGTCGCTGCTTTGTTGGCACTGCTTCTGGGACCATGGGAATGTTATGGGTCACGACCCTAGGATCAACTCCTCTCAGTTCCTCCAAGGACCAGGCAAACACATCGACATACTCCCATAGGAGGGCCACTAGCCTAGCCTCCTCCTCCTTGGTCAAGTCGTCAGCAATGAACACGGGTCGTGGTTTCTTGCCCTCCTCTGCCAGGTTGACTTCCTTGAACCTGGCGGTTCCCTCAATTGGTTCCTTGGCTTGCCCTTGTCTCTTTGCTCCTAGCAGAACCATCATTCTATCAGCCTTCTTAAACTTTGTGAAGCGTTTGGGTAGGTCATGTGGTTTCCTTTGCCTCTCTCCTTCTGAGTCTTTATTTTGCTTCCTGGTCCCCTCCTCAATCCACTTGCGCCTTAAGTGGACTGGCAAGTCCCCTTTAGTGCATCTGACATTAGAGGGTTGGGGTATTTCGAGATCACTCTCTGTACTGACTTCAGACTCCAAGTTAAACTCGCATCCCTTGCTTGAGGAAGGGGTTTCGCCCGAGGATCGTAGTTCAGTAGGTAATTCCATCTTCATATTGGGACTACCAGCAATTGTGCCACCCCTGCCTGCTCGTAATCCATAGCTCCCACCTGCTCCAGCCAGGTTCTATCGCATTCCATCCGCACGACTCCTTTTCCATCCCTTTTCCGTTTTGGCCTAGAGTCTGCCCCAATCTGCTCAATTGCTCTCCCTTAAGTGTCATAATCTATCGTGTTAAACCCTTCCTTGCTCTCGTCTATCTTAGAGTGACAGTGATCATACTCCTTATCAGTGGAATCTTGCCCCTCCGACTGCTCGTCATCCCCTTAGTTCTCCTCTCCGATCTCTGCCTCATTGGTGATTAAAGCCCAGTTGTATGATAGGTTGAGATCGTGCACTTTGGTCCATTCCCATTCAGGCCAAGCCAAGAGATCACTTAGGGGCTTTAGATTAGCCACTTTGCTGCTTTTTAGTTTAGTGGTTAGGTACCCTACGATTCCCTGAAGCTCGAGCTTGTTCGTGGGGGTGTGGAACGAGACCGATCTCCCTGGTTCCCGCGAGCTCCCTGCCATCATGCAAAGCGGCACCATGGGTTCCTCTACTGGCATGCTTGGTGACTTAGCCACTTGCTTATACAACTCTTCCTCATCTGAGAACGGCAGGTCAATGGTTGCCAAGACATTCATTCAATCCCTCTCATCCTCAGGGCAGGAAATGTACTTGATCAACGTCCCATAAGGCTTGCACGCCTTGGCATTACCTTTTAGCATGGTCGAGATAGCATCGAGGTCGACTGGGGTATTTTTCCATGTGTCCATCTCAACCCTTACCGCTTCTGTCCTATTCCCCAAGAATATGAGGTTGTTTCCCTAGTCTTCAACCACTCGTACATTCCTATTCCATGGCCGGCCTAGCAGTATGTCGTAGTCCACCCCTTTCATGACAATGAAATTTACAGAGAACTGCACTCTTGCAATCTTTACTGGCCAATTTTTTAAGACCCCGAATGGTCTGACCTTCATTCCGTTGGCCAATGTAACATTGAACCTAGCCACTTCCATAGGTGGGTTTCCCCAGGCCTGTAGAACTACGTGGCTCAAGATACTGATCCCTGCACCGGTGTCCATAATTTCTTTTCGTGTTGTGTCCCCTAAGGCTAGGACAAGTAGGACTGCATGCATCTCCGTGCCTTCCCAGAAAGCGTTGATGTGAAGTGACCTTGGAGCCAAGTGCAGCGTTAGGCTTGGAATTTGCGTGACTGCGTCCTGCTCGTGCAAGTTAGCAGCAACATGCTCCCCCTTTCCCTCCACCAAGTGCCTCAATTCTCACCACAATGGAGGGTGCTGCCGAAGCAGGTCTCCCAAATTAATGGTCACTAGGGTGGTTACTACGGTGGTGAGGAGTTTGCTGGGTAGTTGGCCTTCTCCTCGGTCACCACTCTTCGGCCACATGTCGTGGCCAGCTCATTGATAAGCTTCTTCCTGGTCTTGCCCTTGTGGCATCTCTCGTGGTGTTAGCACATTCCCCGATTGAGGTCGCGATGGCGAATCGGGTGTGCTTGCACTAGAGAGGTCCTCCATCGGATCCTCCAATATGGGTTCTACATCTTTAAGGTGTTCTTGGGCATCCTTGATCCACTCCTTTACCTTGGCAATAGCCTCAAGTTGCCGCATGGGATGAGGGTATTCCCCCACCTTGGCACTACCTAGTTCCGCCGTCTTGGGGGTGGAGGTCTCTGCCTCGGCATCTGTGACCCCTCTTCCCACTGCTAAGGTTGTAGCTTCCTTGGTCTTAAGAGTGATCCTTGCATCTGCTCTCTTTCTCCTTCTCCTCTGTCTTTTCTTTCCCAGCAAGGCGGCGTCCAGGTTACTTGACCCAGGCAGTGAGATGCCTATTCGTCTTGTTTGCGCTCGCATCATGACATGCAGTGGGATGGATGTGTCCTCTCCACCAAAGGTCTCTACGCCAAATAGCCCCAAGGGCATGGAGGGCACGTTGGCGAGACTAGCTGATGGCTTCCGCCTAGGGCAGTCAGGGAACAAGTGCATGATTCCACATTTGGCGCACCTAAGGTCTGTTGCATGTTCCCTTTCTGGGCAGTGTGATGATATATGGCTTGGATGACCGCAAGTCCAACATGAGATTGGGTCCTGGCTTGGTCCTCCAAAGCCTCTGCCTCTTCCTCTGCCCAGCGCCATCACCGGCATCGGTCGATAGTCCATCAGGACCGGATTTCCCTCCTCGTCATAGGAGATGTATGGGTTTACGTAACTCTCTTCTTCACTTGGTTCCTCCACATAATGAACAGGAGCGTCACTCGATGGTTGGGTCACGTAGAGTCCTGGTGGTCTGGGTATGCATGTTGGGTTCATCTCTAGCCTAGGGATGGCTAGTCTCGTGTCGTTTGGTGCTAGGAGGACCAGTTAGGCTCCTCTGCCAAGGAAGTTAGATGGCCTGTTGCCTAGGTAAGGAGGGTTGTATTGCTGAGCGTATGGAAACCTCTTGGGCAATCTGCAGTGCAACGCGTCATGTCCAAACCTACCACAGTTTGAACACGGTCTAGATCTCGGATCTTGACACTCAGCTGGAAGGTGGTTTCCACTACAATGTATGCACTGCACATGGGCTTGCGTAGGCTTCCTTATTTGTTCTTACAAACACATAAGCTCCATTCTCACCTTTGCCAGGTCCTGGTCTTGGTCAACTCCCTTTCCCTTATCCTACATGCTAGAGCTCTCTCTCTCACCCAATGTTTTCGATCGCTCTGAAGCCCTCTCACCTGCATCGTCTGGACTGCTGTTTCTCATGCTTCACTCCCTTAGCTGGTCGTCTACTCTTATTGCTTCATCAAAAACCCTAGCCAGCACATCTCTATGTAGTGTGGAGTTACTAGCCAAGGCCTTGTAGAGTTCCTTGCTACGGATTCCATTTATGAACACTGTAGACATAGCCTTTTTGTTAGGTCACTCATTGGCCAGGATCCTCTTGAAGAGGCTACGTACATGTGTGACGTAGTCTCTTACGTCCTCCTTTTCTCTCTGGCTGACATTCATCAAGCGGACGATGAGGTTGTCGGAGTAACTTGCCTCAGAGAACCTCTTGATAAAGTGGTTCTTAAGATGGGCAAAGTTTCCATGCTCAGTTGCATCCACGCTGGTGTACCACACCCTCCCTTTGTCTCCTAAGCACAGCCCAAAAGATTGGGAGTTTTGTGTAGGGACTGTGAGGCCGTTTGCTTCACAAACCTGTTTGAACTGCTCCACAAAGCTATAAGGGTCGTTGCTAGGTTCGTACTTGTCCAGTTGTTTCGCCACTATAGGGATCCTAGATTGCCCCTTGTGTGACCCCTAATCCTAAGAGTAAGGCTGTGGCTAAGGCTGCCGCGCCCTGCTCAGCAGACGTATTGTCCATGAGCCGCCTGGCTACAAGTTCACTTAATGACAAGTCAGCCTCCACTGCCCACTCTCTCTCTGCATTTGGTCCTGCCTTAGCTGCAGGGCTAGCACGCCTCGTACATATCCATGTCTTGTTGGAGTCTCCTAGTCTTCTGCTCGTGGTTATAAGCGATCATGCTCTCTAGCGCCCTTCTGATTGCTTTTCATTCCTCTTCTAGGGCCGCTCCTACTTTCTCTACTGGCCTACCCTGAACTACCGTCCTGGTCAGCAAGTCATACTCGTTGACTAATTCCTGCACCATGACTGGAAATTCTCCCAAGTCCAGTCTATCCTCTCCTGGTCGGCCTTGGGATCCTGACATTGCTTTTGCTTCCTGGTTCACTGGGTCGTCGATCAACTTGATTAGCTTTGGTGGCGTCTAATTCTCTATGTTGCGGTCCTCTGGACCTTCGCATCCTCTCAGGGCCCTATAGATGGAGTTCCCTAGTAGCCCGCTATGCCTTGGGATCCTCTCCTAGTAGTGGGTTCCTTGATGTTATTATGTTTCCTTTTAAGCTCCTTGTTACTAAAAATCGTCGTTAATCTTATCCACAACTTGTGCTTAGTGCTTTCTAGTGCTCGGTGGAAGCAGGCTTTTCCTTTCCTTGTAGAGCACTCTAGCTGACGAAATCAGGAGGTGAGGTGAGGATGCACTAAATGCCTAAGGCAGGCTCCACCTCACTGCCTCCGGTTGTGGCCTAATGTGGCTTTAGGTGTAGGTCCTGGCCACTCTAAAGTCTTACAGAAAGACCCTGCTACATTTCCTATCCTGCTTCAAGGTTGGTTAGTTGGGTGGCTGGTCGCCGAACATTGCAGCCAAACCCAATTATGTCAGCCCAATGTCTAGCTATTTGGGGTGAATCTTCAGTCACCTTGTCTGGTATCCAACTTCCAAGATCAAATAGGGTTCCATGGGGGGGTCAAAGATGTCACCAGGGCACCCAAGATTGTGGCCAAGGTGAATCACCTTCTATTCAAGCTCTGGTGCTCTGGTCTGATTCTGGGAATCGGACGGGGCTGGTCCGATTCTGGGAATCAGACGGGTCTGGTTTGATTCTAGGAATCGGATGGGTCTGGTCCGATTTCGGGAATCGGACGTGGGCGGGTTTAGTCTTACTTTGGTCCGGCTTCCCTGAGTCAGACGGGGGTGGTCCGACCACTACAATGGGTCAAGTGGCTTAAGTTTGGGACTCCGACACGTGGCCCGACTTGGTGGGTTGGTCCGATTTTGGGAATCGGATTCAACTAGTCCGATTTTCAACTAGTCCAATTACGGCAATTGGACGGTCCGACTCTTGCAATCGGATGGTCCGATTTTGGGAATCGGACGGACTAATCTGACTGCATGGCCGACTGCCCGCAAGTTGCACACGGCGCCTTTAGGTTAATTCCTACTCTATCAAATCGTGCGGCACTTTCCAAATCAATGCGAGCAATAGAGGGGAACATCTGGCATACCTCAAAGCGATGGGGCACTCGATCGGTCAACACTTCGCAATCTCCCATAGCTCTCTCCCTCTCTCGCTCTCTCCCGGGCTCCCAATCTCACAATCATCTCAGAAAATAGGGTGTCAAATGTGGGCACCCTAGTCTGCTATGCCCCTTATTACCTCCCGTAGTCTATTGTGGACCCAGAGACTAATCTCACACACTCCACCAGCCAGATGTCTGAATCTGCGCCCCAACTTCCCTGTCTCCAGTAACAGCAGAACCCTTCTGTTCCCTTCTTTTTCCTATCCTACCCTTAACCTATTGCAACGAAAAATAGAAACAAAAATAAAGACAGATGGTCCTACTCTACATTCATCAGCAAATCAAAATACTTACTTGCTCCAGGGATTAAAACCTCCTAATCCTCCTAACTATCTCAAGCACTAGTTTAGGCTGCAAACCCTACTGCCATGCTAGATACAATGCGCATGGCGCTCAAGGCTCGATTTCGTTGGTCCCGGCAATGGAACCAAAATGTAAGGGAGCTACGGAGCTCTACCCCAAGACCTACGGACTGCTTATTGATCAAGCGTTTCAAGCCGAGCGGCCATGGCTATCTCTCACATAGCCGACACGCAATGCCTACCTTGTGGATGTAGTGAGCTTACCTTGATGCTTGATTGAGTTCCCTCCTCTCTCTCACACTCCGGTAGCTCCATGATCCTTGTAGCAAGCTCAAGCAACCTCAATCCCTCTCCGTCAAGCTCCATCCTCTATAGCCATGCAAGACGAGAGAAGAGAAGAAGAGAAGGGAAGATGAAGAGAGAAGATGGGGAGCTTCTTCTCCACGATCCTTCACTCGCACACACTCACTCCCTCACTCCCTCACACTCCCTCAATCCCTCACTCAAACACAAGGAAGAAGGTAAGAAGCAAGAGAAGAAGAAGAAGAAGAAGCTTTAGCCACACCCAAGAATGCACTTCTCATTCACTTTTGAACTTTATATACGTGCCCTACTTTTTGGGCGGTCATCCCCACTTTTTACATGGCCGACCATTAGCCTAGGCTCTCTTTTCCTATTTTCCACCATTCTAACTTATCCCGTTCCCACTAATGCATACAATTGGCATGGGAGTGAGCCCGGCACTCTTTTTACAAGGATTCGGGAGCGCCTTTCTATTTAATGGCACGCTTTTACTCTTTTCTTTTCTCAAGGCGACACCATTGTTCAGATTTTCAAAGTCTGACGTCCCTCCAGGATGCCTTTTCCTTTCTTTGTCCTGTGCCTTCTTGGTTGTCTCCTTCTTCCATTTCTCCCGCACTTCTGCTCCATTTTTCGTTCCTCTATGCTACAGTAAACACTAGATGATGTTTTTGGTCCACTAAGGCTCTATGACTTTTGCTTTTCTTTCTACACATAATTATCATGATTATCATCATCATCCAATGCATTACTGGTAGATACATCTCAACTGCTCATCTCATAAAAAATGACATCCCTACTCACTCTGAGCTCACTTGTGACAGGGTTATAATAATGACACTCTTTCTGCTCTAAAGAGCATCCAATAAAAATACATTTTTCAATCTTTGGATCAAGCTTCTTTTGTAGCTCATCTGGCATATGAACATATGCAATAAAACCAAAAACATCAAGCTTTGTGCCTGTAAAGTGTTCTTCGAGGGTCATTCCATGAACTACATTTATGGGAGTCTTATTTATAATATAGATAGAAGTATGAAGAGTTTTAGACCAAAAATATTTGGGCATATTCTTTTTAACCATCAATGCTCGTGCAACTTTTGCAATATGGCTAGTTTTCCTTTTTTTAATCCATTTTTCTTTGGGATATACTTGCAAATAAACTATCTCTTTATCCCATGAGAACTCAAAAAGTCACTGAACTCATTAGAGAGCTACTTTATCCCTCCATCTAACCTCAAGCACCTAACTTCCAAGCATGTTTCTGTTTCAACAACAACCTTGAAAGTTTTGAAGTGCTCAAATACATGATTCTTTTTCTTCATGAAATATACCCACAACTTTCTTGAATTATCATCAATAAATGTGACAAAATATTATTAGAGTGTGCCTTGAGCAGTTGGTTTAAAACTCTTTGAAAATCCTTACTAGCATTTTGGTATGATTCCAAGACATACTTCTTACCCTTCTCGGGAGAATAGATAAGATTATCTTTATTGAAAGAAATTACTTTCTCGACATTTGGTAAGCTCAAGTGTATTTTATCATTAAAATCTTCCATAAAGTAGCCTTTTGCATTAAATCAAACTTGCAATACTTGCTCTACAATTTGACCAATAAAAACTAAATTCTTTGTGATGAATGGGACATGTAATACATCTGACAAACATTTTGTTTGACCATCATGTAGGGACAAAGTAACTTTTTCAATGTGTGAAATTGAGTGGCATGAATAATAACTCACATGTATACATAACTTGGATTTTATAAATCCTGCATCTCTTTAAACCATCCAGCATGACTAGTCATATTATTAGATGCATCTCCATCAAGATACCATACATCATCATGTGTCCCCTTATCTGTAATAGCATTCATCATATGCTACATAACAAAAAATGATCATTTTTATCTTCAATTTGTCATAAAGACGATGCATAATTTCCTTGCTAAAATTTACCACTCTAGATATCATCATTCTTAGCATAACAATAGGCTGCAATATGACTTGTTTTGCCACAGTAATGAGAAACAATACTAGATTTTCCAAAACTGCTATTCTATCATCCACCTTTTTCTCTAGAGCTCTCCCTATCTCTAAAGTTTCTATGGCCTCTTGAAACCTGCATTTGATTGAATTGCTGATTTTATATGTTTTGTTAGTTATCACCAGTACCTCCCATATCACGACCTCTTGAAGAGGATCTACCACATCTCCTTTCTCAACATGAGTGAAATGCTTGGGCATGTTCACCACTTCTTTCAGATGATTCACTCTGCATATTGATCTCTTTGGTGATCATGAGAGAGACCAACTCATCAAAAACTAGAAACAACTTTCATAAATACACAGAAGTGATAAATGATTTTTAGGACTTCTTATTATTATAGCCATCCAAAGTAGATGAAACCATCATTAGGCATTGTATCAATAGATACTAAGACATCTTCAATGCTTCTCACTTTCAAAACATACTCATTTGTAGACATCTTCCCTTTCTTTAAGGTATTCAAATCTTAGTTGAGTTGAATCTTTTGCACCTTTGTATTTATTAAAAACATGTTCTCAAAAATTATCCAAGCAACATTTGAAGTTTTAACATTTTTTATATGTTCTAGCATAGTGTTGTCAATGATTGCGAATAGCCAATACATCACCTATTTATCTTTTGTATTCTCTTTTTTTCACACATTTAATTCTTCTATGGTTATAGAGTCACTAAGCTCTCACTCCTTGTCCTCACCTAAAATAGACTCGAAGAGACCTTTCCACTACAAGATACATGCCTCATATCAACATTCAAAGTGACAAAAATATTCACTAAAAAAATTACCCCCGTCGTCGCTAAACACGTTGATATTAGCAACACCATAGAATCGTCATTATTTTCATTGCTACCTGCATCGCATTCAGATAGCAACGCAAATAGCGATGCATATAGAGACACTTTGTGATGCAAACTACAACATCAATAGTGACATGTATAAGTAAAATTGTGATACTAATAGCGACTGTTACTATAGAGAAAAAAAAATTTGTGGTAGCACATGTAGCACAATGTTTTATATTTAGTCTATACAAAAGAGTTACAGTAAAGTGTGTAATGGTCGTCAAAATGAAGTCAAAGTGTACTTAAATGCATAAGACTAATACATAAAATAAATACAAGGTTGCTTAATGAAAGCGCTCATGGAATCATTGCAAGATACAAAGGGTGATAATAACATAGTGCATAGAAAATGCCTACATAAATCACATGACCAAAAAAGAAGAGGATATGCGCTCCACAAATCTAAGTGTGAGCTATAGATCCTTGCCATTCGAAAGCTCATCACGTCGCAAAGGAGCATCGAACGGACTCTACAAAAAAAGAAACAACTACATATCAGTCCACCATACAACAATGCATTTTAATTAAATTTAGTAACTACGGACAAGAAAGATGAGTGACTTACTAGACCACCGCATGCATACAATCTATCGATCAATGTAGTAAAACTGTGTCTCTCTGCATATTGAGTCTCTAGGCCGGTGGGATCGTGGTTTGTAATGGAGTGTTGCAAAAAAAACAAAATACAACTGTTAGAAACACGATTGTGAGTACAAGTGATATTGCAAAAAAATAAGCAAGAAGAACAAAATAAAAACTTACAAAGTCCTCCAAATAAGTCCTACAACCGCCAAGATGGTGGACCAGTGTCTTGCTGCCTCCAATCGTGGCCTCGCTGCCTCGTGCTATTGTCTCCAAAGTCTTGGAGAATCTATAGCCTCCTCCCTAATTCATTGCTAGTCATCTACATCTAGCTACTTGAGCTTTGAGGCCCCATTGTTAAGTGCCTTGCATGTGTCCGATCATCTATTTGACATGTACACATGCATGCACTCCATCATGCAACCTGTGGAAAATCTTTTTGTTGTGGTGGGTGCCAGAAAATCCTCATGCAAGGATGCTACTATGTAGTCCTTACTCCCCTCCAGTATGTTCTTCCAATGCAAGACGTTATGCCGAAAAACTTGTTAGCACAACTCTCTCATTGGAGCCATCAGTCTCCTCCCCTCATCATTCATGATGAGGCTCCTATCCTAGCATTTGCAAGGTATCCATACCCCTCTAGGGTATGTCTAAGATGTGTCCTCTCCCACTTGTGACTACGCTCCTGGGCATATCCATGAGACCCCTATACATTTGATGTACCCACAGGGGTGGAATCTCTCAGAGTAGCACCCATAGGAGTGCCACCTACGAACGACTGAGCAAAAATTAGAGTGACTAGAGTAGACATCCCCACAGGTGTGACAAATTCCATAGGTGACACAACTTAGCAGAAAGACGAGATAGAGACACTGCAGCGGTACCTCCATAATAACCATTTAATCCACCTCTCTCGAACCTGCATGAGAGCCAGGGCTCACCGCATCCACTTCGTAGCATCCCCCAGAATTACTCCCTCCGTTCTACCCAAGTCTGAAATGTTGACCTCCTCTACTAGAAATTGAAGTATCAGAGAGTGCCAAAGTAGATCTAATGAAATGGCTTGATGGTGTCTGAGACACCTCCTAGTTTGCCATATCTCAAAATCAAGCCATCTGATCAGGAGACATACGTGTGAAGATCTTCTATAGCTCCTCATCGCTCATTCCTCGACTCATCGTGTGGATCCAAATATCCACAAAGGTCATATGCACAAAAAAAAATTGATGTTAGCATAATCAATATAAAAATTCAAGAAAATCACGACAATATAACTCTTTTAAAAAAATCTTACTTAAAATTCATATTCTAGAGTACCCTTATAAGTGGATCATCAACAAATTGAGTAGGTGGATTCTCCAAGTATGGTATAGCCTATGGTCCCATGTCAATCTCCTGACACAACTCTGCATACACAGGAAGGTTGATAGAAAAGTCATCACAAAAGGATGAGTCCACCTCATTCTCAAATAATTCTTGGCCTCGTGTCTTTCCATCATTGTTACCTGATTCTGCCTCCTCTAAATGCTCCAAGCTTTGGGCAGCCTCCACCCCTTGCAATATCGACCCCTTTATCTACTTACTATCCTCATCTATGCTAGAAACATTGCTTTCATCATATACTCTCGCACTTTGGGGAGCTGTAGGTACTACATACCACCATCGAGGTTGTCGAGGGTTTGGATAGAAAATTATCTGCTCAAAATCACATACAAGAGAGGTTTGACATTGTGACATATACCATGTCGTAATAAAATTTAAAAAACATGAGTTCATGCACCTGCTCACAATGGGCTGGTAATACGAACGTGTTGTGTGAATCTGTTCATCTTTTTTTGGAATGTATTTCGAGAAATCTAGATGGACCTTGTCAAATAGTTTCCCCCACTCCTTCCAGTACCACTTTGATCACTACACATCCATGCCTTTTGCCTTTAGCAATCAATTTGCAGCCATTACCATATTCCTCATAAAGCATCCATCATTATTGAATCTGACTTGTAGATTCTGCTCTGCCATCTATCCAGCTGACAAAATATTTTTAGTGATCGATGGTACATGAAGCACATCATGTAGACTCTTTTTCTTGCCATTAGGCATAAGCAATTGGACCACACTTGTATGTTTAATATCATGCTAGGTAACATCCCTAGTGCAAACATATCCATGAGAACTTGCAACCAACTCATCAAACCATTCTTCGTGGGGTGTCATATGATTAGAGGCCCTTGAATCTATGTATCATTTCTCATCTTTGCCTTGCTTAGGCACATTCTTTGATACATGTTGCATAGCAAACAACCTGTCTTCTTCATCATCCTAAGCACCATTTGAAGATGTATAATGTCCATATTGTCTACCTTTTTCTTTCATGCCTGGTTTCTTCTTATGAAAAACTTTGGCAATATACCCATATCTACCACAATAATGATAGTCTTTGTCCCTATTAGACTGCTCATTTGACTGCAAGGATCCACCACCTCTGCCTCTAAGTGATCTCCCCTGCCTCTAAGGCCGCTAGATCCTTGCATAATTTCCATGTTGTTTTCCTTTTGCTTTCATGTGTGCTTGCTTCTTATGACAATCTTTGGCAATATACCCATATCTACCACAATAATGATAGTCTTTGTCCATGTTAGATTGCTCATTTGAGTGTGAGGATCCACCACCTCTGCCTCTAAGTGATCTCCCCCTGCCTCTAAAGCCACAAAATCCTTGTTGGTCCTGCATATTCAAGCTATTCCATGCATTCTATTGCTGTTGTCCATTGGTATTTCGAGTGTCTCCTCAACCTCAAACAGAACCATGGCCTCTCCCACCTCTATCACACTTGCTAGAGTAGAGAATAATGTCTCTACCTTGAGATGAACTAGAACCTATGTTGAGACCAAGATTTACTTCTTCATGCAATAGTAATGCAAGTAGTTCATCCCAATCAGAGGATTCTACTCTTACACAAAAATAGAAGTATCAAATGCCTTGTACTCCTTGCCAAGCCCATTCAATGTAACTGCAATCATATCATCCTTTGAAACACTAGATCCAATAGTAGCTAGCTGGTTGGCTATGGTCTTTATCTCCGTTGTGTATGCTGGAATGATCCTACCATTTCTAGACATATTGCTAATTTGCTGCTTAAGCTGTATCTTCCTTGCATGCATGACATTACCATAAATTTTCATGAGTGTATCCCAAGCATCTTTTGGGAAATGACAATTGGTAATTTGCATAGCCGTTGAATAAAAAATGCATAAAGAGAACCAATGTAGTACTTTGCTAGCTCATTCCAACCACTATTAGTGAGTTCTTCATTGATCCTGTGTTGGATTCCATTCAGGTAATTCGGATTCAGCTTCAGTCCCCATGCATAAATCCGTGTATCCTCTACCAATCAGAAAATTCTACATCCAAAACTTCCATAGTGCAAAGTTCTTGTTATCAAGCTTATCACTGACATTTTGGGTGATGTTACGAGTGCCCTGAGCATTTGTCATGTTGCAATGGACAGCTTTTAATCAATGTTTGACTCCCCACAAACCAAGATGCCTTATACTGACCCATTTTAACCTTCAACTTTTATGAAATTTTTTTGCAACAAAATACTTGCTGAAATCATAGTATTTTAGCTCACAAACATGTCAGATGCACCCACAATCAAGTGGCACAGCATGTAGGTACATCAACCAGTTCTTCATAGAACATGTTGTTGCTACATACCATGTGTACATTCAATCTTACTACTAACACTAGAGAAATATACAGTCTGCAACCAATAGATGACCAACAGCCATTTCTTAGTCAAAACAAAGATATCTATGTGTCAAACATGCCCCAAAACATCCTAGATATTTGCCACTATATGCGAGAGTCCATACATGAGCTTTTGAGCACACTGTAGTATATGTACAGCAAGTAAAAATGCCAAATATCTTCCCGATTGATAACAATCAGCCAATATGTAGCCAAAACAAGGGTGATCCAAGATCAAAATCTTTCTGAATCATAGCATACATATGCCAACACATGTAGAGACCAAGACATGATCATATCGACATTCATACATGCCGCATCTTCAAGAACCAATGTCATATAACTCATGTACTGTTCATGTATAACCAATAATTGTGTCAATGCAGTTGATTTTCATCTCCAAAAGCTAGCATTCAATGCTCTTTTCAGTTCATACAATATCCAACATACATATGCACATAATCAAGGTCCATAGATACTATCCAATGTCATAGATTGCTTCAAGAAGTAATAGATGCTTGTTGCCCACAGTTCAAGACAGATTTCCATCTTATTAAAACTTTCCAAAGCTGAGCATTTGACACTCCAAAACCATACTCAAATGCAAGAGAATAAGGGCATATACATTGTTAGGATGAAAGCCACCCGTGCCCTAGAACCACCTGTTGTTTACTATAGTAAACAACTAGTCTACACATGTCTGTGCTAAATATCTCAAAATTTGTGAAGAATTTGAAAAAAAAATCTTCTGTAAAGTTGTAGACCACATTGAAACAGCCAAGTTACATGGGTCATTTCTCCAAAATCCATTTCTGTAGCAAGATATGACTTTTGCAAAAAAAAAAAGTTGTAGATAGGCACAGTCTCCTTTGATGATGTTTTTTCAAATCTGATGTCTTTGATGTCAAATGGCCACTCAGAGGTGCTCAATGAAGCCTTATGAAGCTCACAAAAAAGCCACATCATGCTCTTGCACAAGAACAAAGCATAAACCCTGATGCATATCTTGACAAAAAAAATGGCAGCCTTTCTTCTTCAATAGAGACTCTTATCTTCAAGCTTCAAATCTAGACTCCAATGCCATGCTCCAAAGAGCCCATTCACTTGGCTCTGATACCATGTTTAAAGATAAGAGAGACTTAGTGGAGCCAAAGAGTGAGTAGTTAGCTCATCTCATTCATATTCATTATTCAATCTCTACTAGCATGAAAGAGATAGTACAACTAGGTTACCACTAACCATGACTAATTATGGTTAGCTCAACATCAACTTATTTAATGTCTCACACTATCACGTGCCTACCTAACAATTCCTTGGCAGCAAGTTTTAGTTGTCCATCGGGGAACTATCCTGGACGTCTTTGCCAAGCACTTGTGAGAATGCACCGAGTCTATCATCTAGATTTCCCAGAGTCCCACCCTATAACTAAGGTCTCGATACATTAGTTAGCGCCATCGAAGGTGTCCTGAAAGGGCCTCTAGCCCGACTGGAGTGATCGTAGTTACCCTTGGTTCATGGAGTGCAATGCTTTTTTCTAGTTAACTAGTTAGGATTGAGGGAACCTTAAAGAAGTTCTAGCATAGTTGTTGTACCTTTCCCCTAAGATAATTATTGATCAAGGTTTTAAGACCTAACCCTAGGTAAGTTAACACTCGGCTCTACCCAAAATTTCCTAATTAAAATTTGGTTCACTCTCTTGAGAGAAGCTCCCAGCTTACCAGAACCACCCATCTGTAGGATAGATCTGTCAGGGATCTCACCCACTCACTTCCCACAAATGGTTTTCTTTATTTTTCTAATTATCTATCACATTGAGTTATGACATATGAAAGCTGCTTCATTAATTCATCCGTTATCCTAGGTTCCTTTGCATAATTTTTAAGGCACAACACAAAGACAAAGAAAATAATATTTTGGCAAAAAATATTTTGCAAAGTTATTTACAATGGTTTTTCCCTTCTGCATATGCAAAAGATAAACCTCCATTCATTGGAAAATCCATTCTATTTATGCAGAAGAAAGAAGACCTCCAAGATTTCCATCCTTTCACTAGTATCAGGGACTCCACGATCCCATCCTGATTCGTGTGAGGGTCAAGTAGTTCTTAGGAGCAATCGAGAGATTTATGGCCAGAGCCCCCCTAGCACTCCCGCCTCCTCCTACCTTCCACCATCGGGGCCAGGTCCAAAGCTCCTCGTAGCAATACAAAACAATCCCCCTTAGAGCAAGGTTCCACGTCTAGCCATGGGGGAGGCATATCACAATCTTTCCTCTTATTATCTTGATTATATATTTACAATTAGATCTAACTTTTGTAAGGACAATCAATCTTTCTTGTGAAACCATCATTGCATGCACAAATAAAAAAGAAATAGGAGCAAGTGTTTTTAGCATAGGAAGCTGCCCCACCCAAATCTAGGATTTCTCTTTTAAGGTTCCACCTTATTCTTAGGCTTTCGCTTCCTACTTACAACTCTTTTTTCACAAGTTATTTCACAAATCTAAAGTCTATTTTATCCTTATGAAAAATTTGGTATTTATGTCCTAAAAGCTAATATGGGAATTTATACCTATGGTAGGCAACTCATGCACTGCCTTGCCGCAACCCATGCTCAGCAAGATTTCAAATGCTTTTCCAAGTCTGTTCAGACTTTAGAATTTGTATCGACAAATTCTTATCAATGTCTAATAAGTCCTACAGACTTTTGATAACTATTTAATTTCCTAATACTAATAGTTTCAGGGTTGTTGAGTATCTCATAGTTGTTTTTGCTTCAATATTCTCGATATTTTAGGTTAGGTTTTCTCCTTGATTCATATGTGGGTCAACTCATAATATTGATGCTCTCACTAATATAATCATTAATATTAACATTGCATATATTTTCAACAAGAAATTAATTTTCATTTTAGTCTACTCATATTCTATGGTTTAATCGACAATGTCCATGGCCGAACTTTCAACATTATCCAAAAAGAACAATTTTCATTTAGCTAGGTCCTAAGTGCAATGCTAATTGTTTTTTTGAAAACCTTATTCTAGGCAATGCAAACTTTGTTCTTTCAGACATGCAATTATATTACTACGCACCTATTTTATACACATGTAGTATATATTTTCTTATACAATTTTCTACTCATTTAATGCATTGATTATTTCATGATATTATCTAAATGATTTTTTATAAATTATTATAAAACTCATATGTGTATGTTTATCATTAGCAAAATGAAATAGAGATAATCACTTCTAGGAAAAATTTATAAAATATTCACTTTCCTAACAACATCTACATTTTTCCTATTATTATTATGATCACATGTGTCATTAATGAAATAACAATAAATATCACGAAATAAACCTTAATTACAATATTTTTTTAATAACAAGCATATGATCATTTTTCAAGTGAAACAATCTTATCACTGAATAGTTAATTATTATATTACTTACGTTATTTTCCTAAGCAATAGTTCATATGCATTTTCTTTAGAATGTGTTTATAATCGTTTAAAGCCAAATATAGTGATAAGCTTATAAAACATTAATTTTTTCCAAACTGACAAGTTGTTACCTCTATCAAGTTTGCAGTAATAGGAGTTTCGCCAATTCCTATTGCGTCATTTTCTCCATCGGTCAGGGTTCTCGCTTCCCTTGCTTCAAATGGGTTTTTTGAATTTCTGCAACAAACATGCGAAGTCATGGATGTTAGGCAACATTTACATGGTAGTTTAAGGAAAGTTAGTGGTCATCCAAAAGAATTTCACCAATGTTTCACTTAGCAGTATGGTCGTATGGAGCAAAGGTGTAACAATGGGTAGAGAAAATGAAAATGAGGTAGAAGGTGTAATGAAAGAAGCTGAGAGGAGAGAGAAGGAGAGCTGAGGAGAGAGAAAGAGAACAAGAAAAAGAAGGAAGAAGACTAGAAGAGGAGAGAGAAAGAGAGAGAAGAGGAGAGAAGGGAGAAAGAAGTCATGGAAGCTAGAGATGAAGGTGAAGAGTGTGATCTTGATAATAATTGGTTGCCCTAATCTGGGGCCCTTACACCTTAAATACCCTGATCAGTGTGACGGGGTGTCGAAACCCTAGTCGGTGTGTATCCTGTTTGTTACAATCCATCCCCACTCGAAAGGTTCTTGGCCTCAAAAACAAGGAGAAATAGAGGGGAGTGATGGGTGGGCTAAGGGAGGGTTGCAGAGTACTACTCAGAGCCCTTTGACAATGAAGAATAGGTGTGGAGAGACTAGAGACATCATGCAGTCTTGAACTGGTCTGCTGAAGTAAACTGGTCATAACTTTTGATAGGCTGCTCCAAATAGAGCGTACTATATGTCAAATGGAGCTTATGACGGGTACTTTCAGCCTATGTAGAATGCACATGCATGTGATTTGAGTAAGTACAAAACTATTCTAAAACAGTGTGTAGTCTGCGGGCAAAAAGTGGGCAATTTGGGGCATGACCAGCTAGTCTTCCATCCGTTGGGATTCACGGAGGTAGGAAAATTCATCGAGGATGGTTGTTGGGCGCCAAGAGGCTTCTTCCAAGGATAGGCCTTGCCATTTTATGAGGTATTCTTTGATGGATCGAGATCATAAGTGCTTATCTCGCTGCCCAATGATTGCTTCACGAACATATTGAGTGATGCCCTCTTCATCTATGGGGGGAAGTTCTTCCACATATTCCACTGTGGAGCCTACAAAGGGTTTCAGCTGACTGACATGAAACACATTGTGGATTTTGGTGGTAGGGGGGAGTTCTAAGCAGTAGGCCAAGTCGCGAACTCTCTTCAGGATGCGGTATGGGCCATAGAAGTGATGGGCTAGCTTGTTACTGCTGCCCTCTTTGAGAGTGGAGTAGCGGGACTTAGGCACTTTCAACCAATTCGTGCTCTTGGAATTCCAAATACCTGCGTTTTTCATCAACATAGAGTTTCATGTGTGTTTGGGCCTTCTAAAGATTCATTTTGCATTGCTGAAGTAAAGCTTGCATGTGATCCAATTCAACTTGACTATGAGGATTGATCTTATTAGTAAACAAGACTGTAGGAAGGGGAACCTTATACCCATACAAGGCCTTAAAAGGGGAAACTCCAATGCTAGAGTGTGTGGCGTTATTATATGCAAACTCAGCCAAGTGAAGCCACGTATCCCAAATGTGTTGTACATCATGGCAAAAGTGCCTCAAATATGTCTCAAGCCATTTGTTCACTCTCTCAGTTTGGCCATCAATCTGAGGGTGGTATGCAGTGGACGGAGCAAGCTTGGTTTCCATGGAGGTGAAAACTCTCTGCCAGAAGTTGCTCATAAACTTTGCATCCCAATCATGTATTATGACTTGTGGTAAGCCATGCAACTTGAAGACATGTTCCATAAACTGAGTGGCCACCTGAGAGGCAGCGTATTGGACCTTAGTGGGGATAAAGTGGGCAGCTTTGGTGAGGTGATCAACGACCACATAGATACTGTTCCACCCTTTCTTAGTCACGGGAAGGCTAGTAATAAAGTCCATTGTGATGTGAGTCCATTTCCCTTCAGGGATAGGGAGAGGCTGCAAGAGGCCAGCGGGCTTGAGTGTACTATCCTTGTTCTGTTGGCATGGAACGCATTTGATCACAAAGTCGTTGACGTTCCTCCATAAGACTTTCTAATGAAAGCTCTTGGCAATCCTATCATATGTTTTGAAAACACCCAAGTGACCAGCAGTGGGGGCAAGAATGCATTTCTTCCACGATCTTCTGCGTGAAGGGGGAAGTGTGTGGGATGACAATCTTGCCATGGGACAAAATAAGGCCATGCTTGAGCTTATATTGGGAGTTTTCAGCCATAACCCCATGTTGTAATTTTTGAAATATGTGGCTGAAATGATCATCTAACAAGTAATCCTCTTGGAGCTCTTCAACCCAATCACTGTGCAATTCTGAGAGACAGATGACACTCTGCATGCCCACATTTGAGAGAGAGAATCAGCCACAATATTATCCTTTCCCCACGTGTGAGAAATGTCAAAGTCATAGTTCTGTAAGGTTGCCACCCATCGCCTTTGCTTAGGAGTCAAAGTAGATTGAGTTAGGAAGTATTGGAGGACTTGGTGATCGCTTTTTACTTGGAAGTGACTGCCATACAAATAGTGGTGCCATTTCTTGATGGCATGGAGGATGGCCAACATCTCTTGCTTGTATACATTCATTTGTATCTCCTTCTCATCAAGCTTGTGGATTTCAAATGCAATCATCCCATGCTCTTGCAACAATACTGCACCAATACCCCAGCCACTGGCATCACAATGAATGGTAAAGATCTTAGATAAGTCAGGGCAAACAAGAATGGGGTTGAAGTAAGCACGTCCTTTAACTATTTGAAGCTATGATCTACAGTGACATCCGAAAAGAATGACTATTTTTTCAAGTGATCAGTCAAAGGTGCTGCAATGGTGGCATAGTGCTTAATGAAGCACCTGTAGAATAAAGAGAGACCAAGGAAGCCACGCAAGGAAGTGGTGGTGGAAGGAGTGGGCCAATCCTTAACACATTGCACCTTTTTGGGGCTAGCCTACATACCATTTTTGCTCATAATGTGTCCCAAGTACTCCACAGATGTCTACATGAATATACATTTGCTCTTCTTAGCAAAGAGTTGATGCTCTCTCAATATGTCAAACACCCTCTGAACGTGTGTCAAGTGCTCCCTAGATGACTTGCTATAAATGAGGATGTCATCAAAGAAGACAAGTACAAGCTTGAACAGAAAGGGCTGTAGGATTTTGTTCATGAGGCTTTGAAAGGTGGCAGGGGCATTAGTCAACCCAAAAGGCATCACAAGAAAATGGTAAAGGCCACAATCAGTCCTGAAGGCCGTTTTGACCTCATCTCCTGCCCGGATACAAATTTGATGGTAGCCAGAGCGCAAGTCAATATTAGTGAAAACGCATGCCCCTTTTAACTCATCCAGCAAATCATCAATCCGTGGGATGGGGTAGCGGTTCTTCACTATAATTTTGTTCAAATCTTTGTAGTCAATACACATGCGAAAGGAGCCATCTTTCTTTTGACTAAGAGGAAAGGGGATGCATAGGGGGAAGAACTCAGTTCAATGAAACCCATCTCCAACAACTCCTTGATTTGCTTCGCAACCTCTTCACACTTACACTTGGAGAGTCTATAGGGGGGTTTGTTCACTGGCTTGGAATGGGGCTCTAGGTCAAGTGGGTGGTCCACTTGTCTCTTTGGAGGGAGGGATATAGGCATCTGAAATAAATCATTGTATTCCTCAACTAAGGCCTGCAAGGTAGAGTCATATGATACTGTGGAGGGCTAATCAAAAGTGTCCTTATTTAATTGCAAAACAAAGATCTGTGAGCATTTCTTAAACTCCCGTTTGAGTTGCTTTGCTGTAATGAGCTGAAAATCAACATGATCACGAACTCCCTCTAGGTGGATAGGGTGTCCATGCATCATAAACTCCATGTAAAGCTGAGAGAAGTACATAGCAATTTTCCCAAATTGTTTCAGCCAATCACAACCCAAGACAACATCAATGGGGCCCATATCTAAGGCAATCACATCAACCAGTGCCACATAATTTTCAGCCAAGCATAAGGGAACTGTGGGACATACATGTGTGCTGATTTCTTCTTCTCTGTTTGCTACTTGGACCTTCAAGGGGTGGTGTAATGCCATAGGGGTACATTTCAACTAATCAATGGGGCTGATTTATTGACAAAAATGTGAGTGCTTCCACTATCCACAAGGATAAAAACATGCTTCCCATTGATATTGCCTTGAATGTGAAGGGTACTGGGCTGTGGGAACCCGTCCAAGCATCCAAGGAGATCGAGCAAAGGGAAGTGGGAGGTGGGTGGGATGTTAAATCAAGTATGTGTGAGGGCGCACCGCCCGGGTCAAAGGGAAACCCATCCTCCAGGTCATAGAACTGCTCATGATCAACATCCTCCGTGGGCTCAGTCTGGTCAATGGCCAGGTCATCCTCCTCATTGTGCCAATCTTCCATGACATACATGCTATGAACTTTGACCTTAGCTGTCTTGTACTATGGGAATTTGGAGGCATGATCAGCAGTGTACTTATCTCCACATTTAAAGCATAGGCCCTTTTCTTTCCATTCCTTGACAACATTTGGGGAGATGAACTGTTGACTATTGGATCCATGGGAAGGTGATGCAATGGATTGTTTATTTTCAGCATACTAATTTCAGCAATAGACCCCAATGCTGTCCCAAAAGTGCCCATTTTTCTTTCAGCATGGAAGGCGCGGTAAGTGGGTACTTTGGGGCTGTTATTAGGCATAGAAGAGCCTCAAAAACCACCTTCGTGTAGGGCTGATCGTGAAGGGATGCAGGGAGGTCCAACAGCTTGCTGAAAATGCTCATTCTTACGGTACTTTCTTGCATATCTCTCAGCCAGTTTGATTGCATCAAATAGTGTAGTGGGTTTTTGGGCCATGATATCAGCCGATAGAATTGGTTCCACCAACCCATAGATGTTCTTGTGCAATTTAGCATCGTCACTGATGCTTTCCACATACATAGTCAAGTTCATGAATTGATTGGTGTAGTCACATACAGTGAGGTTACATTGGTCAAGAGTGTACCATCTTCTTGCCAACCATTCTTTTTCCATAGAGGGGACACAAAAACTTGGACCATATGCATTTTGAGATCTTCCCAATCAATGAACTGTTGATTCTCCCGATTGATATAGCGCCACCAAGTGTAGTCAAAACCTCCCAAGTGGAGAGAAGAAAAAAGTGTTTTCTGATCATTAGTGCGGAGGCAGATGTTGAAGTAGGACTCCAACTTGGATGTCCATTCTTCCAAGTTAGATGGTGAGGGGGATTGCCCATTGTACTTTGTGAGAATGACCTTGTCACGAAAATCATAGGGGCCATGCTGCCCATGAAATCCTTGCTGTCCATGCATCCTGTGGTGGCCATACATGCCTTGTTGTCCATCATTTAGCCCATGTTGTCTATTATAGCCATGTTGTCCATGATTACTAGGCTAGCCATTTGTACCATATGGTCCTTGATGGGGCTGATTCATATGTGGTGCATGGGGGCTCCTAGGTAGAGCGGGTGAAATTCGACCCAAGGTGGGAGAAGGCCTCAAGTGAATGTTGTCAGCATGGTGGACATGGGAATTCAATAGGGGCTCATTATGCATATGAGAGGGTTCCCCGATCTCATAAGTAGAAGGGGAAATTCCCTTAGCACCAAGTATACCATGTGGGCCATGCGACGGTTCCTGATGTGGATGGCGTCTAGACTCATGTCTAGAGTCATTGGTCTTCTCTTGGGGTGAAGCGGTCACTAACTGAGCAAGAAGAGTAGTGAGCTGTTCCAAGGTCTATTGGGTCTTTGAGTTCAAGATAGCCATGTGCTCGATCGCTTCATCAAACTTGGACATCATTTGGCAGTGGTTGGTGACCATATCATTGTGGCGTTCCATATGACGGAGCTCATGTTGGTAGAGGGTGTGATTAAGGAGGGCATATGGGTCCCGTTTCAAGCATTTCCTCCTGTATGTCACCATGATAATCTTTCCCTGAGCTTGGTTCCTCATTCATGGAGGTCCAGGAGTCTCTAGTCTCCCTCTGGAGTTCCTCTTGGGCCTTGCTTTTGCCTTTCTGGCTAGCCATCTGGGTGCAGTCCACAGGACCCGCTGTTAGTAAAAGGGGCGAAACTGTTTGTACAAAACTGGTGAGGTTTTGGGCTCTAGTTGGAGGGGACAATGGCATCTTCGAGATGAGCTAATAACCTTTATGACAAAAATTGATCATAATTTTCTGTAAGGGTTTTACAGTGCCTGTCCTGAAGCAGTCTGCATCGTGTCCACAGTGACCCTAGTGCACAAAAATGGGCATAACTTTCACGCCGTAGCTCCGATTAGGGATATTTTTTATTCAAACTAGAGGGGACAAAGCCCTCTTTGAGATGAGCTATAGGGTTCACCCCCAAATTTAGGATAGAATTTTTTACAATGGGATCTTTGTGACAGTCTTGTGGAACTGTGACCAAAAACACTGTCTGTCCCTTAGTACCAATGTCTTACATGGATAGAGCATAGATCAAGGGGCCTAATCTACCACATCAATAGCATCTTGAGCATACTGAACATAATCCTGAGCATCATTGCATACCCATCAACTGTGCCATTCAGCTCTGCCATTCATGCATAAGTACATTCACTCCCATAATCCCAAGCATCATTGCATATCCATCAACTCTGCCATTCATGCATAAGTACATTCATTGCCATACATCTCCATTGACTGCATGTACCTCAAGTGGCATACATGGGTGCCATTAGTATTTCAGGGTATCCAAGAGGGATCATTGGGGCAGGGAAGTGGGGCTTATGGAAGTACCTACACTTGCAAACAAGTATTGGGCTCCAAATCACCAAGAGGTGGGCAAAGTTCCCCCCGGGCCGGGTTGTGCACCCCTTCAGGGTCTTAAGTGGTAAGGGAGGGTCACCTCTCTTTTGTCTTACCACCTCGCCTGGCATCGGCCTTTTTCCTCAATTGGAGTATACATGATAGACATTTTTAATTAGCAATCAGCATGAGATGCATGGGAAAGAAGACATTGGGCCTTTTCATGAGATGCAAGGAATGATGAAGGTTGGGGTAGGGGTTACCTTGGCAGTCCAGTGACTCACTGGCTGCTACTTACCCAATTTACAATGGCTAATATTCATCCAAGATCATAAGACAAAGTAGGGGTTAATGTAAGCCATTAAAATGAAATTCATGAAGAGGTATGATGCTTGTATGCAATCTTGAATCTCTCCAAAATGGATTAAGCTCAGCAAGTGGCTAAATTGAGAGATTAAGATCAGAGTGGCATACCTCTTTAATGCTTGTGATGACCGTTGAAACCCAAATCATCATGATGCCGCTTGCTCCATTGATCAAGTCCGGTTGTTGGTTGGGCATCTGTGGAAGAGTGCTTTAGCATTTGAGTGCTCTTGCTGATGAAGAAGGCTTCCAAGCTTATCCCCAAGCTTGAGCTTCAAGAATGGGAAGCTTCAAGTGAAGCTTTCATGGCTGCCCGCAAAGCTCCCATGCATGCTGAGCTCAATGGCTTCATCCGAGCAAGAGGAATCCTTCACGGGCTGAAGGGCTTGTGGAGTTAATCTCTCCGGGTCAGAGAAAGCTTCAATTAGAAGAATCCATGGCTACCCCAAACTATTTCAAACAGTCCCAGCTGCTATCCACCATGAAAGATGATTCTCAGGTCAAGATGCCAAGAGAAAGAGAAAGGGGTATGCTGAATCAGTGCCCAACGGTGCTGGGGAAGGTAGAAAAGTAGGAGGAGAAGTTCAGGAGGGATAGGGGAGGGCCAGGCAGGGTAGGGAACAATAGCGCAAAATACACCGTGATTTTTGGGCTGTTCCTTGGGCCCTCTACCTAGCTGTGCCCCTCCACAAGGGTGATGCCCTTGGTCAGGGGGAAGTTGGGAAGGCTCCTGGACCCTCAGATGAGGACTCCCATGGCTGCTCCAGAGGGAAAGAGAAGATCTTCACTACTGTCTGGCTATGGCAGCTTGCCTGGGAGGAGAGAGAAAGGGGCTGAAGCAAAAAGTAACTCAGGTTTTGCCCCCTTCTAACTCCTCGGAACCTAAACTTGGCCTAGAACCCTTAAAATTTGCATGAAAAGAAGTGACAACCTGCTATTTTAACCGTTTTACCTCCATATATGTCTGAGTCTCCAGCCATAGCTCATGCTTGCTCCAAAAAGCTGAAATTAACTGCAGTCCTTCTTGTTGTACCTGTACCTGTAAGCTGAGTAACTAGGGTTTTTGGGATTTGAAAAGGGAGAAAGGGGAAAGAGGAAAAGGACCAAAGCTTGAAGCTCTGATACCACTTGTAATGAAAGAAGTTGAGAGGAGAGAGAAGGAGAGTTGAGGAGAGAAAAAGAGAACAAGAAGAAGAAGGAAGAAGACTAGAAGAGGAGAGAGAAAGAGAGAAAAGAGGAGAGAAGGGAGAAGGAAGCCATGGAAGCTAGAGATGAAGTATAAAGTCATACCATACTCTTTGATACTTAACTTACTCAATCGCATGCTCATTCTTACGCATTCTTCATCTACCGATTAAGGCTTTTGTGATTTGTCTTCGGTTACAAAATCAATGCGATCTTTGACGCATTAAATGGAATAAAAAATGCTAAATCAAATATAATGTGAGAATAATTATGATCAAGCCCTCGTAATATTATTTACAAGGCGTCTTTGTTGTTTGTTGGCTAGGAACATTGAGGCATCTTCTCATGTCAAATTGCATAATTGATTTAATGCAAGACTCGCTATTAAGAAATTTACGTGCAGTCACTTATGTGATAGTTCGAGGAGTAATTTTTAAAAACATCTCAAATCGGAATTCATTTCTTGATATCAAGCACTATGGTAGGAATATTACATCTTCTCCTCCTTAGAGGTATCGAGATGCCCTCATCTCAAAGAAGAATTAGGAAATTTGTTTTTCTAGAGCTATCTCTTCTATCCAGGTGTGGCATCCTCCTCAGGATAGTCTTTCCACTGGATAAGATACTCTCTACTGGTTCTATTTTTGAGAGGTTTCTCTTTTACTTCTAGAATCTTATCAGGTTGGAGTTTAAGGGCTCCTTGACTAGGTATTATAATTTGCTAGTCATCAAGAATGTGATCTTGATTTGCCACATAAGCTTTCAAAAGACTAACGTGAAATACATTGTGAACTTTCACATGATCAGGAAGTTGCAATTTATAGGCATTAGCGCCTAGGCATTTGAGAACCTTGTATGGTCCACAATACCTTAGACTCAACTTTTTGAACTTTACCAATGACAAAGAACTCTTCTTTGAGCATTCATAGATGAAAATCATGCCTCTCTCTTTGGAAGATACAGTCTTGCCATCCTAAATCAGCATAAGCTTTCTGGCAGTCTTTAGCAGCTTGGATATCTTGTCTAATAGTTTTGACTTGATTATCCATGTCTTCTAGCATTTTCTTAGAAGCCTCAACCTTTAGGTTTGGATCAGAGAAATTCAGTGGCGTCAAAGAGACTTTCCCATACAATGCTTGAAATGGAGTCATTTGAATAGTTTGGTGATATGATGCATTGTAGGAAATTTCTACTAAGGGAAAATACTATATCCACCTTGTCGGTTCTCTAAAACGATAAGCTCTTAGTATATCTTCAATGACCTAATTAACCTACTCTATTTGGCCATCCGTTTGGGGATGGTAAGGTGTGTTAAAGCAAAGCTGGGTTCCAATTATTTCAAATAGGCTTCTCTAGAAATGTGACATAAACAGAGAGTCAGAGTCACTAAGGATCAATTTAGGCAATCCACGAAGCCTAAAGATTTGTTTCACAAATAGTCATGCAATATTTAAAGCTTTGTAGTTGGTCTTGATTGGGATAAGATGAGTGACCTTTGTCAACATATCCACAATCACCATGATTGAATTATATCCTCCTTGAACATAAGGTAAGACAATTACGAAATCCATATTAGTGAACTCCCATTTCATCTATGGAATGTCAAGTAGTTGAAGCTTTGCCTAGCATTTTGACACACTTAGCTTTCATCCACTGGCAACTTAGGCATTCAGTAACATATCTGAGTACATCATCCTTCAATCTTTCCTAGTAATAACGTTTCCTAATTGCATTAAGAGTTTTTGCATAGCCAGAGTGTCTTGAGAACGGGGACTCATGGGTTTCCCACAATATCTTCTTTTTTAGCACTTGATTGAGGGGAATGTAGAGCCTTGTACTGAAATAAACAAGTCTATCATCCATAGTGAAATTTTGGTATTTGATACTAAGCTTAGGATCAGTGTTCTTAACTATGATTTCTCTAAGAATTAGCTCACACTTAGTATCCTTGTCTGCTTCTTCTTTGGCTAGCTCAATGAGTAGATTGCTAGGCATCAATATCAAGGTAGCTAAATTCTCTCCTTTAGATGGCTCTTCCATGATAAATGCATTCAAAAAAGCTTTATGACTTAATGCATCAACAATCACATTCTCTTTTTCAGGTCTGAACTTGATTTCAAAATCAAAATCTTGCAAGAATTCAATCCACGAGTGCTACCTCATGTTGAGGTCTAGTTGAGTAAAGATCCATTTGAGACTTTTGTGGTTAGTGACCAAAGTCAACTTGCTTCCAAGCAAATAGTGTTGCCACAATTTGAGAGCATGGATCACAGCTAACAGCTCGAGATCATGGGTAGCATAATTCCTCTCATGGATTTTTAGTTTCCTTGAGGAATAGGCTATCAGATGACCTTGCTGTATGAGCACACAGCCTAGTGCAAGAGAACTTGTACTTGTTATAACCTTAAACTCTTGGGTTATAACCTTAAACAATACGAGGAATCCCCATGGCGAATTATTGGGTCTAATGTATCCTTGATCCAATCACTGCTTGAGTTACTCTTTCAGCTCAATTTCTTCAGGAATAGACATTTTATATGGACTCTTAGCGATTGGAGTGGTTCCTAGTTCAAGTTTGATCTTGTGATCGAGTTCTCTTCAAGGTGGTAATTTAGTTAGCTCTTTTGAGAAGATGTCATCATATTCCTTCAACCAATATGGCTCTCCCTCGTCTTGTTTATTCTACTCAACCCTATTTAATTTTATGAGATATACACGTAATTCTTTTCTTAACCCTTTTATTATGGGAGATGATTTGGCTAGTTGAACCTTGGGTTTTCTTACCTCACCTTGGGTCATCACTTTTTCCCCCTTTAGGTTTTGAAAAGTCACCTTGCCTTTTCTGCACTAAATTTGTGCGTCATTGGGGATCAGCTAGTCCATACCCAATAGACATTCGTAGGCTCCTAAATTCATGATTCTAAATCCCATTTCAAAGCGATTGCTTCCCAAGCTTAATGTCACTTTGAAAGTTTGTTGAGTAGACGGGATTTCTTTTCCATTAGCAAGTTCCACAAGCAACCTAGATGTAAGTATTGTGTCTATACCTAATTTTTTGGCACACTTTGGTGACATGAACGAGTGTGTACTTCCACAGTCAATTAGAATTTTAAAGGACTTACCTTGATATTATGTTGGTGTTTGAATCATCGAAAATTGGCGATTTGGGCCTTTCCTATATGGAGGGTGGCATGAACTGATGCCCTCTCCATATCGGCTTCCATAATTGGGTTTCCCTCTTCTTCAAGCTCTTTAAGAATTACAATAGATGCTTTTCCTTTTGCAATTGAAGCTTGGTTTTGACCCTCTATATTGTCCTTGGCAAGGAATTTGGCCAAGCTTTGGGCAGTGTCTTTTAAAGTGGCCTGCTGGCTCATTATAGTGGAAACACTTAGATACTCTTGAATTAATCCCCATAGGTATGAAGTTCCCGACTAGATTTGTTTTGGCCCTCTTTCCTTGACTAGACAGATGTTGACATTGGGCTCACTTAACATAGCCCCATAAAGTCCCTTATTTTTTATTCTAGAGCCTATTATTCATTAGCTTTGACTAAATCTCCTAAAACAAGAGGTGTTGTGTGAATCAAAGCATCTTGCATATCTGTTGGCCATATAGATTCAAGGCGTGCATTCAAAGGAGCATTCAATCTGTGACAAAACTTAGACACCGTGCTAAGTAATAGTCATAAAAGGTGCATATTTAAGTAGTAATACCGTGTTAAAGAACTTATTCATTTTTAGTGTGTGATAAGTTGGTGAAAAATATCGACCATGCACAGCTTCTTTTAGCTTTTCCCAAGTAATAGTTTTCTAAGCAAGTCCCTAGTCTTTACACCACTATTTCCACCACAGGCATGCCTCACCAGTCAATTTCACCTTGGCAATCATAGCCTAATTATCAGGGGTAGTTCCCATGGCAGTAAAGTAGTCCTCCATGGTCTCAATCCAAATCTCTATCTCAGCGTCAACGTCTTTGCCCTTGCCATCAAATTCTGGTGGCTTTACCTGCTTAAGGAGATAATTCTTCTCCTAAATTTCAGACCAACTAGTGATAGTTGTATTACCCTAGGTTATCATAAGTTTCACGATTTAGTTTAGCACTTAAACTTTTCAGCTTCGTTTCCACATTAACATACCTTACTAGTTTTATAAAACAATGATGGGCAAAAGAGCACAATATTTTTACAAAATCTAGCCAGTGATATCTTTTATTATTAGTAGCCATATGCTACAATGGAAGATGTCTACAAGTAGAGATACATTAGCATCGATAGGATAGATTGGATGTTATGTACAATTTTCAAATGAGGATATCATTATATCTTTCTTTTTCAAGGATGGATATCGGTTACATTCATGTAGAAAAAAGCAGGCCAATTGCTATCTATGTCCAAAAACCTATACTGTGGAAATGGAAGAACCATGGATATGGTAATCTTGATACTTGCGATGTCCTTGGATTATAATCCTATCAACTAGGTTTACCTTCAGTACCTTGTCATAGACATAACAGTCTGGATGTATTTCCTGACCACTAGGAATCATAAGTGTATTCCTTTTGGATGGACAAAAGATAAAGGCATCAACTACTTTTAAATTTTCCATCTATTCAAGGCATTTCAAATAAGACTACATATTGAAGAATCAATCGGCCTCGATGTAACAATAGCACTCATCCTAGAACCATCTTCTTCCGATCAAGTATCCTCATCATTTCTCTTCTCCACTCCTCATCCATGGAGCTCAATGTATATGTGTACTTTGCTCAAAAAACAAGGAATTGGTTCCAAGCTTCATTATTTTGCCAAATTTTATCCCTTAATAATTAGCAAGTTGATTATTACTTAGAATAGTTGGTCTTAAAAACCATAGATATTTTTAATTTCAATTATGCTTTGATACCAGCTGTCAAGTGCTTGCCTAACAATTCCCTAGCAGCATGTTTTAGTGGTCCATCAGGGAACTATCCTAGACGGCTTCGCCCAACACTTATGAGAATGCATGGGGTCTATCAACTAGGTTCCCTAGAGCCCACCCCATAATGGAACATACCAATCATCCCCATGCAGATCAACTTGCAAACTAGGAGTCCTAATTTGACAACTAAGGTATTTATACGTTAGCTAGTCCCATCAGAGGTGTAAACAAGAGCTTCTCGTCCAATTGGAGCGATCATAGTTACCCTTGGTTCATGGAGTGCAACACTTTTTTCCAGTAACTGGTTAGGATGATTCAGGGAATCTTAACAGAGTTCTGGCACAGTTGCCGCACCTTTTTTCTAAGATAATTATTGATTAAGGTTTTAAGACCTGACTCTAGGTAAGTCAACGCTCGGCTCGACCTAATTTTTCCTAATTAACATTTGGTTCAATCTCCTGAGAGAAGCTCCTAGGTTACCAGAACCACCCATCCGTAGGACGGATTCATCAGGGATCTCGACCACCCACTTCCCACAAATGGTTTTCTTTAGATTTCTAATTACCTATCACATTGAGTTATGACATATAAAAGTAGCTTAGTTAATTAACCTGTTATCACATGTTCCTTCGCGTAATTTTTAGGGCACAACACAAAGACAAAGTTATTTATAATGATTTCCCCCTTTTTACCTAGGCATAGAAGATAAACCTCTGCTCACTGTCTATGCAAAAGAAAAGAAACCCTCCGTCTCATTGTGATTCGTGTGAGGATCAAGTAGTTCCTAGATCGATTGAGAGATTTACGACTAGAGCCCCCTGGCACTCTCACCTCCTCCTACCTAACAGATTTCTCTTTACCAAGTGACCTCTTGTCATCGAGGCCAGTCCAAAGCTCCTCACGGTGGTATAAAACAATCCCCCTTGGAGCAGGGTTCCGCATCTAGCCATGGGGGAGGCATAACACAATCTTTCCTCTTATTATCTTGATTATATATTTACAATCAGATCTAACTACTATAAGCATATTCCATATTTCCTATGCAACCATCAATGCATGCACAAATAAAAAGAAACTGTATCAAGTATTTTTAGTATAGGAAGCAGCCCTACCCAAATCTAGGGTTTCTCTTTTAAGGTTCCACCTTATTCTTAGGGTTTCGCTTTCTACTTGCAACTCTTTTTTGGGATCTGCAAGTTATTTCAGGAATCTAAAGTCTATTTTATCCTTATTAAAAAATTGGTATTTTTCCCTAAAATATAATATGGGCATTTATACCTATGGTAGGCAATTCATGCACTCCCCTACCCTAACCCGTGCTTAGCAGGATTTCAAATGCTTTTCCAAGTCTGTTTAGACTTTAGAATTTGTATTGACAAATTCTTATCAATGTCCAACAAGTTTTGCAGACTTTTCATATTTATTTAATTTTCATGATACTAATAGTTTCAGGGTTGTCAATTATTTCATAGTTGTTTTTGCTTCAATATTCTTGATATTTCAGGTTAGGTTTTCTCACTAATTCATACATGGGTCAACTCTTGATATTGACGCTCTCGCTAATATAATTATTAATATTAACATTACGTGTGTTTTTAGTAGGAAAATAGTTTTTCTTTTACTCTACTCATATTCTATTGTTTAATCAACAATGTATGACCATTTGCCAAAGTTTCAATATTATCCAAAAAGAACAATTTTCATTTAGCTATGTCCTAAGTGCAATGCTGATTGTTTTTTTTTTAATTTATTCTAGGCAATGTAAAAATCATAAGTGCAATTTTTCTTTCATCTTTCAAACACCCAATTACATTAATACACGTCTATTTTATATGCATCTAGTATACATTTTCTTGTACAATTTTCTATTGATTAAATGCATTGATTATTTCATGATATTAACCAAATGACTTTCTATAAATTATTATAAAACGCATATGTGTATGTTTATGATTAGCAAAATGAAATAGAGAGAATCACTTTCAGGTAAAATTTATAAAATATTTCCTTTCCTAATCCTTTTCCAAGTGAAACAGTCTTTTCACTAAATAGTTAATTATTATATTACTTAGGTTATTTTCCTAAGCAACAGTTCATATGCATTTTCTTTAGAATGTTTTTGTAGTCGTTTAAGGGGTAACACCAATTCCTACCATGTCATTGTCTCCATTGGCCACATTCCTTGCTTCCCTTGCTTCAAATAGGCTTTTTGAATTTCTACAACCACGAGGAGCCATGGATGTCAAGTGAAACTGACATGGTAGTTCAAGGAGAGTTTTAGTCATCCAAAAAAAATTCACCAATGTTTCACTTAGTGGTATGGTCATATGGGATGAAGGCGTAATAGGGGGTAGAGAAAATGCAAATGAGGTAGAAGGAGGTATTTTCTCCTTTCAAGCTCAAAGCTTCAATGGATAAGAGAAGTAAAGAAAAATTTCCATCATTGGGAGGTTTTTCTTCTTGCTTTCTTTGTGAAGGAGAGGGGGTGTATTTATAGGCATGAGGGGGAGCATGCAATTGACTCTTTCTTTTGGTTACTTGTCAAGAGACAAGTGAGGTTTATTAAAAATACATTTTGATTGCCTACATATTGGATGCTGGCATGGGGATGATTATTTTATGCTTTCTCTCCCTCTAGGCATAAGAAACGTCATGAATTTTGACCTATTTTTTCAAAAACGTCTTTTTTTCTTCAAAATAACTTCATCTAGTGGTTTTTTTGGCCAAGTTATCTCATGACTTATCTTGTTTATCAAGACAGGCCATACTCTTTGATACTTAATTTACTCAATATCATGCTCGTTCTTGTGCGTTCTTTGTCTACTGATTAAGGCTTTTGTGATGTTTCTTGTGATTAAGGCTTTTGTGATCGTTGACACATCAAATGGAATTGAGAATGCTAAATAAAATATAATGTGAAAAAAATTATGATCAAGCCATTGTAATATTATTTACGAGGTATCTTTGCTTTTTGTTGCCTGGGAACATTGAGGCATCTTCTCGTGTCGGATTGCAGAATTGATTTAATGCAAGACTCAATATTAAGAAAACTACGTGTGATCACTTATGTGATAGCTCAATGAGTAATTTTTAAAAACACCCCAAGCCCGAATTCGTTTCTTGATATGAAGCACTGTGGCGGGAATATTACACACACATGAGTACAATTGGACACAGCTGTAGGTAATGTCGATCACACACACATACATATGAGTACTTGAGCTTGAAGTCTCAACAAGGCCAAGCATAATCTATCGAATAAGTCAAAACCTAGTTGCTAATCAACTGTTTCCACATAGATCGACTAAAAGAGCTATCAAAGAAGACATCCTAAGTGGTGGTTTGACCTGTCTACCTATCTTAGTATAACTGGATTAGGAACTTTTACTAGGTGGCAAGTATTCCTATAGCATGTTTTATTTCTATAATTTTATTTATCTCAATATTTGTTTTTTATTATTTGGTATTCAAATCTGTAAAAAGGAGGTAGCTGAGTGTATTGTGATCCAAGGAGAATAGGGCATTAGCCTTAGGTCCAATGTTGATACCCAAGAACCTACCAAGTGCTCATGAAGTGACACTAAATTCTTTTTTTCTGCTTACTTTTATTTTTTTTCCAACCACTCTTATTTTCTTTTGGCTAGAGGTTATCCACAAGAAGGATAAGGCATTGCTGGCTCATCCTTAGGAACCTACCAAGCCTTTACAAAGGCGATGAACATCCGCTCTTTTAACTTTTTTCATTCTCTTTATTTTTTTATTTTAGGGGTTAGAACCTCTTTTTATACATCTCCATATTCTATATATATTAGAAATATTTATCATTTTTCTCTTTTATTTATCATGCTTCCCTAGCTTTCTCACAACTAACATAAATTCTTAGAATTAGCTCCCTAGCCAGCTAGTATGACAGGATCACTAGGGCCACTCTCTAAGTCAAAGCTTTATATGCCCAACAATGTCTTTGCAAGAGGCAAACAACTACTCAAATTTCTCCAGACATACCTAACATAATCATAGGACTTCATGTCTTGACTTTCGATCCCCAACAAAAGAAAGAAAAATCCCCAAAATACACATAATACATTATGCTTAAGAAAAAGAACTCAAAAAGGAAATATATCACATGGATTAGCTACAAAATGTTTCCACACAGCAACTTGCTCCCTCTAGGTACTCCTTCAGACCTATCTAGTGTAGTAAAAAAATAAAAAACCATTAAATGTACTTGGACCAAATAGACACATGGTCCTCTTGGCCCAACAAAATATAACCATAAAGAACACCATTCAACAACCTATTGTTGAAAGTAAACCTTTGGTCCCCACATAAATCCTATTGAAGCACAAAATTAGACCAAGAGGATGGGCTACTCAGGCCTATACTAAATGCATCAACTTATTACCTAAGCCCCCTGCATAAATGGCAAGGAAAGTTTGACAAATATGCCATTGAATGATCCAATGCATCCATGGAAGAATAGGAAGATGGTCAGTTGCTAGGTGATTCATAGTCCATACTAACCATTGACGGCCAAAATTGGACATGTTAGCAAGCAATCCCCATAGTAGCCTTGGGGTGATATCAATAGACAATTGTAAAAGCCCCTCAGAACCATAGTTAAAAAAGATATGTTCAACAAAGGTATAAATAGTCAAGGAGTCTGCAAAGTGATTCCTTTGATGGGGATTTAGATGGCAAGTCACTTCCTCAAAGATCTCAAGGATGTCCAAGGTTGCATAGTGGTACATCTTTAGAATAGAATCTCTCCCACTATAGATTCCATTTAATTGGTTGATTACTAACTACAAGCTGCCTTTCACAATAACAAGTAAATACGACTATGTCTAGCTAGATTTATCCCCACAAGTAAAGCCTGTATTCGATTAGTAAGGGCGGTACCTAAATACACACCCATTTTCAAAAGCACTCAATGATGACAATGATATTTTATGACAACCCCTACACTTGCATGATTATTAAGTCCTTGAGAAGATCCATCAAAATTAATGTATAAACCAAGGCTTCATTGATGAAACTTGCCATAATGATCAATCTACTTGTACTTATAATAGTCAAAGTCTAACCTAGAGAAGAGGGGGTGTAAGATAGGTACAACCCCTCCTTTCTCAATAAACTCAATGGGGACACTAGTAAGAACCCGATGACAATGATGGCAATAGACTGGAATGTCCCATGTGAAAGACTCTTGCCACTTAGTAATATAATAACCCTTACTCCACTCCATCACTTTGCCTTTGTGGTAACACTGCTCTAAATGTAGATGCTCAAGATAAGGAATGAATTTTCCCATCCAATAGCCTCTACACATAATAAGGATTCAATTTATTAAAGTTTACTTTAGTTTTGAACTCTATCCCTTGTAAATTTTCTAAAAGGGTTGTAGAGCCATTCTTTCCTATACAAACAATCTTATAAGAGCCATCCCACTTAGATTCTAGCTTGCTTGGGAATAGCTCATGATACGCATCATAATATAGAGCCAATTTGTTGGAAAATAGGCCAAATGATGTATGCTGCATGATGAGGAGACTTGTATCCCATAAGCACAGTGAGAAGAGGGGAGAAGTTTGAAAGCTATAAAGGCATGTACTTGGTTCACTTTTCAATATATGCTATTGTACTTTGTACTTCACTGTGAGTCCTTGTCATGTCCTACTCGAGATTGTGTTTATGAGTCAAAAGCATTCTATCTTGGAACCTAATTCAACCGAGTAACAGTTAGTGTCATTTGCCTATGTTGTCATGGTTCTAGTTACTACATTCCAACCATAGCTATAGTCATGTTTGAGATCTGTGTTTTTCACATGGTATCAAAGTGTATTTGAGTATGGCTTAGCATGTGTTAGCTCCATTTCACTCTTTACTGAGCTCAATTTGAGTGCTAAAACCCATCTCCAACTTCATTTGCATTCCTACCTTCAATGAAGCTTCCATGATGGCAGCCATAGCCAACAACACCTTGTCAGCTTGAATCTTTCATATCTCTCTCCACATGTCAAATCTCTCTAAAATTCCTTCTAGAGAAGTGTTTTCTCTGCTTCTAAAGCTCCTCCTTGGCACCTCAATCATTGACATTGGAAAAATATAGCTTCAGCATTGCATCTTTTTAGAGTCACTGTCATACTTGTGTATGTGGACAACAGCACCTACTCGACTTGGAGGAGCTCAATCTCTGCATACAAACCATATCTCTCTGAGAATCCCTTTGTGGAATTTCTTCCCAGCTCAAGGCACCCTAGCCAGCACAACAAACCATGAGATTAGTGCTCTAGAAAGCCAGCATTGTCGATTTTGTAGGTTGTTGTTCCAAACTATGCCTGTTTCATTTGTGCTGCTACCACAGGGCACGATTCGAGCCATCTCCATAGAGCAATGATAGCCCACATAGTAGGCTTCTATCATATACAAGGGCTCGTGATAATTCCTTCTTGATGATCACACAAAGAAAAAGAATATCCACCTCTCAGAAACCTTAATCCTTCCTCCATAGCCAAAAACTTGAAAGCTTGGCATCCTTGTTCCTTTCTCACTACCATCATCAATAGTGATTTTGATCACTCTAACATTGCCTCTAAAGTCTATTGTAGATCTAGAAGTGCCCAAGGAAGCTCAAAAATTACTCGGCAACATCAAGCCCAATATCAAGCTCTTCAAGACATAATATCTATTGATACTCAATCAATGTCTCTTAGCACTTGTGTATTTACCTCACTCATGAACAAGCTATTCACTGATTTTACCTCAACTACTTAAAAGCTCATTCTTAGCCCTTGTAATGATTTAAATACCTATTGATCAAATCCATTTGTAAGTTTCAATTCCTTTGTAAAAGGATAGACACTACCCGAGTGTTCTCGTGGTAAGACCTCCTTCTAAGATGACTAAACTAGAGGAGATAGCAAAGTTTAATGGTGAAGGCTTTCATGCGTGGAAGGAGAAAACCATGTATCATCTCATGAGGAAAGACCTCTAGGATCTCTTTGAGGAAGATGATGCAAATGACAAGAAAGAAGATGCTAAAGAAGAAGATGCTGCAGAAGACCAGCCTAAAACAAAGGCATGGAAGAAAATGAACAACAAAACTCTAGGTATTATTGAATGGGGTCTATCAGATGATGTATTACGCCACATCTTTGGCATTAGGGATGCAAAGAAGGCATGGGAAGAGCTTGGCAGGATCTTTGGTACACAAGCAAAGAGCTCAAAGGTAAAATTACTCATGTAGTTTTATAAGTTGGATGTTAAACACAGTTCGTCTATGACTGTACACATCAATAAGTTCAAGAGCCTTAAAACTCAGCTTGCAACTCTTAAAAAGAACATTGATGAGGATGAGGCAATAGCAGTGCTACTTGCCAATGGTAATCATGAACCATATGAGATACTTGTTTCAATACTAAGTAATGTTCCCAGTCTCTCACTCAAAGACATTGAGCACTCACTGCTTGATGGAGAAAGAAAATTTAAAAGCAAGGATGTAAAAGAAACTAGCTCAAGGGACAACTTCTTGTACATCAAGGGTACTTATGTAGCAAAAGGACGTGGTCAAGGATTCACCACCAATAGCAACAAGGACCGAATTATTTGTCATTACGATGGCAAGACTAGCCACATAGCTAGTGAATGTTTCCACAAGAAGAGAGCACAATAGGTGCAAGAAGATCACCACCAAAGCTAGTTTATGCATGAGGAAGAAGAAGATGCTTTCGGTACCATCAACAAATCTAACATATTGTTGTCAGAGAGAGAACCAGGGAGAGAGGAAGAGGAGAGAGAAGACTGCAGAGGAGAGAGAAAGACTAGATTTGCAGAGAGAAAGACAAGAAAGATGAGGAAGCCATAGAAGTTGTGAGCAAGAAGGGAGAGAAAGACTGTAATTGTATTAATGTGTCAAAAAGATGTGAAAATTTACATCTTCTCTCCTTTTATACCAATGTCAGTGTGACATGGCATAATATCAACATTATTAACACTTATTTGCTATTCCCAACTTCTTACAATCCATCCCTTCCCAAAAGTTTTTGTCCTCAAAAGCAAACCTAGAAACAACTAGAGAGGAGATGGATAGAACAGAGTACTACTCTGTTTTACAGCTTTACAAATGGGAAATGAATGAAGAATGACCATTACAAGAGCTGAATTTGAAGAACGGAAGTAAGGCCCAACTATATACATGATTTCAAGTACCTCACAAGCAAAGGTTGGCTGAGAATTTAATGAATAATGTTCAATTCTTTAATCTCTCAATCAAATGGATTAAGCTCAGCAATTGGATTAATGAGAGAGATTAAGAATTGAAGAGAAGTACCTTGACATGGCTGAAGATGACTTGATTAATTCTCAAATGCTTGATAGAGCCCTCGGTTGTCCAATGTTGGTAAAATAATCCATAAGGCTTGCTTATCCCGTGCTTGAGACCAATCTTGAAGCTTCAAATGCTTCATTAGGGCCAAAAACACTTCAAAAAATGCACTTTTGTTAATCACGGGATTAAGGAAAGGGCCAAAGAGAGTTCGCCACGTGTGCAAGAATATGGTATTCTTGTCTCCTCTTTTTTAGAGATAGTGGAGTCCATTTCGTGATTCTCTCTTCTTTTTTAGCCAAAACCCCTAAAGTCTGACATGTTTTGGAGTCCCAAAGACGTTATTTACTTACAAATCTAACAAAATACATGACAGAGATGTGATGAAATTAATAATGAGTTTTTTGAAAGTTGGAAGATCTTTCAATATTGTTTTTGGCACCCAATACATACTCATTTGGGTTCTTGGCGCTACTTTTTAGTTCATTCACCCCTCTTTGAGCTTCTTTCTCTGCACTTTCATTCTTTTCATGGCTTCCTCTAGGCGCCCTTCTCGTTTAATACACTCTTGCACAGTCTATAGCCAGGGAGTAGATCAAAATTTTGAGCCCAAAACCTTTGCTATAAACGATTGGGTTACCATGCTGCCATCTTGCAAGGGCTCCCATAAGGTGAAAAGAAGAAAACGAGAAGATATAAAACATCACTAGAAGGGGCATATCATTGCCTTCAAAATTATGCCCAAAGGCTGGTTTGTCAAGGTGCAACATGTTTACATGGCCAAGGATATGCACTTGCCTCCAAACGAACGTGTTCCCCAACAAACACATTGTAAGTTATAAGTTGAATAACGTATATAATTATTTTCCATTTATGCAAGTTCTAACAAACGGTTCGTCATTGTAGATATCTTTCCGTCAACAAGTATTGAATGGCAACCTGTGGAAAGCCTAAGTGGGACTTTCCATGCCATTCATAAGGTATTGGCAGACATTATTTATGCCGATCAAACTGTGTCTTTTTATAGTGAATGCAAGGTTTTTATATATTATGCACAGTATGTGGTTCCCTCTAAAGCGGATAGGTATGGGAATATCGAAGATTTGCCATTGCCAAGTCTTTCATCTCTAAATTGGGAGATTCCTGACAAGGTAACAGTGCAGAGTTTCAAATTCAAAATATCTCAGGATATTAAAAAGTCCATGACAGCTGGAAGGATCTCAAGAAGAATACGTTTATCATGGTTTGTACCCCTCCATATCTTCGTGGCTTGCTTCAAAACAACAAATTTACAAAGAACGAAGGTATCCTGGTTAAGTAGAAACTTTTCAGAAGAGGATTTGGACAACACTATAGGGACACATTGGAAATCTAGAGAGTGCGATCATAAAGGTGATATCTTGAGGTGTAGTGCATGCCCTCAATCCTTGGCTTTGGCTTACAGTATCCCTCGCCAAAATCTTGCTTTGGGCTTTGATTACAGGCGATACAAACTAAGATTGGGTATTTGGGTTCCCTTGGATTCTGATACAGATAACACACCATATAAACTTGTGGTGCACGTTTTTCCCCATGAAGAAGTAAAGAAGGTGAATGTTACTTCCAATTGGAGTCTGAAAGATGTGAGGGATACCTTGGAATTGCTAGACAATACATCCCCTAGATATAAGTTCAAAGTGAATGGTGTAACAATTGGTAAAAGAGCCGAGCGCTCTTTCTTTTGTACGAGTTGTTTGTCTCCCACAATTGTGAGTTTGGGGCCTTGAGAATGAAAACTTGGCAGGAATTTATCTTAATAGACTGTCCTTAAGATATTTTTTAATGGGAACTTCATAAGCTATCATGAAGCAAGTCGCCTTTCGAATGTGTATAAATAAAATGTACATTGCATCCGATTTACAAGTGAAAATTTTCATTACACAATGAGGTACAAAAATTGCATAAAAATGTACAAAGCCAAAATAATAAGGCTCGTGTATAAAATGTAAATTACATTCGATTTACAAGTGAAAATTTTCATTACACAATGAGGTACAAAAATTGCATAAAAATGTACAAAGCCAAAATAAAAAGGCTCGTGTATGCTTATGTTTGCTATTTTCATTCTTTATCGATTTCTTCAAAGATATTTTTTCTCACATGGCCTTTCTTTGATTGTTGAAAAAATTTGACCTTTACAGGTAGTCTCTTTTCTTGGGGCTTAAGAGGGGGTGGATCAAATTTAAGAGGAGAGAGCACTGGCATTCCTTTTTTCTTAGACTCTGCAGCAGTGGTCCCATTGCCTTTTCCCTTGCCCTTGTCTTTACCATTGCCATTGTCCTTACCCTTTCCCTTGACCTTCCCCTTGCTTGTGCCCTTGGCCATTGAAGTTTTGGGAGGAAGAGGGGAGTCAGGATCATACGGTGTGATTGCTTTGTCTAGAATCAGCTCGATGCATCTCTCCCTTATCCACCAAACATATGATTCAGGATAGTCTCTACACTGTAAGAATAAATATTATAAGTTAGTGAAAAGACATCATGATAAGGGTTACACAAACATCAAATGAAATAAACTTACATTCACTCCTTCTATTTGTAACAGCTTTGAATCCACTGTTCTGCAAATGTTTGAGATAACTCTCCATCCACAAGAATGCGCATCGCTTTGCAATGGAACTTCTTGTAGAAGAAAAGTATACGGCCTTTGAGGATCAGCAAGATCCTCGTATGTTGTATCCAAAATGTAGAAACGAGTCTACCAGCACTGCAAAAGGAAGCTTTGTAAGTTCAAAATATTATTTATAAAAGAAATCAAAGTAAGTAATTTTCTTCCAACATACATTCGTGCTTGACCGTGAACACCGCTGAGAGAATTCATAAAGATAATTTCCTTTGAAAGACAATTAATGTAGATGAGACTCCAATGCCCTCTGCAAATTCATAAAAGAGGTGAGTAGAAGGGTGAAAGCAAATGAACATAAATTTTCCTCTACAGAAAAAGAAAAATACCTTTCTACATAAGGGAAAAAGATGTGGTAATTTCTCACACTATCGAGGCTACGAAAAAATGGTGAAATATTAGAACCAGATTTTGCAAAAAGTCCCACAGAGAGAAGTGGATCAACAATGTATATGGTTCTTCGGATATCGAGAGTGAGAGAGGAGACCAATGCCCTGCAGATAATAGCAAAAGCTATTCAATACCAATTTCATCCAAAATATAATTGAACCTATAAGACTTAACTTATGCAACAAAAAACCTTACCTTATGCAACAAAATACCACGGAGTCAGATAGTTGGACATCCCTTTTTTCCAACATGGGCTTGTCCTCGGGAGATATACTAAGATATTCCTCCTCAGGTTCCCCGGCAACATTAACAAGAATTTGCCCATACACTTTGCCCATCCTCTCGCTGTTGACGGGAGCAAGTGATGCGGCTTTCCTCTTGTAAACATCGTCTTCAGTTTCAAACACCTCCTGATTTTCTTCACTCAAGAAAGCCTCCTGCTGGGTGGCACCCCTTGTAGGGTAAAGGTCACTAACATCCTCAACATTTAGCTTTTTCTCTTTCCTGGACAATTTTGGGGGAATGTTAAGGATTTCAAAGGCTTTTTGATCATTGGAAGGCAAGGGCCTCAGGACTTTGTCAAACCTATACCTCACTCTGCTAATGATGCTGAAATCTTTATTCATAAGGGTGATCCTATGAGCATGGGCGGCAGCAATGTAAGCGTCGTTCATGAAATCAATAACAAAATCTTATGCGGCCTCTTGCAGGGCAAGAATGGCTGAGAGTTGCCACTTCTTATTTAGACCAGAGACAGTTGCCACTTGAGAAAATCTATCAGAGATCTCTTTAACCACCCTTATAAAAGCAGCTTTTGGAATGACATGCTGTGTAGCTCTCTGGGCTTTCCTGATCTCACTGAAACATCTCTGCATATAGAAGAACCTGGACTTCCTCTTTCTCTTTTGTGGCTTGGGGTGTTCAGTGGCTTCAGCAGATGTGGGCTCAGGTACCATTGTAGGGAATGAATCTTTCACAGGGTAAGCCTCATCCTTTGCTTCCTCAACTTCAGGTGAAGAAACATTTATAGAAGATGTAAGGACAACACCTGGTGTAGGGGGGATTTCTGTTGTAAAATGCTCTGGAGCCTGTGATGGACCAGCTTCTTCTACCCCCTTAGATTCATCAAATTTTAACTTTCTTCTACCCCCACTGTCCTTCCCATCTAGATACACTCTTCTTGCAGTTTGCTTTGTCCTTGGCATCCAGAAAAGCAAAAATAACAACCAGAAGGACAATAACTGAAAGACAAATTGGCGAGGAGAGTGACGAAATGAGCAATTCCGATACGACGCGATATGAACAAAGCGAGCAGAATGGAACAGTGCCTTCGCTCCGTATTGGAGATCAGATGCCGATACGGTGTGATATGGAGGAAACCAACACTGCGTAAGGAAGCCCTCGCTCCGTATTGGCACGATATGGAGCAAACTGCTGATACGGCGTGATATGGAGGAAACGAGCACACTGTTTGGACGCCCTCGCTCCGTATTGGAGATCAGATGTCGATACAGCGCGATACGGAGGAAACGAGCACACGGTTTGGACGCCCTCGCTCCGTATTGGAGATCAGATGCCGATACGGCGCGATAGGGAGGAAACGAGCACACCGTTTGGACGCCCTCGCTCCGTATCGGCACACCTCTTTTTGCTAGCGAAAAAAGGACTTGTATCGCACTGTATCGGCAAGCAAGGCGGGAAGAGCTCGAGAAATGGAAAGTGTACAAGTCGGAAAAATGACCACTTATATACCCAGGTAAATCATGACACGTGTCAGACACGTGTCGGATACTGATTGTGCCACGTATCTGCATTTATGGTCCGTATGCTACGTGTCAAGTAATGACCGGTCCACTTGTTTGCCATGTGGTTATCGGCCACGTATTGCCCAACGGCTACTGCCACGTGTATGAGACTAACGGATACTACCAGATGGCATAATCCGCGCCTACATAAGGGTGTGTTTCTTATCTGTACGGCTTTTTTCAGTTTTCGACCTCTGTTTGTATTGCTGATACGGCGCGAGAGCGACCGTTGGTTTTCTTCGCTTTCCTCTCTTCGCTTCGTTTTGGAGGTTCTGTAGATCTAGTCTTCTTTCAGCGTTCCTCAAGCTCGTGTGACCACCTTTGTTGTGGCTCTAGTGCTTCTTACTGGGATCACCGATACGGCGCGAGGGGGCCTTTCCGTCTGAATCGTTTCTCTCTTATCGCGTCGTATCGTCAGAAGTTGAAAACATGTCTGAACCCATAGAATCCAAGGTTTCTTCAGGAACTGGTAAAAGAAGAAGGCTTTCAAAAGGCTCAAGTGCATCAACATCTGATCAGCCTGTGCATTCTTTTTCCTCTCCATCCTCTGCCACCAGTGTGAGAAAGCCAAGTACATCTCCAGGGAAGCGAACGTCAGTAGTGAGAGGTCAAGGAGTATCAGAGCTCATTGATATCACTCCATCAGAGAGGCTACTTGATTTTATGCTTCAGAATGGAATGGATCTCTCATTCTATGGAGTTGTGAAAAATATTTTTAATCCTGATTGGGAACTTGACAAAGTTCTGAAATCTTGTGAAAAATATATTATGGAGGACTTTTTGGAGTTTGAAACTCTTGTAGATCCTTCTGTTGAAGTTGGCACAATTGAATATGTCCATGTTTCCATTGGGTCAACAGGAAATGAAAAGGCAGTATTTACTAGAAAGTGCAGGGCCCACTCTCTGGAGAGGTTTCATTCAACAGACATATTTTGCTGCACTCATTCCAAAAACTACAAGATGATGAGAAAATCTGCTGCTTTTATTATTTTCAGCCTTGTCAAATACCCTGTGAAAGCTGAGGAGCAACAGTTGGAAGGAGCAAAGACTGCCAGCTTTTGCATGTTGGATGATCTGGCAGATGAAAGGGAAACATAGGAGGTTGTAAATACAGATTTTGAGGCTTCCATTGCTGAGAATTTGGATGTTGCTCACTTCAAAGCTGAGACTATCATTGAGGAGAGCCAAGGAGATACAAACCCTCAACCTGATGAGAGTTCTCACCATATTGTTACTTCCCTGCCATGTATACCTTTCAAGGACAAGGAGTACATTTTACTATCAGATATTCAAAAACTTTTTAATCTTAGGGAAGATTATTGTCTTGTAATTATTGCAGAGGCTTCTTATGCTGCAAATGGGATAATTGACACAGAAAATGAATCAAAGGAAGAGATTCTAAAGCTTGATAAAGAAACTCTAGATGATAAGTTTATTGATGCTGGTGAGGCATTCTCTCTTTGTTTTGAAAAGGCCAAAGAAGCTGAGAAAGAGTTGAGTATTACTGATGAGGACTTCGATCACATTCAAAGCAAGCTCGGCATTTCCAATTTTGGAAGAGAGGAGTCTGAATATGTTAAAGAATTGACTAACACCAATGAGACAGCATCATCAATTAATTTATGGAATCCGTTTAAATTGGAGTACGATGAAAATCAAGTGGTAAGATAATTTTGAATTTGCTTTTACACATTGGTAGGTTTACATTTCATGCTCATTCAGTATGGGTTTTATTTGCAGTTGGAGATTGCCGATACAGATAACTTCTTGGGGTGTGGCAAAGGATCGAGAGCTGCTAGTAACACCACCAAAGACATTGCACTCGGCCACTACTTGGCTAGGATTGACCCTGAATCCTTTTTTGTACTTCATAGTAGTTTCTCAGAGGACGCAGCATGGCCGATACTTTGTATTAAAGCTCTTACAAGGCTTCTAGGTTTCTCAGGATTACAATATAATGCCCACAAAATAATGTTTTTGGAAAAGACTGCAGCAATTAGGATTTTTGGCTACGGTCTAGGTTACTCTGCTTCTAGAGCAGGATACTTTTTGGCGTTTTCATCCTACGCCTTAGCTGCAGACAGAACTGATGTAAAATCTATAGCTGACTACAAGAGAAAAAAATTTCTACGTTATAGAGGAAAGATTCCTGAGGAGGAAGAGAATGTGAGAGTTTTGGAAAACTAGCTTTGTATATATTCTTTCTTATATATAAAAGTGCGATTGCTCATGTGTCATTGCCGTCTTTTATTTGCATTCTTTGAAGTTGTCGTCGAAAAAACCAGTTGAATAGCTCCTCCAAAGCATTGCTTTTTGTAACTCCTCCCCCATGCCTTGTGCTTTGAAAATAACTTGTGCGTGCTTGATAGTGGGATTTTTCCATGCCTTGGTTGCTATAAGTTGCTAAGGGGCCATGCTCCTCCACAAAGAAAGGTCCATGAATATGAAGAATATGCTGCAATACAAAGTAACACAAATTTTATACCAATTGAAAAACCTATCAAAATAAGCCGATATTAAATAATTATTACTTTACCAGATAAAAAGTGATATCTTTTTCTCCCCATGCCTCTTTTATTGCCTGAACAAGCTTTGTGATTGATCTTTTGAACTCTTCCGCATATGTATATGTTGTCTTATGTTGCCTGAGGAGTTTCAGAAAAACATCAAGGTGTATCCAGACCTCCATTCTAAGAAACGCAAGCCTCGGCGTGCTTGCAACATTTGTTGTGATCTCACATAGCTCTCTCCAACACTCCCAAGCCGCATTCACTTGCTTTCCTGAATGGTTTCCTAAGAATCGTCTAGCTTTTGAGCCTCCCATAGAGACATCGGCCAAGATATCTCTTGTTTTTCCTGAAAGTATTGGATCCTTTCTCAAGTGAACTTGGCCCCCATGAAATCCCATTTTCGATAGCAATGCCTCGCATTTATCAATACACTCATCTGATAAAGATAATGGCTTAATGGAATATGCGTAGTCAAGATGCAACTTGAGAAGCTTATCGATTATTCTAATCTCTACATGCAAAGTACAAATATGAACATTCTTAAGAGAGATGGAAAGAATGGGATCCCAGATGTCTTCTATGTTTTTAAATTTACTCAAATCTATAGAGTCTCTATTTGGGGCTCTTCTTACTGGTCGCAAACTACTCCAATCTTTGGATCCAATACTTTCCATGCAATAAATGCAAGGATATTTTGCATTTGCACCATTACATATTCCAAGCATACATTTGATAGTTTTCAAATCAGCACTCATATGCCATTCCACATTAAATTTACCAACCCCATCAACTACCAACATTTCGCCTTCACTTTGAGACTTAATGATATTTGGAATACCTGTATGGTTGAACAACCATTTCAACGTTTGATGATTTTCAATTGGTACCTGGGCTGCACCAATCCACCAAATCTCCATCTCGGATTGGATCTTATGCAATGGAGCTTTGCCCTCGCCATTGTCATGGTCCAATGCCATGTTCATGAGGCAAATGCTAATTCTTTCCATCTTCTGTCCCTTTTGAATCTGTGCTTCATCCAACTTCAAGGCAAACTTTAGAACACCATAACTTTCTTCTACTGTGATTTTATACATGTGAACCATTGCAATTTGCACCTTTTTTAGATCAACCCATATATTGTTAAACTCATTGTAATAAAAAATTGCCTATTTTTTTTGTTTTCCATAGGACGTAGACCTTTCAATGTGAAAGTAATCTCCAAAAACATGTGGAATCTTGCGATTCATGGAAATTCTTGCAGTGGAAACTGCAAGGGCTCGGGGCAATCCAAATATAGTTACCCTATTGCGTTTAAGATTTTTAAACCATAATCCAGAGATAGCACGGTAACCTTTTCGAATTATACCCACAGTATCGCATGTCTCTACGATTTCATTTGCTTTCACTGTGCCTTTTAAATCCTTCACTAACTCTCTCACAGTTGGACCTCTCAAATCCACATTTTCTGGTGACTTAAGAATCCTCAAAATTTCTTTCTTATTCATGGTTTCCTTCAAAAGTTTGATTATTTCCTCATTCTCTCGGATATTTATGCCTAATATGTTAGAGACATATTTCTTTGTAAGATTTAGTCTCCTTTTCTTTGCTCTCTCACACAAGCTGGTTATATTTTTTAATGGTCTCTTCCTCTCTCTAAATCCTACTGGAGTTTCTCTCAAGCGTATTAGCTTATTCTGCAATGAATTGTTAACATTTTTCAAAATATCAATCTGACTTGTCAACTCTAAAATTTTTGTTTGTGTAGTTTCTAGTGCTTTTTTCATTTCGTGCACTTGAGCTATATATGTGTAAGATGCAGAGTATAACCTCATACAGTAGCCAAGCATTCCATTGTAACCTTCTCCAGCATATCTTATATAGTCATGGACATTCAAAAAAGGAGGTGGTTTACCTGTAGAAGGATCCCTGGGATAGATATTTCCATCCACCCACAAATCTATATGCTTCATTCCTTGTGTTCGCAACCTGTTGGCTTCAATCTCATCTATCAATACTCGATGATGTATACTTCTCCAAGATGTGTAAGTCGGATCTAGCTGAATAGATAGCTTGTATTTACGTGTGCTTGCGCCTGTGTTATTTGAAGTAGTATTGCTAGACATTCTAGCAAATGAACCGAGCAAGAATCTCACAGTGATAGAAAGCAAGTGCAACAAAAGGAATGGTAAAAGAGAATAATGTATAGAAAGAAAACGCGGGAGCAAACAAATGCGAAGTTCGTACGAAAATCTCGAAAATACAAAATCTCTCGAGTTCCAAGACAATAAACGGCCGAAAAGGTGACCCCTGACCTAGATTAAAAGATGAGGGCAATTAATGGCCGACCTCTTCAATGAACCAAATATTCTCTCATTAATCACATTTGGACAACCAAATTTAGAGGTTTTATTCTTCCTAAACCTCAACTAATTAGCAACTTAATCACTTTCTTACAAGTGCCATTTTTGAAGCGTTTTTGGCCCTAATGTGAAATTGAAGCATTAAACCCGTTTCCCCCAAATTTTTGCTCCATAGAAGCTCTTGATCTTCAATCTTTAACCATTCCGTGCTTAATCCTTGCAATTTGTTGAAGAATCCTTGCTGAGATGACTCCACGGGCCAAAAGGATGAAGAATCTTCAAGAAATTGTCAAGAAATGAAAGCTTGGGCTGAAGCTTTCATGGCTGCCCATGGACTGTTCATGTAGGGTTTCAAGAGAGTGAAAAGCTGAGAAATATAGCTCTATTTTGGAGTAAACACACCAGGACCTTGAAGGAATCACTGCCAAGGATGAATTAGAAGCACCATAGCTGAAGATTAGCTGAGAAATGATGGAGAACAGGGCTGGAAAAATCAGCGCAAATTTCGGGCTGCTATCCAGGCCACGTGGCAGCTTCAACAGAGCATGAAATGGTGCTCTACTTGTTGCATTTGATGTCTAGAGTGCCATTATCTAGGCCATTGTTGATGGAGAGAGTGAGAAAAGAAGAGATCTCAGCCAATAAACTCCATGAAAGCTTGGGCAGAGCTTGAAGAAAGAGGAAAGGAAGACCTCTTTTGAAAAGTAACTGTAGTTTAGTCTCTAACTAAGTCCGGTTAACCATCCTTTACCCTAGTTACCTCCATTTTTGCATAAAATTTGATGACGTCCAGTCATTTAAGCCTTTACCCGCCATATCTGACCTTGGATATCTCCAGATGTAGTCTCTTGCTAACTGTAGGTGTCCTGCAGCACTCCACTAGTCACTATCTTATACCATTTTTTGTCTGAAATTGGTTTTGAAATAGGAAAATGGGACTGAAAATGGAAGAAAATAATGGATCAAAGACTGAAGCTCTGATACCACTTGTCAGAGAGAGAACCAGGGAGAGAGGAAGAGGAGAGAGAAGACTGCAGAGGAGAGACAAAGACTAGATTTGGAGAGAGAAAGACAAGAAAGATGAGGAAGCCATAGAAGCTGTGAGCAAGAAGGGAGAGAAAGACTGTAATTGTATTAATGTGTCAAAAGGGAAAGGTCACCAAAATGGGGTTTAACGGCCTCTTACCATTTTCCATGGCATTGTGTCTCTGACAAGTATCATTATGCTTAACATATGCAAAAGCATCCTAGAAAAATGTCATCCACCAACAATAAACAACATGTAAATCTTTTTAGGCAGTAAGCTATCTAGAAAAATGACTCCCACACATGTTGAATCATAGCATTCCTCTAAAATAAATGGCATCTCATCAAGCACCACACAATGATGATATACCTCATCTACTCCAATTTTGTACAAGACACCAACTATAATGGAAAAGTAAAGTACTTCTTAATCAATCTTCCTCTTCTCAAATTTGGAAAGAGTTTTTGAAACATTTCCTACGGATAGATAATGCATAATACACACATACCATGAACCATGACAGGATTGAGGCTGTATCAATCTTGCATAGATCTTTGCAGTCACACTACTATCATTCCACTCTTCCTTCGGCCCACCCCAAAAGCTACTAAACATTCAATAATGCCTTGCAGTTTTGGGAGCTTACTTTGAATCTCATAGTCAAATCTTACAAAGAGATTGACCACTTGGCTATGCAATCAAGGGGTTGAAGCTTGTTCAACAATAAGCATATATCCTCAATCTTGGTGAAAGACGCCACCTTCTCATAAACAATGTAATGTCTAGACTTCTTGGTGGTGAATACCATAACCAAACATACTTTTTCTAAGTAACTATAACAAAACTCAAAAACACCTAATTTATGGCTTGCAAAAGCAATTGGATGATAAAGTTGCACCTCCCAAATCCAGAATAGGCAATAATTGACACTATATCTTGTTGTAGCCCTAAAGATATAGAAAACCTCACCCCTTTTTTGAGATATTAACACTAGTATTTTAGAACATTCCATCTTAACATCTTGAAATGCTACTACACATGGTTTAGTACATTCAAAAATATGGCTATGCACCAAGAGATTTGTGAAAGGTAATGAGCACTCGACCAATACATTAATAAATTGACGATAATAGCCCACATACAAAACAAAGCTGTGAACCTCTCTAGGGTTGGTGGGTAGGCTCAAGGGCACAATTATTGCTACTTTCTCAATATCAATGGCAATAACAACCTCACTCACAACATGGCCCAACAATAAGTTGCAAGAGACCCCGAATATACACTTCTAAGGATTTAATGCTATATAATTCTCATGACAATGCTCAAAGAACTTATGTAGAACAATGAGTTGTCTATCATGGATTTTGGTAGACACCCCCAAATAATCTATAAAAACCTTAAGTTTTTTAGGGGAGATATTGACAAATGTCTTGTCAATCATTCTTTGCCAAGACCCAAGAGCATTGCATAGACCAAAGCCATGACATGGTACACAAAAAGTCTTTAATGAATGCCATTTTCAACTTATCCTCATTAGCTATAGCTGTTTGATTATAGTCCATAAAGAAATCCATGAATAAGTACATTTCTTGCCCTACCAACTAATCTAAATTCTAGTCAATAAAGGGTAGGGGGTAGTAGTTCTTTACTATTATCTTGCTCAAGTCCTTAAAATCTACACACAGGTGGATTTCTTCTTATTCCTTATAGCAATTGGTGAGCACCATTCAGTGTGTTCAACAGGAAATATTAGACTTGCCTTCCTTAGATGCATCAATTTATCAAAAAGAGGCTCTCTTAGCTCAAAAGGCATTCATGTAACCTTCTACCTTACTGGCTTATTGCCTTCTTTCAATGGAATTGTGTGCATGACAATAGTAGGGGGAATCTCCTTCAGTTTATCATAGCTCCATGCAAATATATCGCTAAACTCCTATAGGAGCAATACAAAGTTTGCATGCTCATCATCAAATAATAATGTATCGAGTTCGATTAGACGAGGATTATTTCGAGTTGCAAGATCCCATTCTATTACATTAGCATTGCATATCCAATATTTTTCCCCTATTAACTCATTCAAACACACTTGATATAGACCTCCTCCATTGTGGAACCCTCATCAAACTCACTGGAGCTCAAATTTTGAGTGGTAGAGATGCCCTTAAGTGCCTCACATTCTATAGTGGAATGCAGTGCCCTTATATTCAATGGACATTGAGAGTAGATATCCAAAATCATTCTCCTCAACCCACACCCAAAGATCAATTGACCAGCTAGAATGTCTACCAAACAATCAAAGTGTAATATCCACGATCCTCCCAACAATTGATAGCTTGGCTTCCTAGCAAATTGGATAATATGAAAGTCAAGAATACACTCAATAAGCACTAGTATTATATGTACTTGAGACACTATTTCTTTTGGGTATCTTAAATTGATATTGGGCATTTTTTGGATACTTATAATATCCTTTTGAATGGGAAAACCGAGTCTCTCTAGTATGTCCATACTCATGATGTTTACGGATGAGCCCAAGACTACCATAGCATTTTCTATTAAGATACCATCAATATACGCCAGAACCATAGGGCAATGTTTCTCCATATGTTCCCACCATTTGCTACCTACTCAATTGGCATCAACATGTTCTATAATCCATTTATAGTATTTTCTTGAACTCTATGTGAATGTTAGGTGACAACCATATTAATTGTAGCAAGTTCACGTCTGGCTTGACTTCACATAGAGCATTTGTTAGGTCAAAATCATAGAAGTTTACATTGGCATTTTTTCTTGCCAAACCATCCTTTCGTTCAGCTATCTAACAACCTTATTCATGTTTGACTTATGCTTGCCCTTGACCACTTGTTTCTCTAAGACATCTTCAAATTTAAGAGGACCCACCTGGGTATTGGTATCTGTAACCTTTTGTTAACCACCATAGATTTAGGGTTATCTTTACTAGTACTTGGATCATCATCTTGAACCTCTTTCATGTTCTAGTTCCTAGTGGCCACTCTTATATTGTTGGAGGTTGCAATCCCATTGATTATAAGTGCCTCTACTAGACTAAGGCCACTGGGCACTTTCTCTAGGGTGTATTTTCCCCTTTGCAATATTTTCTTTGAACCCTCCCCTCAAGAATTCACATATTTTGAACAATGATTCATTAGCCTAGGTTGTTAATTGCCTTGCTAGAGTGAACTAATTTTTCTCCAACATGTATTGTCCATATGTCTTGACTTCCCACATATATTCACTTTGTTCAAATGTAGAGAGAGAATATATGTAGAGACGAGAGAGAGAGAGAGAGAGAGAGAGAAGAGACACACTATGTACACTCCCAAATAATATTTCATATTGGTCACAATCTACATATATATAGGTGAGACCTAGTCCTAATAGGGTAAGCTATATATATACCTTCAACACCCCCACTCAAACAAAGGTCTCTAGCCATGGATAAAAAGGACCCATGGTGAGCACAAGGAAAAAACCCGAGCTCCTATATAAAAATGTACAAACATGATCAAGAGGGATTATTGTGTGCATGTAAATTGAATCCATACATGTGAAGTGAAACTGAATATATATGTACAAAGAAGACCAAGAGGTTTGAGGTGCATGTGCATGTGTGAAGTATATAGTGCCTACAAGGAGTATGTACAATGGCACTACAATGTCATAGTATATTAATTCCCTATGATTGAAGTTGAGACAGCTCCAAGTTCAGAGCACAACAGAGTGAAGCATGCTTCATTGAGTCTTTTGATGAATATATATGCAATCATCTAATCACTTGCACAATGTTTAATGATGATCATGTCTTTCTTTACTTCATATTGAACATAATGATAATGCACTGCAATATGTTTAGACTTGTTATGTTGAACATAGTCTTTAGCAAGACTAATAGCACTTTGGTTATCATCACATCAAAGTGGTGTACTAGAGAGAGGAGGATGACAAATATCTGATAAAACTTGTTGAAACCATACTAACTCTTAAGTTGTTAAAGATGCAGCTACATATTCAACCTCTATAGTAGAAATAACAACAAAATGTTGTTTCTTGCTAAAGATGCAACTACATATTTAGCCTTTGTAGTGGAAACAACAACAAAGTGTTATTTCTTGCTAGTCTAAGAAATAAGACAATCATTGATAAAGAAACAATTTCCACGTGTAGAATGCATAGATAAGTGAGAGCTTGCCCAATCTGCATTTGTACAACCCAAAAGTTGAAGTGAATGCAGAGAATCAAAGTTTTGTTGGCATTGATAAATCAACCCAAAATCTTTAGTGCCTTTCAAATACTTCAAAAATCATTTAGCTGTAGTCGAATGTTTAAGCAATGGAGAACTAAGATGTTGTCCAAGAAAATTTGGAGAAAAAAAAATGTCATGGCAAGAATTTAAGCCAACAAGATTAGCATAAGGTTGATGTAATGCTAATTGTTTATCATTCTGCAAAAATTAAGAGTTTTTGGTATAGCTCATAAGATAAGGAGTAGTAGTAGAATGTGTAGAACCCAAACCAAACTTCTGAATAATATCTTCAATGAAATTTGTTTGATGCAGTAATAAAATACCCTTTTCTTGATAGCATTGAATTTGAGTACCAAGACATAAGTGTATGTCTCCAAGATCCACCGTGTCCAATGCAGAAGACAAAACCTTCTTTACTTGTTGAAGGAAGTTGAGATTGTTAGAAACACGTATGGTATTTTCCACATATAGAGTAAGAATAATAAATCTATCATGGCAGTGCTCAGCATATAAGTTAGAATCTGAAGAGCAAGAGATAAAACCTTGTTTTGTAAGGAAGAGATCAATCTTTTGATACTAAGCTCGTGAAGATTGTATGAGACCATAGAGTGCCCGATGAAGTCTGCAAGAAAGATTTTCCTTATGTTTGACTACAAAACCATCTAGATGCTCCATGCATGTCTCTTCCTTTAAATAGCTATTAAGAACAATAGTTCTCACATCCATTTGATGAACATCACGAATTATGATTATCTTCTTGAAGGACGGATCATAAAACTTGTACCCCTTAGAAAAATTTGAATATCCAATGAAAATAACTTTCAAACTAGAAGGATCAAGTTTTCTCTGAGTCTTTTTGGGTACATGAATATAAGCAATACATCCAAAGGTTCAAAAATATGAAACAGAAGGATTTTCACTTGTCCAAGTAATAATCGACATTTTACCAGAAGGAGCAATTGTAGGAAGATGATTTTGCACAAATACTACTATTAAGACTGCTTTAGCCTAGAAACATTCAGATAATCCAAAATGAATAAGCATACATTGCATGGCATTGAGGATAGTCCTATTCTTACATTCAACAATACCATTTTATTCAAGAGAATAGGGAACAATATATACATGATGAGACTACCTTAATTATTATCATCAAAATCATTTGAAATGTATTCTCCAGTATTATCATTGCAAAGTTTCTTAATGTGGCGACCAATATGAAGTTTTGTAGCTTTTTTATATTACTTAAAAGATAATAAAGCTTCTGATTTGTGTCACAAGAGAAAATTAATGGTATATCTTGAGAAGTCAGCAATAAAAGTTATGAAATACTGATATTGAGTTTTTGATGGAGAAAAAGATCCACAAATATTAGTGTGAATAGTATTAAGTAACTCTCTGTAATGAGTTGTGTGAAAATGGAAAAAGGTTTGTGAAAATGCTTTCCAAATGCACAATATTCACAAATATCCATGTGAGAAAGAGATTTGAATTCCATACCTTGAACAAGGTCACGCCGATAAATATTAACAAGCCATATTTTGTTGTCAAGATTGCCACCATGAGCTATAACAACATTTGCAATATCATCATTTAAAGATGACTAAAAATTATTACAATTTCGAGGAGTGACAGCTATGACCATATTTCTCAATGGGACACTTCATGTGGTCCAAATCAATAAAGAGATCAAGATCCACAAGTCTTGCAATAGAAAGAAGATTTCTTTATAAATCTGGGACAAGTAAAACTCCACACAAAATTCATGTTGAAGAAAGTGTATCAATATATAAATCACCTATACCTTTTAGTTGATAGGTTGTGTCATCAGCAAGATAAACCAATTTCTTGATAGGAATAGAATGATAATTATGTAACCATTAAGACTAATATATCATGTTTTCCATAGCACCATAATCAATAATAAAAATAGATCTATCATGAACATGAAGTATCCTTTCCAGAGAGATAGAATAACTCACACAATTTGCTTCTTCAATAGTGTTGTCATGCGTAGCAGCATATGCTCTATTACAATCTTAATCAAAATGCCTCTTGAAACATAGATGGGTTTCTTGATCACTCTTTTTGTAGTAGTCACAAGGAGAATGTTAGAAAGATGGGAGAGAGATAGAGGCAACAAAAAATAGAAATATGAAAAATGCTATGAATAGGGTATATAGGGAATTTATACCACAATTGACAATTCCCTTCTTGGATGATGTTCCAATCAAAGGGTATGTAGTGGATGAAAAGAATGAAGAGATGGATGCTCATGAGTGTAGAAGTTTGTTGTAGACCATATTGTTGATTGTGAAAGGATTTTGGTGTGTTTAGAAGAGGTGCATTTAACTCTTTCCGGAACTCTTTTTGGACAAATAGCCTTTGGAGTTGAAGAGGTTTTGATTTTTGGGTATATATGTGGGTCCTATGGGTGAAGAACATCACTAGTGAAAATATATGAGATTGATAGAATGCAAGATGTATACGTGAATGTATTGGAGGTGCATAGGTTTGTAATGAATGAAGCTGAGAAGAGAGAGGAGAAGAGCTAAAGAGAAAGAAAGAGAGCAAGAGGAAGAGAAAAGAAGACAAGAAGAGGAGAGAAGGAAGGAGGAAGCCATGGAAGCAGGAGATGAAGGTGAAGAGTATGTTCTTAGGTTGCCCTAATCTGGGACTCTTACACCTTATATACCCCGGTCAGTGTGACTGGGTGTCTAACCCCTAGTCAGTGTGTATCCCATTTGTTACAATCCATCCCCACCTTGAAGGTTTTTTCCCTCAAAAACAAGGAAAAGTAGAGGGAAGTGATGGGTGGGCTAAGGGAGGGTTGCAGAGTACTACTCTGAACCCTTTTACAATGAAAATTGGGTGGGTAAAGACTAGTGATAGAATGTTGCCCCAGACAGGCCTGTCGAAGTAAATGGGTCATAAATTTTGATAGGCTGCTCCAAATAGGGCATATCACATGTCAAAATGGAGCTTATGATGAGTACTTTCAGTCTATGTAGGATGCACATGCCCAAGATTTGGATAAGTACAAAACTTTTCTAAAACAGTATGCAATTTGCAAGTAGAAAGTGGTCAAATGGGGCATGGCCAACTAGTCTTCAGGTCATGGGGCCTCTTGGAGGTAGGGGAATTCATTGACAATGGTTGATGGGTGCCAAGAGGCTTCTTCCAAGGGTAGGCCTTGCTATTTGATAAGGTATTCTTTGATGGACCAAGATCATAAGTGCTTATCGCACTGCCCAATGATGGCCTCAGGGATATACTGAGTGATGCCTTCATCTATGGGGGGGAGTTCTTTCACATAGTCCACTAAGCAGCCCATGAAAGGTTTAAGCTGGCTGACATGAAACACATTGTAGATCTTGGTGGTGGAGGGAAGTTCTAAGTGGTAGGCCAAGTCACCAACTCTCTTCAAAATTCGGTATGGGCCATAGAAGCGGTGGGCCAGCTTATTATTTCTGCCCTCTTTGAGAGTTGAGTAGTGGGACTTAGGTACTTTCAAAAGGACCAATTCCCCTTCTTAGAACTCCAAATTCCTTTGTTTCTCATCAGCATAGAGCTTCATGTGTGTTTGGGCCTTCTAAAGGTTTACTTTACATTGTTGAAGTAAGACCTGCATATGGTCCAACTCAGCCTAACTCTGAGGGTTGATCTTATCATTAAATAAGATTGTGGGAAGGGGAACCTTATACCCATATAAGGCCTCAAAAGGGTAAACTCCAATGCTAGAGTGGGTGGAGTTAGTATATGCAAACTCAACCAACTAGAGCCATGTATCCCAACTATGTTGTACATCATGGCAAAAGTGCCTCAAATATGTTTCAAGCCATTTGTTTACTCTTTCAATCTGGCCATTAGTTTGAGGGTGGTATGTAATGGATGGAGCAAGCTTGGTCCCCATGGAGGTGAAAATTATTTGCGAGAAGTTGCTCATAAACTTTGCATCCCAATCATGGACTATGACTTTGAGGTAAGCCATGTAATTTAAAGACATTTTCCATAAATTGAGTGGCCATCTGAGAGGCAGTGTATTGGCTCTTAGTGGGGATAAAGTGGGCACCTTTGATGAGGTGATCAACTACCACATAGATACTGTTCCACTCTTTTTTTGTCACGGGAAGGCCAGTGATAAAGTCCATTGTGATGTGGATCCATTTTCCCTTAGGGATAGGGAGAGGCTGTAAGAGAACAATGTCAGAGTGTACTGTCCTTGTTCTATTGGCATGGAACACACTTGATCACAAAGTCCTTAACATCCCTCCATAAGACTTTCCAATGAAATCTCTTAGAAATCCTATCATATGTTTTAAAGACATCCAAGTGGCCAGCGGTAGGGCAAGAATGCATCTCTTCCATGATCTTCTACGTGAAGGGTGAAGTGTATGGAATGACAATCTTGCCATGGGACCAAATAAGACCATGCTTGAGTGGATATTAAGAGTTTTTAGCCATGACACCATGCTATATTTTTGGAATATGTGACTGAAGTGATCATCTAACAAGTAAGCCTCTTGAAGCTCTTCAATGTGCAATTCTGAAATAGAGGATACTATGCATGCCCACATTCAAGAGAGTGAATCAGTCACAATATTATCCTTGCCCCGAGTGTGTGCAAAATGTCAAAGTCATAGTTTGTAAGGTTGCCACTCAGTGCCTTTGCTTAGGAGTCAAAGTGGATTGAGTCAAAAAGTACTAGAGGACTCGATGGTCACTTTTTACTTGGAAGTGACTACCATACAAATAGTGGTGCCATTTCTTGATGGCATGGAGGATGGCCAACATCTCTTGGTCAGATACATTCATTTGCATCTCCTTCTCATCAAGCTTGCGGCTCTCAAATGCAATGACACCATGCTCTTGCAACAATACTACACCAATACTCCTAGCACTAGCATCATAATGAATGGTAAACAACTTAGTGAAGTCAAGGCAGACAAGGATGGGGGCGGAAGTAAGCACTTCCTTTAACTGTTGGAAGCTATGGTTAGCCATGGCATCCCAAAAGAATGACTCCTTTTTTAAGCGATCAGTCAAAGGTGTTGCAATGGTGGCATAGTGCTTAATGAAGTGTCTATAGAATGAAGAAATACTAAGAAAGCCACGTCAAGAAGTGGTGGTGGAAGGAGTGGGCCAATCCCTAATACATTGCACCTTCTTTGGGTCCAGCATGTATATCATTTTTGCTCAAAATGTGTCCCAAGTACTCCGCAGATGTCTGCATGAAGGTCCACTTTCTCTCCTTAGCAAAGAGTCGATGCTCTCTAAATATGTCAAGCACCCTTCTGACGTGTGTCAAGTGCTCCTCAAATGACTTGCTGTAAATGAGGATGTCATAAAAGAAAACAAGCACAAACTTGAACATAAAGGGTTCTACGATTTTGTTCATGAGGCTTTGAAAGGTGGCGGGGGTGTTAGTCAACCCAAAAGGCATCACGAGAAAATGATAAAGTCCATGATCAGTCCTTAAGGTCGTTTTCTCATCTCCCACCCTCATACAAATTTGATGGTAGCCAGAGCGCAAGTCAATCTTAGTAAAAAAGCATGCCCCTTTCAACTAATCCACCAAATCATCAATCCATGGGATAGGGTAGCGGTTCTTCACCGTAATTTGATTCAAGTTTCTGTAGTCGATGCACATGAGAAAGGAGCCATCTTTCTTCTTGACTAACAGGACAGGGGATGCATAGGGGGAAGAACTTGGTTCAATGAAACCCATCTCTAACAACTCCTTGACTTGCCTGGCAACCTCTTCAAGCTCACATTTGGAGAGTCTGTAAGGGGGCTTGGAATGGGCTTGGAATTGGGCTATAAGCCAACTGGGTGGTCCACTTGTCTTGTAGGGGGAAGGGATGTAGGCATCTGAAATAGATCATTTTATTCCTCAAGTAAGGCATGTAAGACTGAATCATTAAATACTGCACAAGGCTGACCAAAATTTTCCTTATTTAGTTGCAAAATAAAGATTTGTGAGTATTTCTTAAACTGCCATTTGAGTTGCTTTGTTGTAATGAGCTGAAAATTAGCATGATCTTGAACTCTCTCTAGGTGGATAAGCTAACCATGCATCACAAACTCCATGTAAAGCTGAGAGAAGTCCATAGCAATTTTTCCCAATGGTTTCAGTCAATCAAAACCCAAGACAACATCAATGGGGTCCATATCCAGGGAAATCAGATCAATCAATGCCACATAATTTTATGCCAAGCATAAGGGAACTATGGGGCATACATGTGTATTAATTTCTTCTTCTCCATTTGCTACTTGCACCTTCAAGGGTTGGTGTAGTGCCATAGGGGTGCATTTTAAGTGATCAATGGTTGATTTATTAACAAAACTGTGAGTTCTACCATTATCCACAAGGATGAAAGCATGCTTTCCATTGATACTGCCTTGAATGTGAAGGGTGCTAGGGCTTCAGGAACCCACCATCCAAGCATCCAAAGAGATCAAGAAAAGGAAAGTGGTAGGTGGGGGGATGTCAAATAAAGTATCCATTATGGATCACCACCCGGGTCGAAGGGAAACTCATCCTTCGGGTCATAGAACTACTTGTGGTCAACATCCTTTGTAGGCTCAGCTTGATCAATGTGCCAATCTTCCATGACATACATGCTATGAATTTTGACCTTAGTTGTCTTTTGTATGGGAATTTGGAGGCATGATCAACACTATACTTATCTCCATGTTTAAAGCATAGGCCATTTTCCTTCCGTTCCTTCACAACATCCGGGGAAATGAACAGTTCATTGTTGGATCCATGGGAAGGTGATGTAGTGGACTGTATATTTTCGGCATACTTATTCTTAGCATTAGAGCCAAATTCTCTCCCAAAAGTGCCCATTTTTCTTTCATCATGGAAGGTGGGGTAAGTGGGTATTTTGGGGTTGTAATTAGGCATAGAAGTGCCTCAAAAGCCACTTCAATATGGGGCTGATTGTGAAGGAATGCAAGGCTATCCAACACCTTGCTCAAAATGTTCATTCTTACGGTACTTTCTTGCATCTCTCTCAGCTAATTCAATTGCATCAAATAGTGTGGTAGGTTTTTGGGACATGACATCTGCTGATAGGCTCGATTCCAACCCATAGATATGCTTGTGAAATTTAGCATCATCGCTAATGCTCTCCACATACGTGGTCAAGTTCATGAACTGATTTGTGTACTCACGTACCACAAGGTTATGTTGGACAAGAGTATACCATCGTCTTGCCAATTTCTCTTTTTCCACAAGAGACACAAAAACTTGGACCATATGCATTTTGAAATCTTCTGATGGGACCTAAAATGGGCCAACACTGGCTATGGCACTAGCCGGACCTCATGCTCATGACAGACAAACACACCCTCACGGCCTTGCGGACCAGGAGCGACAATCTAATGCTAAAGGACAAACTTCCCTAAAGCCTAATTCATGCATTTATAGTTTCATCGTGTCGTAGTCCAACGTTTCCCCTTCTATAAACTCCACAAAGGGAGAACCCATACATAGTGGCAATGCCACGATAATCACATACATGGAGGCAACCTCTCGGTAGAAACACCGTAGCCCCACTGCGGCTCTCCTACATCGCAAGGATTAGCCCCTTGATGCGCTACTCAACATATAAAACAAACGAACAAACTCCACTCTTCATTTCGAATCCAGGAGATATACCACGTGTCCTTACTTAACAATCCCTTAGGAAACTGACCCTCTATCCTACAGCAAGGGATACCCTTACGCTCTCAATCATGGGTCAAATTCCTAAGAAAACAAGTGCTATGCAGTCTATGAGCTTTTCCGTTGATACCATGAACTATGCATAGTGCATAATGTGAATGGTTTAGTGCACAAACAGAAAATCAGCATTGTGCATTGTGCGAAACCATTCTTTTCATGATTTCCATGCTAGCGTTTATGTGCTGCAAAGAGAAAAGACACCGAGCCTTACGCTCATGCTGCCTTTCCCTTTATTTTAAAACAACGTCCTATAGGCATGATGCAACACATAAACCATATTTTAGTTTATGTTTTGACGCTCAATCTCCCCTCTCACCCTGTTGTTTAATGTTTTACATTCGTTGATAGGTGAAAGGGTCGTTTTATGTGTGTTTCCTTACAAAGAAAGCGATAAACATGAACGGAAACATAGAAATGAGGGTAAACCAAGGCCAACCTCATGTTTTACCTTCATTATATGCTGCACAAACACACATGTAATTTTTTGGAATTTTCCTTTTACCGTTTCCTAATTTTCTCCCATTTAAAACCCATTTTTCACCATTTTATGGTATTTTCCCTCTATTTTCTTCAATAAAAATTGACTAAAAATTAAGATTGATTGTGGCCTATGGCCCTTAGGTTCCTTGACAACAAAATTTCAAGCTTTGTAGGCATTATGTCTCATATTTTCCATTTATTTTGCAAAAATCCCATTTTTACCCCTTTAACACGTGTTTTTCGGGTTTTATAACATTAATTTCAGCCATATCGCTTATGATTTTCTGATTTTCAGATTATAAACTGTTGAAACTCATAGAAAACAACATCATAATGAATATTCAGCCCATGGAAACAATATTTCATCAATCAAATGGCATAAAAACTCATTTTTTCTTCATTAAAATTGAATTACCGCTTAGGATTCGTGTTTCGGGATTTCGGTTTGCTGCAAGACTGCAGGTTAGCTCTCATTCAATGTCCCGCATCTTCACAATCAGCAATCTTCATGTCTATACCGACCCGAAAGCAATCTTGTCCCAACTGGACAATCTTTTCTTCATCGTTCTTCATTTCCTCTTGCACGCAGGAACAACCCTTTAAAGGAGAGAGATGGAGGAGAGAGAAAGACTAGAATCAAATTTCTTCATTCCCACAGCCATTTCATGAGCGAAGGGCGGCGATAAGACCAACAGAGAGAGAGAAGATCGGGGCCATGATCAATTGGATGGGTTGTTTGTAGCCTGCCATCTCCCTCATGATGGAATCAAGCACAATTTTCGGGCGCAGATGGCACTATTTCCCTCCACGCTTTCATGCTTCTTCTCTCTCCATGTTTTTTCCCAAGAGATGCATAAAATTTTGGGGGTCCAAGGCTCCCAAAAGGCACATCCCACTTTGGCCAACCACCTCTTCGAATCTTGACCGTTTCTTGGCCATTTCCCCGTCCTGGCTCCGATTCGAGCTCTGAAAAATCCTGGGTGTCTGGCTTGACATCCCGCATTGATTGGCAACTCCTGAAAACCCACACAATAGTCTGAAAAATTATCAAAAATCTACAAGTGTCACTTGGGTGCCTTTTAAGAGTCATCTTTCACTTGGTGCTTAAAATCATCCTAGCTGAAGCCGCCGCCTTCGATGTTAAATATTTTTTCCCTAAATTCTGGATTTTTTGGCAAATTTTAAGCACATCCCGGGCTCAGAACTCTGCTCTCATCTTCCAAGTCAATAAACTGATGATTCTCTCGATTAACATAGCGCCACCATGTGTGGGAAAATCCTTCCAAGTGGAGAGAAGCGAAAAATATTTTCTGATCATTGGTGTGAGGGTAGATATTGAAGTAGGACTCCAACTTGGACGTTCATTCCTCCAAGTCAGATGCTGAGGGGGATTGCCCATTGTACTTCATTAGGATGATCTTGTCAGGCAGATCATTGGGGCCATGACACCCATGGAATCCTTGTTTCCCATACATCCCTTGGTGGCCATATATGCCTTGATGTCCATACATCCCATGTGGTGCATTCAGACCATGATGTCCATTATAACCATGTTGTCCTTGATTGCCATGCTAGCCATTTGTACCATATTTTCCTTGATGGGGCTGATTCATATAAGGTGCATGGGGGCTCCTAGGGAGAGTGGGGGAGGTTCGACGAAGGGTTTGACCAAGGGTGGGAGAAGGCCTTAATGGGATGTTGGATGCATGGTGGATGGGGGAATTCAACATGGGCTCATCGTGCGTATGAGAGGGTTCACCAATCTCATAGGTAGAAGGGGGAATTCCCTTAGCACCAAGTATACCCTATGGACCATGCAACGGTTTTTGATGTGGAGGACCATCTAAACTCATGCCTAGAATCATTGGCCTTCTCTTGGGATGAAGCGATCGCTAATTGAGCAACAATAGTAGTGAGCTGCTCCAAGGTTGGTTGAGTTTTCGAGTTTGAGGGAGCCATGTGCTTGATCACTTCATCAAACTTGGACATTATTTGGCTATGGTTGGCGACCATGTCATTATGTCGTTCCATATGACGAAGCTCATGCTGACAGAGGGTGTGATTGAGCATAGTGTACGGGTCAGTTTCACACATTTTCTCCTGTATGTCATGATGGTAATCCCATGGCCCGCTTGGTTCCTCATTCATGGAGGTTCGGGAGTTTCTAATATCCCTTTGTAGTTCCTCTTGGGCCTTGCTTTTGCCTTTCTGGCAAACCATTTGGATGCAGTCCACATGACCTGCTGTCAGTAAAAGGGGCATAACCTTTTGTAGGAAACTCTAATTGATGAGATTTTTTGCTCAAGTTGTAGGGGAAAAAGTCCTCTTTGAGATGAGCTATTAGTCTTTGTGACAAAAAATGATCAGAATTTTCTGTAATGAAACTAATGTGCCTAGAGCAGTCTACACCCTGCCCACAATGACCCTAGTGCGCAAAAATGGGCATAACTTTCAAACCATAGCTCCAATTGGGGAGATTTTTTATTCAAATCAGAGGGGACAAGTCCCTCTTTGAGGTGAGCTATAGGGTTTGCTTCCAGATTCAAAACAAAAATTTCTGAAATAGGGTCTTTGTGACTGTCTTGCAAGACTATGACCAAAAACACTGCCTGTCCCTTATTGCAAAAGCCTTACATGGATCAAGCATAGTCTGAGAGGCCTGAACAACAACATCAGTAGCATACTGAGCATTATCCCAAGTATCATTACATACCCATCTTCTCTCTCATCAATGCATAAGTGAATTCGCTACCATACATCTCTTTTGAGTGCATGCACTTCAAGTGTCATACATGGGTGCCATGAGCATTGTGCGGGTGTCCAAGGGGGATCATTGCATCAGGGAGGGTGGAGCTCATGGAAGGTACCTACACTTGCATACAAGTATCAGGCTCTAGATCAGCGAGAGGTGGGTAAAGTTCCCCTCGGGCCGGGTTGTGTACCCCTTCTGGTAAGGGAGGGTCACCTCTCTTTTGTCTTACCACCTCACCTGGCATCAGCCTTTTTCCTCAACTGGAGTATACATGAACACCATATTGGGGAATATGGGAATCTTCCATAATTTTGGGACACGTGGTCAAATATTTGGATTTTTCATAACTTAAATACAATAACTCCAAATCGAGCGCTCTAAAGATCAATAGATTCCATTTTTCAAGCTCTTTTCAATGATTGGTGACATCATATGGACTTAAGAAACTTATGGGCATGTTATCTAGGTGCCACCTTTTTAGTATTCAAAAAATGGGAATTGAGAGATTTCCAAACTCAGTGATATTGTGTTCAATGCAGACATTTTTATTAAGCAATCAGCATGAGATGCATTGGATAGGAGACATTGGGCCTTTGCATGAGGTGCAAGGAATGAGCAAAGGTCTTGGGTAAGTTACTCATGAATATATGTGTGCATCACGTGGATTCAAAATAAGGTATTTTTAAAATACCATTTTTTATATATAGAAGGGTGTAATACAAAGGGGTTATTTATAGATTGAATAGAAAAGGGCTATGTTTTATTCAGGTAAAATTTACAGATAGGGATATTTATAAATAGGCCTTGTATGCACATGATGTAGAGGATATATATATAGTAAATTCCCCGAGACAAAGGTTGGGGTAGGGTTTACCTTGGTAGTCTGGCTGCTACTTACCCAATTTACAATGGCTATCATTACTTTTGGGGCTTATCCAAAATCACAACACAAAATGGGGGTTAATGTCAGCCAAGACAATGACTTTCAGGCAAAGATATGATGCGTGCACACAAAGAGGATTGAGCTACTAAACCTATGCAATCTTGAATCTATCCAACAAGGGATTAAGCTCAACAAGTGGCTAAATTTGAGAGATTAAGATCAAATTGACATACATCTTTGATCGTCTATCAGAAATACTACCAACCCAATCAGCATCAGTATATCCATGCAACTGTATCTGAACCCCAGTCTCATAAAGTAGTCCATACTGCAATGTGGACTTCACATACCTGAGTATGCATCTAGCCACATCTAAATGCGGTTTCCTTGGAACCTGCATAAACTGACTTACCAATCCAACAACATAGCTCAAATTTGGCCTGGTAATAGTTATATAAATCAAACTTCCTACTATGCATCTGTACATAGTAGGGTCTTCCAGAAGCTCACCTGCATCTGCGCTCAGCTTCACATTCTACTCCAAAGGAACTGAAATAGGCTTACAGCCTGTCATCCCATATTTGGACAACATGTCCAATCCATACTGCCTCTGTAAGAGCCATATCCCACTTGGCGATCTAATCACCTCCATGCCCAAGAAATAACGCAGCTCTCCCAAATCCTTCATCTCAAACTTCTGCTTCAATAGCATTTTCACATGAAGGATATCTTCATCACTATCACCTGTGATAATCAAATCATAAACATAAATGACAAGCAGCATAATACCTTTCTCTATTTTTCTCACATAAAGTGAGAAATCTGCCTTGGAAATCTGAAAGCCAATAGTGACAAGATACTATCCTACCTTGTCAGGCCATGCTCTAGGTGCTTGCTTCAAGCCATACAAGGCTTTCTTCAACCTGCAAATAAACTCAGGATGAACAACATGCACATAACCTGGTGACTGCTCCATATAGACCTCTTCTTGCAAATCACCGTGCAAGAAGGTATTCTTTACATCCATTTGATGTAAAGACCATCCCTTTGATGTAGCCATAGCAATGACTGCTCTTGCGGTTTCCCTCCTTGCAACCAGACTGAATGTTTCTTCATAATCAATGCCATATGTTTATGCATACCCCTTGACTACTAATCTTGCCTTGTATCTATTCACAGAACCATCTGCATTGTGTTTCACCTTATAAACCCACTTACAACCAAATGCATTCTTATCTTTAGGCAAAGGTACCAATTCCCATGCAGCATTTTCTTCCAAGACATCCATTTCTTCATCCATGGCTTTCTCCCATTTTTCTTTTCCCATGGCTTGCTCAAAAGAAGTGGGTTCTGGTTCCTGTATCACTTTGACCATATATGCATAGTGAATGGCTGTAAATCCATCATATTTTAGCCTATCCATAGGATATCTAGCTCTGGTAGACCTGCGCAAAGTAGGTTCACTCCCAGGTGCTCTCAAAACATCCCTGGTCTTCCTTACTCCAGGTGTAACAATAGAAGGAATACCCAACTCATCATCAATGCTCTGTTTTGAGCCACTGGATTCACCATCCACATAAGAGTGACCTGCATTCACATCAAACATGGGCTGATCTACCTTCTCTTTTCCTTTTCGTGATACCTGCATACCACTATCTGCATTGCTTTGAGAAGATTCTCATGATCTCAATTTGCTTGTCCATGGCGAAGAATGTGAACCACTACTAGAGGACGTTCCAGGTCCACTAATATCTTGTGACTGCTGCTGTGAATTCTGTGGGGCATTACCATTTTGTGCATCTACATTATCAATCACATTTGCTGGTTTATACCAGCTACTCATCTCATCAAAAACATCTCTGCTCACTGTAAACTTACGAGTAGAAGGGTTATAGCATCTATACCCTTTTTACTGCAGAGAGTAACCAATAAAGATGCACTTCTTAGCTTTTGGATCCACCTTGGATCTCAACTCATCTGGCACATGAACATAGGCAATGCAACCAAAAATCTTCAAATGAGAAATATTTGGTTTCCTACCGGTATTGGTGCGCAGATCGGTCGCAGTATGCTCACGTAGTGAATCCCGGAAGGTCCCCAAGAACAATGAACTCTACCTTTTTGCACAAAAAACCATGTAAAAGCATGAACGACAAGAGGCAAGAGACAAATTGGGTTCAATCTCCCCCATGCCTTGTGTGAGAGCTTCACAAAGCATGTATTTTATGTATATTTCCATCTTCATGCTCAATAATAGCCCAATTTACAAAAATATGACAAGCTTTTAGCTTTTGAGTTTGCTTTCGACAAAAATAGGAAAATAAAGCTAATGGACGGTGCCCATAGAGTCTGGCACGCCCAATCTCAATGTCCAAATAGAAATAACATATCCGTGCGCATAGGCACATACAAAATAATAATAAATAATCGATGTCTCAATAGACATAACAAAATATAGGTGTGGCGCCTATCAAAATATAGTCCAAAGGTCGAATACTCGCTAGACTCCAATGCTTTCCTCCGCCACTGCTGCTATCTCTACACATCAACTGAAGCATTCACAATCGTTAGTAAAATAATACAATTAAATCGACAAAAGTGAATACCTAGCAGTCTTCAGCTACATAAATAAATCAACTGGTTAGAAATAAATCCTAACCTTAATTTATTACGAGTGCGCACTCTAAACTCATAAACGTTTATTAATTTAATATGCATTTTGCGGAATCACCCGCTATGGAATCACCCATGTACACACTAAATTAATGAAACGCCCGAATAGGACAGGCATCCCCATCAACTTCTCACACAAAGAATCCTCTTTGTGTATGAGCCCCGGTCATCTAAGTTTACGGAATCCACCGTGGCACGGAATCCACCGTGGAATATGCCTCCTGGCATCATACCCCCGGGGTGGGATAGCAATTGACCTCAATTGCTATTAGCTCAATGTGGAGCTAACAGAGTGGGGAAAGCATTTAAGTCTCTAGCGTGTATCCATTGTGCTTCCTCTACAGGATGGTTCTTAAATTTTACTAGATATCTAGAATACATTCGGCCAGTTCTAGTGGTCATGTAGTCAGTGTCTATGATGGCTTCTGGTTCAAGTATTTCAATCTCTTCCTCTAGTAAAGGTGGGTTTTCATAAACAGGGTGGATAGGTAATTGGCCTCTAAATGGTCTCAATAAACTAATGTGAAATGTATTGTGAATTTTCCAATGAGATGGTAATTCTAACTTGAATGCATTGTCATTAATCTTATGAATGATTTTAAATGGTCCATAAAATCTAGGAGCTAATTTGACAACTGGATGTCTATCTACACTTTGCAGTCTACGCTTTTCTATTCTAAGCCAAGCATAATCATCAAATTTGAAATTCATAGCTTGTCTTTTCTTGTTGGCTTGTTTGGTATATGATTGTTGGGCTTTAGCAATCATATCCTTAACTTCATCAAAAATACTATTATGCATAGTGGCAATATCATCAGCAGTCTGAATTCTATTAGACAAAGATGCAACAGGTGTAGATAATCTATATCCATAAATGACTTAAAAATGTGCTTTCTTTGTAGATGTGTGCGGTGTATTGTTATATGCAAACTGTAATAAATGCAAATGAGTATCCCATGTCTGAGGTTTAGAAATAGTATATGCACGTAAAAGATCTAGAATGGTGCTGTTTGTGACTTCTGTTTGTCCATTTGTTTCTGGATGAAATGCAGATGAGAAATCAATCTTTGTGCCTAGATTTGCAAACAGTGTAATCCAAAAATTATTACAAAATCTAGAATCACGATCTGAAATAATCACTTTTGGCAATCCATGGTTAGTAAAAACAGTTTTCAAAAATAACTGTGCTGCTTGTGATGCTGTTAAAGTTTTCTTACATGCAATGAAATATGCTTGCTTACTAAATCTATCTACAATTGTCCAAATCATGTCATGGTTAGATTTAGTATTTGGTAAACCAGTAATGAAATCCATAGATATATGTTTCCAAGGTTTAGATGGAATAGACAAAGGCATTAGTAATCCATACTGTTTACCATGATGTCTCTTTATTCTTTGACAAATCAAACACTCAGAAACGAAATTAGATACATCTGCATCCATATGCGGCCAATAAAAATCTTCAGTTAACATGCGTAATGTAGATATGATACCTTTATGACCTTGATATGGGGGACAATGAATTTCATTCAAAACAAAAGATCGGAATGGAATAGTAACACACAGTCTCTTTTCAAAAAACATAAATCCATCATTATATGACAATGAATCAACAGGAATAAAATTATTTTGAACTAATTTTTGCTAATCAGAATGAAAAGTAATATCCTGGTGATATGTATCTTTCATAACAATCAGAGAATCAAAAGATATGATAGAAATATTATGAATTGCAGGTCTTCTACTCAATGCATCAGCAACTACATTTTCTTTTCCAGGTTGGTATTGAATGATAGGATGAAAACTTTGAATGAAGGAAGCCCATTTGATATGACAGTCAGAAATTTGGGGTTGGCTAAGTAGATGTCTAATGCTTTGCTAGTCAGTCTTTATCATGAATTCTGAACCCATTAAATAGTGTTTCCATTGTTTTAATGCTTGTACAACTGCTAATAGTTCTTTGTCATAAGTGGAATATTTCAGCTCAGAGGGTTTCAGCTTAGAACTAGAATATGCTATTGGATGATTGTCTTGCATTAGTACGGCTCCTATTCCTGATCCGCTAGCATCGGTCACAACTAGAAAGAATGGTCTGTTAAAGTCAGGTAACTGTAGAACAGGGGCATTGGTTAATACACATTTCAGTAAATCAAAGGATTTCTGCTAAGTTTCAGTCCATTGATAAACAATTCCTTTCTTAAGAAGTTTGGTTAATGGTAAAGCAAGTAATGAAAAATTACGTACAAACTTCCTATAGAAACTAGCAAGACCAAGGAATGAGCGTAATTCATGCACATTTTTAGGAACAGGCCAATGCAATATTGCATCAATTTTCTTAGGATCAACTTTTATTCCTTCTTTTGATACAATATGACCTAAATATTCTATTTCAGTCTTAAAGAATTCACTCTTTTCAGGATTTGCAAACAATTGATTTTCTTTCAGTAATTGAAAACCTAATGATAAATGCTCATAATGCTCTTTTTCACTTTGACTAAACACCAAAATATCATCAAAGAAAACAATCACACAATATTGATATTTCAGAAAGATACGGTTCATCATTCTACTGAAAGTAGCAGGTGCATTAGTCAATCCGAATGGCATGACTAAGAATTCGTAATGGCCAAATTGTGTCCTGAATGCAGTCTTAAATATGTCGGATCTATCTAGCCTCACTTGATGATATCCAGACTTAAGGTCAATTTTACTAAATATAGAAGATCCTTGCAATTTGTCCATAAGGTCATCAACTCTAGGTATAGGATACCTATTCTTTACAGTGATCTTATTTAATGCTCGGTAGTCAATACACATACGATAGGTATTATTCTTTTTCTTGACTAAGAGTACAGGTGCACCGAATGGGGAACTGCTAGGTCGAATTAAGCCTCTATTTAGTAATTCTTCAACTTGACTCTGGATTTCTTTTTGCTCTATTTGATTGTGCCTATATGGTGCTTTGCAAGGTGGTTGTGTACCAGGAATTAAATCAATCTTATGGTCTTCTGGACGTGATGGTGGTAAACCTGGTGGTAGGTCTTCTGCAAAACAGTCTTTAAAATATGCAAGAAATTCCTTATGCCTAGGGTGCATATGATTTTCCTTTGCGTGCAATTCATTCACCCAAATGAGATATGATTTAGTATTTTTGCGTAGTGTACGTTTTGCTTGAGTATGCGAAAGCAGTGGAAAAATATTAGATGCATGCATACCATATAATGTAATAGATTTTTCTTGAAAATTAATATTCATTGTGTGCGTAGAATAATCTATATTTGGATTATGCTGGTGTCTCCATGGCATTCCTAAAATAATGTCACTTGACTGTAATGGGACAACTAAGAAATTTCTTCTTTCAGTATATGAACCAATTTGAATTTCTAAATCTTGTACTTCTTGTGTGCCATTGTACCTAGTGCCTAAAAATGTAGCTTTTATGCGATAATGTGTAGGTACTGTATGTAAATTCAATTTCTTTACCAATTTTGCTGAAATAAAGTCATGAGTACTACCGTCATCATGTAAGATAGTTCTTTCCTTTCCATGCACCATACATTTCATAGTCAACAATGAATGTGGAGTAGGCATACCTAGTAAAGTGTCGGAAGTAGTAATAGGATCATCCTCATCTTCAGTGAAATCCGGCACATCCTCATGCTCGTCTTCGTCCATGGCTCCAAGATAGTTGATATGTGCTGGTGGCTTCTTTGAATGACAATTTGCTGCAAGATGCCCTAGCTGGTGACACTTATAGCATACTATTGGCTTGGCTTTTGCTACATTATTTGCAATGGCTGGAAGTCTGGGTACATTTTGATTTACTTGTGGAATAGGCTTAGGATTTGGATTGACAATGGATGGTAATGCAGGTGGTTTAGGCCAATTCTTGCGGAAAGATGGTGATGAGAAAAGACCTGGATTAAACCTTCTAAAATTAGAATTGAATTGTTTAGATCCATAATTACCGTTGGCTTGGAATTGCTGTGGTCGTCTGTCTCTTCCGCGTAACTTATCTTCAGTGTCGTGAGCTAAGGAGATGGCGTCTTCAAGGGTAGCAGGTTTGAACATGTTCACTTCAGCGTAGTAATGTCCAAGAAGTCCAGACATATACTTCCGCTTATGTGTCGTCTCTGGTACGTCTTCAAGCATGCGTAGCTGTAGGAGTGCATTCCAAAAACGCTCTGTATACTGTGGAATAGGCTCACGATCCTGTTGTTGAAGTAAATCCCATTGCTTGATAGCCTTCTCATGAAATTGCGGTGGAAGGAAATTTTGCATGAACTTCTTCTTGAAATCTTTCCAAGTAGCAGGACATTCTATGCTCTTGCGGACTACAGTCCACCAAAGTGATGCTCTGTCTATCAGATGGTTAGTAACACACTTGATTTTATCTTTTTCGGGATAAGTTTCCTCATGGAAATAGTCATCAAACTGGCTAATGAATGATAAAACAGTCTTTCCTTCTCATATACCATTGAAAGTGCGAAATTTGAAACTTCGTTTACTTATCTTTGATTCCTTGCGAATGGTTTGTGCTTCAAGAGTGGCGTCGATGGTACGACGAATCAAATCTTCAGCTTGTGGTTCTTCTTTATCGGTGGATGCTCTTTGTAATTTTGTCAATTGCGCTTGCAGTGCTTGCCTAGCCCTTCGCTCTTCTTCCAGTTGTAGCATGATTAGATCCAGCTTTTGTTCCATGGTAGGCTCAGGTAGGTCGTCTTCAGCCATAGGATCATCCATATGTGGGGTCGTCATCCTGTAAAACTCAATAAACCTTTCTCATTCAAAATCAGGTTAGCGGGATGAGCGTAGCTCAAATTCGGGGTTACAAGGCTATGTATTTTTGGGTATTTCTTTGTCAATTTTCAGAAAATCTGCAATTTTTCTGTAGACGTTTGCTAAAAGTACTTCAACAAACTTGTAGATAGGTAGAACAGCTTGCCATGAACAACTTTCCAGTTCAGAGTTTTTGCATAGGAACAAGTCTTCTAGGAGTTTTAAGCACTAGTCAGTTCTAACTCCAATTGACTAGTCTGACTTGCAGAGTTGCAGACTTGCAGAGTTGCTGACTTGCTGAACTTAGGCCGACTTGCAGAACTTACAGGACTTGATTCCACTTGACTTGCTGAACTTGACTTCTGCAGTGCAGGACCTGGAGTTTGCCAACTTGTTTGCCCTCTGTGACTTGCAAAGAGCTTAATGACTTAAGCTTAAGTGATTAAGCTTAAGCTTAATAAGCTTAATGGGGATGAAACAGGGCGACATCAATTTTCGTGGAGGGGGGCGTTTTTTTTGCACCGAAAATCACGGAATGATGCGTTTCTCCACGATTTTGAATTATGAAGCTTATTAAGCTTCTTTAAGGCTTATAAGCTTAAGATTAAGCTTTTGATTAAGAGGATTAAGAGTTTTTCTCACTGTTTCTTCACGACTTGTATGTGAGGATGTAGGAGTGGTCCTCTGCCTACAGAGCCTGGTCCTTCGCGATCTGACAGTAGAAACAGGGGTTCTTGATCGCCAGAAGTCTGCCTGTATCGACGGTTCGCGATGAGATTGACTGTAGAGCCCGTTCGTTCCTGGAGCTCTGCCTTTGCCCGAGATTGGTAGCGATTGGAAACTCTTGATCTCTGCTCCGCTCTGATACCACTGGTGCGCAGATCGGTCGCAGTATGCTCACGTAGTGAATCCCGGAAGGTCCCCAAGAACAATGAACTCTACCTTTTTGCACAAAAAACCATGTAAAAGCATGAACGACAAGAGGCAAGAGACAAATTGGGTTCAATCTCCCCCATGCCTTGTGTGAGCGCTTCACAAAGCATGTATTTTATGTATATTTCCATCTTCATGCTCAATAATAGCCCAATTTACAAAAATATGACAAGCTTTTAGCTTTTGAGTTTGCTTTCTACAAAAATAGGAAAATAAAGCTAATGGACGGTGCCCATAGAGTTTGGCACGTCCAATCTCAATGTCCAAATAGAAATAACATATCCGTGCGCATAGGCACATACAAAATAATAATAAATAATCGATGTCTCAATAGACATAACAAAATATAGGCGTGGCGCCTATCAAAATATAGTCCAAAGGTCGAATACTCGCTAGACTCCAATGCTTTCCTCCGCCACTGCTGCTATCTCTACACATCAACTGAAGCATTCACAATCGTTAGTAAAATAATACAATTAAACCGACAAAAGTGAATACCTAGCAGTCTTCAGCTACATAAATAAATCAACTGGTTAGAAATAAATCCTAACCTTAATTTATTACGAGTGCGCACTCTAAACTCATAAACATTTATTAATTTAATATGCATTTTGCGGAATCACCCGCTATGGAATCACCCATGTACACACTAAATTAATGAAACGCCCGAAAAGGACAAGCGTCCCCATCAACTTCTCGCACAAAGAATCCTCTTTGTGTATGAGCCCCGGTCATCTAAGTTTACGGAATCCACCGTAAAACCTCACGGAATCCACCGTGGCACGGAAACCAGCGTGGAATATGCCTTCTGGCATCAGGTATACCTCTCCTCTGGAGTCATCCTATATATTGCTGCAGTGGGAGTCATGTTCATTATGTAGACTGCTATAGCAACTGCTGCAGCCCAGTAAAAATCTGGCAAGTCTTTTTCGTTGAGCATGGCACGAGATACCTCTCCAATATGTCTATTTTTTCTTTTTGCAATTCGATTTTGCTGTGGGGTATGACTACATGAATATTGCTGCTTTATGCCATGCTCCTACAGGAACCTTGCAAACTCATTTGAGAGGTACTCTCCCCCTCCATCTGACCTTAGGCATTTTATTTACAGGCCTGTTTCTTTTTCAACCATAGCTTTAAGAGTTTTGAAATGCCCAAAAACTTCACTTTTCTTTTTCATAAAGTACACCCAATTTTTTTTGCTATAGTCATCAATAAAAGTGAAAAAACAATGACAGCCTCCAAGAGATGCAGCTTTAGTAGTCCACACATCAGAGTGGATTAATTCCAATGGCTTCTTACTCTCTTGAACATGTCTAGGAAATGGTTTCCTTGCCGGTTTTCCAAACTGACAGGCTTCACATACCTTATGCATTTCTGCAACCTTGAATTTAGGCAATCTTGCAACAATATTTTGGGCCTGCATTGATTTAAGTCGTTGTACATTAACATGACCAATGCGTTTATGCCAGATAACAATATCTACAACTACGCCGGTCCCATGTGCAAACATTGATGCACTCAATTCAGGCATGTCTGCATCCAACGTAAACATTCTACCCTTCTTCTTTCCTTTTGCTATCAAGTGACCTTTATTTTTCATATCCTCAACAAAGTATCCATGAGAATTAAATCTGACCTGCAAGCCCTGCTCAACCATTTGACTAATAGAAACCAGGTTCTTGGTGATATTCGGGACATGAAATACATCCGACATGTATTTCTTTTTCCCATTCTGCATAGACAAAGGAATTTTTCCAATCTGCATAATAGGGTGTGCAGTATCATCACCAGTCTCCACAAATCCTGCTTTTTCCATTTTCCTTGCATCCTGCATCCATTCTGCATGGCCTGTCATGTTGTTTGATGCACCTGAGTCAACATACCACACATCATTTCTTTCTTCTACACTTGTCACAGAATTGGTCATGTGCTACACCATAAACAAATGCTCATTTCTGTCATCACCTTGTCTACTAGAAGATGCATAATTTCCTTGTTGCAATTTTCCATTTATGATGTCATTCTGCTTTTTATAGCAGTCTTTAGCCATATGACCCATTTTACCACAGTAGTAGCATTCAACATTGCTATTTGCATTTTGGCCTCTTTGCCATCCACCACGACCTCTTTGGCTCCCCCTACCTCTAGAGTTACCACGTCCTCCTCCATAGGACTGGTTTTCTTGAGTTTGCTGCATATTCTTATTTCTACCATGGCCTCCAGATCGGCCTCCTCTACCTCTGCCTCTACCTCTTCTAGCATTTGAGTAGAAGACAACTTCTTTTGAAGTTCCTCCTGAAGAAGATGCACCACCATTTCTCTGCTCCTTAGAAATCAGAAGAGCAATCAACTCCTCAAAATCAGGAAATCTTTCACGGACGGAAATGGATGTTCGAAACTGTGCATAATCCTTTCCTAGACCATTCAAGGTCACAGAAACTAAATCATCATCTTCCACTGGCGACCCAATGGAAGCAAGTGCATTTGCAATCTTCTTCACCTTCATGTGGTAGTCATTGATGCTCATACTTTCTCTTTGCACATTGTGCAACTCTTGCTTGAGCTGCATTTTCCTGGCTTGCGTAATTGTGCTATACATTTTTGACAAAGTATCCCATGCCTCCTTTGGCGTACTTGCATCTTGAATATGCACAATCATAGAGTCTGAAATGCTGATAGACAGCCAGTACATAACTTTCCTGGCTCTCTCATGCCATGCTTTAAATGCTTGCATTTGCTGTTGATTGGGAACATCAGGAAGAACTGGTTCTTCTTCATTTCCTGCAACGAATTCCCAATATCCTTTTTCCATAAGGAAATTCGTCATTCTAAACTTCCATGCTTGGAAGTTGTTCTTGTCAAGCTTTTCAGTGACAATCTGTGAAAGAGAATCAGACGCCATTACAGAACACTGCAAAAAATTCTATCACTGCAAAGAACACAGCTTCAGCCTCACAAGGGAAAATTTGCAAAACTGACGAAAGTGGTATTTGACCACACAGTCACTTCCTAGTGACGATTTTTCATCAACAGGCAACAAGGATGATTCTGTAACTCCCAATGTCTCTGCGCACAAGCATACGATGCAATTTCTACAGTAACTTTTCACCGACCTGTAGAACAGTGGTCGCACAACATAAAACAAGGCCTTTTCCTGAGTGCGTGTAGAAAACTTCCGCCTCCAAAACAGGCCCCGAAATGGTCTCAAATCAAAAAAACAAAGCCCTCTTCCCTAGCATATACTGCCCTCTTGCTACACTGCGAAGGGCATCTCAATCTGAGACAATGCACTCTTGCACTTTCCGGCTGTGCTACCTGCAGAGACTTGCTCCCAAGAGAGAAAAATGAAAGCAACACTAGTCCTCTTACCAGAACACCACAAACTTGGTTTGCTTTCTTGAGCTCCTTACCACGAACAAGGCTCTGATACCATGTCAAGATTGTGCGAGAGAAGGAAGGAGTCTCACTTGTAGCTTTCTTGCTTGCACAATGGGGGAATACACACAAAGGTGGAGGCTGAAAACAGTTTTCCTCTTCTTAGTTGTATAAGCCAAAAGAACTCTAGTACATAGAAATAGAAGAACCCTATATATGGGTCTCAAACCAAACTCAAATAACTAAGGTGGCATACTAACTGAGCCACGAACTAAAGTAGATAAGGATAGCTGTCATCTACCTATTATTCATGGGCGGTGTACCAACTGCATTTGGAAACTGACAAGTCACGGTGACATAAATGCACAACAGTCACCCTGGCATATTACGAGTGGAGCTCGATATCTCAACAACTTTTAGATATTTTGGGCCTCCAAACCCATATCTTTCTAATCTTTGCATGGCTCGATTGGCTGCCACCACTCCTTCTATTTTGATATTCCTTCATGATTATTCCAGGTTCCCTATTACCCTGGTTCTCAATGGTTGAGAGAGCCTCCACATGGTAGTACATATCATATATGTTTTGGGGCATCATCTCATTGTCATGATTTTGTTTCAAACTTAGACCATTGATAGGTTTCTTAACCACTCTGCTTCCCCTACTTCGTCTCGAGAGAAACTTGGGGCAATCTCTCTTGAGGATGGACTCCTCAATCAATGTGGCATCTTCTTTGAAAGTATTTCCACTGGATAAGGTACTTGTGGAGAGGACCATTCTTAAGAGGTTTTTTCTTGATTTCTAGGATTTTTTTAGATTTAACTTCCAAAATTCCTTGAGTTGGCATTACAATTTGTTCATAATCTAGCACATGATCAAGGTTGGGAACATAAGGCATCAGAAGGCTTATATGAAATACATTATGGACTTTGAGATGAGATGGAAGTTCTAATTTATAAGAATTCCTACCAAGACTTTTGACAATCTTATAGAGCCCACAGTATCTTGGACTAAGTTTTTTTAATTTCCAATGGATAGGGAATTCTTCTTTGGTAGGACTCTTAAGAATGCCATATCTCCATCTTTGATTGTTCGAGGAGTCGTTTTGGGATTAGCTAGGCCTTCTACCAATCTTGTACTACTTTGATGTCTTAGTAGATTGCTTTGGTTTGCTTCTCCATCTCATCCACCATTTTCTTTGATGCTTTGACCCTTAAGTTTTGGATTCAGGAAATTGAGCGGGGATATGCAACCTTGCCTATAAATTGCCTGAAAAGGAGTCATACCATTGCTTTGTTGGTAAAAAGAAAATTTCACTAAGGGAAAATATTCGATCCATCTCTTGGGTTACCTACTATAGTACACTCTCAAAATGATTTCTAGGACTTGATTGATCCTTTTAGTTTTCCTATCAGTTTGAGGATGATAAATGGCATTGAAACAAATTTGTGTGGCGATGGCTTGAAAGAGACAAGTCTAGAATGTAGAGGTGAATAATGAATCCCTATCATTGAAAATCATTTTTGGCAATCCATGCAATCTGAAAATCTCCTTGATAAGCAACCTAGCAATGTTAGATGCATTGAATATAGTTTTTATAGGAATAATGTGAATAAATGCCGTCATTAGTATATCCATGAGTACTAGGATTGAGTCACAACCTCCTTGCACAATTGGGACCACAAAATACATACTGATGAACTCCAATTTCATTTGAGAAAAATTGAGAGGATGTAGATCTCTGAGTGGTTTCATCCTTTTAGCCTTTACTCATCATGTTGACAAATCAAGCATTGAGTCATATACCTTAATATATCAGCTTTCAGATCTAGCCACCAATAATAACCATGTCTTATTGCATTTATAGTCTTTGCATAGCCACAATGTCCAACTATTAGGATGTCATGGGACTCCCATAGAATCTTCTTCTTGATGTTCCAACTATTGGGCACATGCAACCTGTGTTGATAGTACAAAAATTCACCCTCTACATTGGGGTCCTTAGAAATTTCAGTCACTACAACTTCTATGATGAGGTTGCTAGGCATGGAAATCAAACTTGAAAAAAATCCTCAAATGCCCAGCACTTCCATTAGTAAAGAATTTAAGAAGGATTTTTGGCTAAGGTCATTAGCTCTACTACGTTATCCTTGCTAGGTCAAAACTTTATTTCAAAGTCAAATTCTTGGATGACTTCAATTTATCACCTTTGTCTCATGTTGAGATTAGGTTCAGTAAAATTTTACTTGAGACTTTTGTGATCTGTCACAAGAGTGAATCTTCTCCTGAGCAAATAATGATTCCATAGTTTTAGGGCATTAGTGACTGCTAAAAGATCAAGGTCATGTGTAGCATAGTTATTCTCTTCATAAGTCTCAATATTGTGAGAAGAAAACACCACTAATGCCCTTCTTAAGTAAGAACACATCCTAGTGCCATAATTCTAGCATCAGTAATGACCTCGAACTCCTTTGTAAAGTGGGGTAGCTTCAAGATGGGGACATTAGTAAGACTTTGCTTTAGTTTATCAAACATATCCTACTCTCATGATTCCATGTAATTTTTGTTTTCTTTTTAAGAAATTCAGTGAGGGGTGTTGCTATCAAGGAGTAAGCTTTGATAAAAATTATGTATCACCTTGTGAGACCTAAAAATCCTTAGATTTCTTTGACACTCTAGGGTGATGCCAATCTTGAAAATCCTTGACTTTAGTAGGATCTATTGATATGCCATCCTTCAAGATGATAAATCCTAATTATTCAATTATCTTCTTAAAGAATGCATGCATTTTCTTTTTGGCAAAAAGCTTGTTCTCATGAAGAATTTCCAAGACAACTTGCACATGGTCTACATGCTCTTGGAGTAGGTGAAAATGTCATTAAAAAATGTGAGGATAAATTCATTTAGACATGGATAAAAAATATATTGGACTTTCTTGTTAAAAGTAGCAGGAGCATTGGTTAGCCCAAAAGACATAACTATGAATTCGTAATGGCCATAATTGGTGCTGAAAGTCATCTTTGATATGTCTTTATCTTTTATCTGGATTTGATAATATCCAAACCTTACATTGATCTTAGAAAATAATACATCCCCTTGCAATCAATCCAACAGCTCATCAATTCGAGGAATGGGTATTTATTTTAAATGGTGACTTGATTCAATCCCTTGTAAAATTGATGCACAGTTTGAGAGTTACGTATTTCTTCTTCTAGAATAAAATAGGAGACTGCAATGAGAGTTATTGAGACAAATAAATCCTTGATCAAGTAGTTTTTTAAATTACTCCTTCAAGTTTATTGCTTTGAGAATTAACATTTTATATGGCCTTCTTGTTATGGTTTTGGCCCTAGGAACCAATCTGATCTCACGATCCACATCCCTTTTGGGAGGTAACTGTGTTAGCTCCTTGGGAAAGACATGAGAGAATTCACTTAAACATGAAGGCTCCTCTTCATCATTGGTATCCTCAACCTTGTTGAGTTTGACTAGGCAAATACAAAGTCCTTACCTTAATCCCTTCAAGATTTGACTAGCCTTGGCTAATTGGATCTTAGGTTTGCATGACTTCCCTTGTGATTGGAATAGATTTTTAAATGTGACATGACATTTCTGATAGTATATGTTTATTTGATTGGCTGCTAACTAGTCCATTCCTAATAGGCAATCATAAATCCCCAAAGGCATAACTTAAAAATTTGTTATTGTTGTCTCTTTCCCGGCCTTATAACTTTCAACTCCCCATTGAGAGGTGGGTTAAGGCCCTGATAGAAATGCACCACCTATTAGCTCATGATCATGTGGGGCACATCTTTTTGTAGTGTTACAAGCCAATGATAATAACCTTCAAGTGTTAATGCTTATTGCGTGAGGCTAAAGAACTCATTCATTTTTAGGATCTGATAGGCAAGACATAGGTATCGGATTTGGATAGCTGCCTTGATTCGGCTCCATGTCATGGTAGACTCAAAGCTAGACTTGTTATGGCACCATTGTTTTCACCATACTCAGGATTATCCTATAAGTCACAATTGAGTGATCATTGCTCAATTCATTGGACTTGTTCCAAATGGAGAAATAATCCTCCATCAGCTCGATCCAAGTTTTGGAACTTATTTCTCATTCCTTTGCTATTAAATTTAGGAAACTTGATCTATCTGAGTAGAAATTTTCTCTCTTTCTCTTCTAACAAGTCAATGATAGTTGGGATAGCTACTGAAGGTGTTTCAATTGAGGGAACATGAAAGAATATTCACATCTTTACCACAATACATATTTAAATAATTTGATTATTCTTAAAGCATATCATTTCTATAAGCAAGAGTTACTTTACATAAGTCAATTATTATCTTTATTTTCCAACCTAACATCTTAGTGCAAGCATGATAGCAGTTGGTTGAAAAGAGAGTATATTATACTCACGTATTGGTTGTACAAGGGTAGTATAATATCTATATTAACAGGAGTTTATTTTTCCCCTAGGAAATGGTTAAGTACAATCTAGATATACAATACTCGAGCATGGAGTTTGTAGACAAAGATCTTGAAATAGGTAGGGAGTTCACTTAGAGTATCCATCCCTAAATATATACTAGGTAAGTTGGGAAGATATTTGAGTTTTTAATTGTTGGTATAAGATCTTGGAGTTACAACAACTCAACATGGACATTGGAAAATTGCGATGACCTTATATGATAGACATACTAATTAAAGATCATTGTGTCTCACCATTTGTGTATACCATGGAGTTTGTTTGGCTTGTGTGAAACATATTAATTCGAGCTAGGTGAAGTCTTTCTACCCAATGTAGCTTCCATAAATCATACTCAATATCATTTTTCAAATCAATATAGATGGGGAAATATTCAAATGTCAAAGTCCCTAGCCTCAATATTGAGTTCGATGATTTGGATTAAATTATAAGTTTTCAGGAAACAAAGGTCTGCACCATTTTACTATATATTTCTTCCCTTGGAGTAAGGTTGCACTACGATCCAACTCTATAAATTTTTGGAAATAGGTCATAGATTAAGTCTTGCACCAAACTAGAAGTATGAGAACATATTACATGAATAAGATTAGATGTTATTGATACCTTACACTTATTAGTAAAATAGATTTATTAATGCCTTCTCATTGGTAAACCTTCTTGTTGTCTCTATTTTGTTTTTCCTTGGGGCCAGTTATTCATAGAGATGAATCCAATCAATAAAGATGTTTGAAACAATATTTTTTGAGATCAAATCTATTTATATTTGACTTATATACTAAGGATATACAAGATTCTTATATAGGGCTACTTATGATAGGACTAAAAAAGAAACCTCATACTGGGTTTTGGATTTGATGGAACCTAGGAAATATAATTATTGTTACGAAATTATTTTGTAGAGATTCAAAAATAAGTAGGAGGTTCATTCAAAGTCTTGATTCCTAAATATTCCAAAGGTAAATCAGAGAGTTCTTGTATTTCATAATTATTGCATGAGCTTGACTAGCTAAAACTATATGATTGGGCTACATGACCTTAGTAATGTGGTGATAAGCCCACTCAGTCAAGTTCATGGATTCGCCCTCTTATTGTACTATAGGATTTGTTTGATTTGAATAAAATATGAAAAATTGAACTAACTACAAACACTCAACCCATTTTATCCTTCATAAGTCATATTTTATATGGCTTACTAAATCGGCATGAATGGACTAATAAACATGCATCACACTCCAGTGGAAATAGCCAAACCCCAATATATTGAAAATTAGTAGGAGTTTTTTTTTTTGTGGTCCAAGGTATTTCCTCTCTCAAAGTGAAACTACATTGAGATCCTGACCAATGTACTTTGGCAAATAGCTCATACAACATTTGTTCTTCTTCCTGCACACAATCTTCTAGCTATAAGATTGATAGTAGCAATTTTATTTTTTGAAAATCATTTTTAATTGTTTTACTTTAGTCCATCCTCTTGATCCTCTCTAGGCATAAAGAATCTCTCACAAGTTTATACATATCCCATTATCTTTATGGGATCAAATCCAAGGATGCATGCTCATCTCAAAAGGAAAGCAAGAGGGGAAAATCCCCGACTTGTTTGAGGTTGGGTAGTCTTGGTTATCAATAGCTTTCTTCAAGTTGCACATTGACCCAATTAGGATATTTAGCAGAACCTGAATTTGTGTGTTTTAGGGTGTCACAAATCGCATGGTGGGGGAAGTTGCTTGAGTTGTTGTATTAAACATACTCTATACACACAAGAGGAAGCTCTCTCAAAAAATCAAAGAGAAATATGGAGGCCAAAAGGTTTTCTTTTTGGTTTCGTCTTTTTCTTTTACACAAAACACAATGTACACAAAGTATATATAAGATATAGCATAAAGGAAGGTGGTCTACTAAGTCAAATAGTGCATAATTGATTATGCTAATCAATTGGCACTATAACTATGCAAAGTAGATAGGTGCAAAAAACCAAATAGAATAAGTGGTAAGTTAGTGGCCATGTAAGAGTCATAATAACCACCAATGTGCTAAGTATAGATATACAGATCCATCTAACTAGGTGGTCCATCATCAGTGTCCACACATATTGAGCTTGCCATCTCAACACTCCCCCTTAAGCTCAACTGTATCTCTACAACTCCAAGTAAGCTTTGAAATTTTCAAAGCTTCACTATACTCAAGGCGTTTATGAAAATATCAACTATATGATCTTGTTTGCTAACATAATTGATATCACCTGAAACTACCTTCTCTCTCACAAAGTGATAATGCACCTCAATGTGTTTTGTCCTAGCATGGAACATTGGGTTCCTCTAGCTATATGTTGTTCACAGAAAATGACAAATGGACCATCTTCATGTACATCCAAATCACCCAATCCCTTTTGCAGCCATACCACCTCACATGCTGCCATAGCAATACCTCTGTACTCAGTCTCTGTACTTGATAAAACAACTATAGGTTGCTTTTTGCTACTCCACGCAATTGCTACACTACCAAGGAACATGAATCCATTGGTAGATCTTTTGTTAGACATGCTACAAGCCCGACCTGCATCTGTGTATCCAAACACTTTTATATCCTTACTTGCTTCATGAAAAAGTCTATAATGCAAAGTGGACATCACATACCTCAATATGGGTCTAATTGTATCCAAATGAGGTTTTCTAGGCATACGCATAAACTAAATGACAAGGATAATAACATAATTCAAGTCTAGCCTTATGATAGTCATGTAAATCAGACTTCCTACCATCCTCCTAAATATAGTAGAGCCTTCAATCTCATCCCCAACATCAACACTAAACTTCACATTTTGCTCCAATGGCATTGAAAGAGGCTTACATGCCATCATACCATACTTGGAAATCATATCTAAGCCATATTGCCTTTGGGACAATCATATATCATCATCACATTTGATCACCTCAATACCAAGAAAGTACCTTGGCTCACCCAAATCCTTCATCTCAAACTTGTTCTTCAAAAGGTCCTTGACTTTAGCAATCCTAGTGTCATTGTCACTTGTAATAATCAAGTCATCCACATAGAAGACTATGATGACCAAGCTGACATGTCCCTTTCGCACATAAAGTGAGTGACCAACATCAGAAACATAAAAGCCAATGTTGATAATATACTCTTTGATCTTGTCAGATCATGTTGTAGGTGATTGCTTCAATCCATAGAGTGTCTTCTTTAACCTACACACATATGTGGGATGCTCTAAATTCTCATAAACTGCTCTATGCTCCATATACACCTCATCTTGAAATTCACCATGAAAGAAGGCATTCTCTACATCAATTTGCTACAAACTCTAACCTTTTGCTATTGCTAAAGCAATCACACGTCTAACAATTTCCATCCTAGCAACTAGATTGAATGTCTCTTCATAATCTAAGCCATATGTCCGAGTATTCTCTTTTGCAACTAGCCTAGCCTAACACTTGCTAATAGAACCATTTTCATTATGTTTAATTTTGTAGAGCCACTTACTATATCCAATATCTTTCTTTCCCTTAAGCAATGGTACTAGATTTGAAGTCTTATTGGCCTCTAATGCAACCATCTCCTCATCCATTGTTGCATCCCAATGAGCATGGCCAACAACATCCTAAAAAACAAGTGGGCTCAACATCCTCGACCACCTTATAAAGTGTTAATGCCCCTCAATGTTTTCCAAGGTTAGTGGAAAGCACTAACCTTGGTTTTAATATAAAGGCACTTTATATTAAAACCAAGGTTAGTGTTTTCAAGGAGAGATGGCAGTTGATTCGGACTAGATTGCCTACCTCTAGTCAATATATGGAGCATGAATACTAAACTCCATCAAAATGCAAGAGGAATTCCCATACTATATTTTGACACACAAAAGGTAGGAGTCCATAGTGAGTAGTGCTAGGGTGGGATGAATTTAAGTTAGATGTTGTGAGGTAATCTAGTGCATGCATACACCCTTGTAGTGTAAAACCCAAGCTTCCATGCTATAGATTTAATACTATCAACTAGAGGCACTCCTTTTTTGGTGAAAAATTTAAGGTGCAAAGCACCAATTCTTGGCAATGGGGATGAGTAAATAGAGTGTGGGTGCTTATATAACATAATGTACAACCCAAGTTTCATTGTTATAGAAGATAGACATGTTCATTTGTAGTAGAACCATTTCTTATAATTTTATGTACTAGAACAATTCCTTAGATGTGTGTGTGTGTGTGTGTGTGTGTGTGTGCGCGCACACAATTATTGACATGTTATTAATAATCAACACTTAGTCAAATTACTAAATGGATAATGGATCAACCGAATGGTCTTAACATGTACATAAAGAAATAACTCACTATCTTTCTCTACTTATTGACTTATCCTCCACTACTCATTATCTTAGAAACTTAATCATCATTAATGAAATACAATCATATGTTTTTACATATTAAAAAACCTATGTTAAGATTTTGTCATACAATGAGCAAGGTATTTAATATGAATATAATGCTAGATCTAGTAATTCTAACTTATGGTAACATATGAATTGCTAATACATGGAGCATGGCAATTTCTATGTGAAATATCTACCAATTTGGCATTTCTCTTATTTGGCAAGTTGAATGCAATACTAGAGTCACTTAATCTCACTTAAGCCATTGGACACATTCCATAAGTTGATTGTTAATGCTCATGTTGGATAGAGTAAATGTACATGGAACGTGACATCTTGTAACGTATATGTTTAATTTGTTGCATATTCTAAATCATTTTCTTCTTTGTATACTTTGAGTTTGGCCCATATTTTAGATTTGATGTATCCTTTTCTTCTTTATATACTTTGAGTTTGGCCCATATTTTGGATTTGATGTATCATTTCTTTGTAGATCACACCACTTTTTAGCACTTTTGAACCAAAAAAATTGGTGTTGTATATTACTTATGATCTTGGAATTCATTATTACTAATTGAATATCTAATACATATATTTTGTGTGCATTCATTAAATGCAACAAGAAATGGAAATTTAGAAAAAGAACAAATATAACACAAAGGAACATCCACACATATGAAAAAAATTAGAGCACAATAGCACAAAGTATTTAATGAACTAATCGGTCAAGCAATGGTTGTAACTTAGCATGAGAGCTAGTGGATTACCAAGTTCCTACTATAAAATTTGAGATATGGGGAAAAGTGTTAAATGATGCTATCTTCAATGGGGGATTATGAGTCAATATCCTCCTCAAAAAGCTATACTTGGCTAACCTAGAACTGAGTCATCACCAACCCCTTTCTAGATAACCCAAAAATTGAATTGTCACCAACCCCCTTTTTAGGTAAAAATGGTAGACCAAAGAGACTACAACCATTGGGAATCTTGAAGAACCAAGCTATACTTGGATAACTCGACAACTGAGTTGTCACTAGCCCCTTTTTAGGCAAAAATGGTAGAATACATGAGACTACATCCATTCAGAATCCTCAAGAACAAAAAATTAAGATAGCATGTGTCTCTTTAGTGATCTTTGTAGTTTTGAAGATGGATGAGATAGAAGGTCCTACCAAATGTTATTAGGAAGACCCTAGTTCAAATTGGCAAAATTGAAGTAGGATTTGGGAGTTGGTGTAGTCACATTTTCCAATGGATCAAAAGAAATCTAGTTATGTATTGGGAATAAAATCCTTTAAGATTAGAAATTCAAACTTGTGATTGCCAAAACTATTAATTTAGTTGAGAAAGTAGAAGATAATGAGGAGGAAGAGTTCTTAAAGGTAGACCCTATAGATGTTCCCATATTTGAGATTGATATGGAAGGTATAATACAAGGATACGACATTTGATCATCAGGAGAAACAAAATTACATGAGTTTGAAATTCAAGAATGTAGGTTTGTTAAACAAAAATCTAAAGTGTAGAAGCCTACTAAGTAGAGAAAGAATTTAGGATTGTAGGTCCTCGGTAAAGATCTCAACAATGTAGGAAATTAGGAGATGCAAGAAAAGGTAAAGTAGTAAGAAATTCAAGAAAGTAGGGTTGAGTAGTCATGAATTCAAGAAAGTAGGGTAGTAACAAAGGATCAAATTGATTATGAGGGACTACATGAGGAGGTGAGCCAATAACCTATTATTCAAGCTAGATGAACACACTGTGATGCATTCATCAAGAATGTTTGAAGATAAAGTTTAGGATGTTAATTTGAATATGGAGGATAACACAAAGCTAAAAATTAATTTGCATGTGATGAATCATTTAAGCACATTTTCGTGGAATTATGCAAAGAATTTCAAGATACTTTTTCCTAGGAATACATGAGCATAAAGGGATTTGATCCAATTGTGTATTAGCATCAAATAAACCTAAAGAAGGATGCTAAGCCAATCATTCAAAGGAGGTATTGAATGAATTCAAACTATGCCAAGAAGGAGGTAAAGGAGAAAATTCATAAGCTACTAAGAGTTGATTTTTTCAAACCAACTTATTAGGTTACATGGCTATCACAAATTCTTGTGGTATTCAAATTGAATTGAAAAATCCAAGTGTGTAGACAACAAAAAATTTAATGTATCAACCATATATGGATCCATCCATTAGGCTTTATTTTATTTTTTGAATAAGCCATAGCTTATAGGAAGATTGGATTTTTGGATGTTGCTTCTATAAGAGTTTCATTATAAGATGATCTAAACATTGGGCAAGGAGCATATTAAAGCTAATTTTCTAAGTAGAATAGAAGGAGATGAATCCAAGGAACCAATCAATGAAGAGGCACTAGATGCTAAATTTTTTGAAGACCAAATTATTGATGTGGATTTGTACTAATATCAATTTTTGCAATTCTTGACTAAGGAACTATTTCTAGTCATCTTAGAAGAGATCAATGGTGGAAGCTAGCACTGTTTAGTAGATCTTTCCAAGTCATATATGGTGTCTTGTATAAGAAAGGCATAGATCATGTACTTTGGAGGTGCATACCTGAATTTGAAAAGTTTGCAACACTTTAGGAAGCACATGTATGAATTACAAGAGGCCACTTTTCTAGATAAATAACATGTAGAAAAATACTACAAGTAAAATTATGGTGGCCAAAAATGCTAAAGGATGCACATGAATATGCCAAAACAGTGTGTTACATGTCTCAAGGAAGGACAACTACAAGCATGTGATCAAATGCAAGATCATCCAATACCACCATCGAAACCATGTCAGAAGTGGGGGTAGGATTTTGTAGGGTCAATTAAACCAATAGCAAAGTACACTCAAAATATGTACATCTTGGTTTTCATGGACTATTATAAGTGGGTTGAAGCTTAGGAATTGCATAATAACATAGCAAAGAGTGTAGCCAAATTCCTATATTCAAACATAATGACCAAGTTTGGTTGTTTAATTGAGCTCATAACTAATTAGGGTAAACATTTATCATGTAATAGAAGAGTTGATTAACACATTGATGGTTACATTGAAAGCTTCAACAAAATTATACTAAGAATTCTAATGAAGTTTGTCCATAAAAATAGAGAAGTTGGGATACTAAATTGTAGGCATTTAGAGTTGCATACAAGGTCACTACATGGTTAACTCCTTTCGAGTTGGTGTATGGTTTGGAAACTATAGTACCAATGGTATTTGTGGTTCCTAGTTTACGTATAGATTTGAAGCACAAATTATCTCCAAAGGATTCTCTTGCATGTCAAATGGAGCAATCAATGCAGCTACTACAGGAGGATTGTAATGAAAGAAGCTGAGGGGAGAGAGAAAGAGAGCTGAGAGAAAGAGAACAAGAAGAAGAAGGAAGAAGACTAGAAGAGGAGAGAGAAAGAGAGAAAAGAGGGGAGAAGGAAGAAGGAAGCCATGGAAGCTAGAGATCAAGGTGAAAAGTATGATCTTGATAATAACTTGTTGCCCTAATTTGGGGCTCTTACACTTTAAATACCTCGGTCAGTGTGACGAGGTGTCTAAACCCTAGTCGGTGTGTATCCTGCTTGTTACAATCTATCCCCACTCGAAAGGTTTTTTCCCTCAAAAACAAGGAGGAACAGAGGGGAGTGATGGGTGGGCTAAGGGAGGGTTGTAGAGTACTACTCAGAGCCCTTGGACAATGAAGAATAGGCGTGGAGAGACTAGGGACAACGTGCAGTCCTGAACCAATTGGCTGAAGTAAACTGGTCATAACTTTTGATAGGTGGCTCCAAATGGGGCGTACTATATGTCAAAACGGAGCTTATGACGAGTACTTTCAGCCTATGTAGAATGCACATGCATGTGATTTGAGTAAGTAAAAAACTGTTCTAAAATAGTGTGCAATCTGTGGGCGAGAAGTGGGTAATTTGGGACATGACTGGCTAGTCTTCTAGCCGTTGGGGTTCACAAAGGTAGGGAAATTCATCGAGGATGGTTGTTGGGCACCAAGAGGCTTCTTCCAAGGGTAGGTCTTGCCATTTGATGAGGTATTCTTTGATGGATCGGGATCGTAAGTGCTTATCTCGCTACCCAATGATTGCTTCAGGAACATATTGAGTGATGCCCTCTTCATCAATGGGAGGAAGTTCTTCCACATAGTCCACTAAGGAGCCTACAAAGGGTTTCAACTGACTGACATGAAACACATTGTGGATATTGGTGGTAGGGGGGAGTTCTAAGCGATAGACCAAATCGCCAACTCTCTTCAAGATGCGGTATGGGCCATAGAAGCGGTGGGCTAGGTTGTTACTCTGCTGCCCTCTTTGAGAGTGGAGTAGCGGGACTTAGGCACTTTCAAAATGACCAATTCCCCTTCTTGGAATTCCAAATGCCTGCATCTTTCATCAGCATAGAGTTTCATGTGTGTTTGGGCCTTCTGAAGATTAATTTTGCATTGCTGAAGTAAAGCTTGCATGTGATCCAATTCAACTTGACTCTGAGGATTGATCTTATCAGTAAACAAGACTGTATGAAGGGGAACCTTATACCCATATAAGGCCTCAAAAGGGGAAACTCCAATACTAGAGTGTGTGGAGTTATTATATGCAAACTCAGCCAAGTGAAGCCACGTATCCCAACTATGTTGTACATCATGGAAAAAATGCCTCAAGTATATCTCAAGCCATTTGTTCACTCTCTCAGTTTGGCCATTAGTCTGAGGGTGGTATGCAGTGGATGGAGCAAGCTTGGTCCCCATGGAAGTGAAAGCTTTCTGCCAGAAGTTGCTCATAAACTTTGCATCCCGATCATGTACTATGACTTGTGGTAAGCCATGCAACTTGAAGACATTTTCCATAAATTGAGTGGCCACCTGAGAGGCAGTATATTGGACCTTAGTGGGGATAAAGTGGGCAGCTTTGATGAGGTGATCAACTACCACATAGATATTGTTCCACCCTTTCTTAGTCATTGGGAAGGCTGGTGATAAAGTCCATTGTGATGTGAGTCCATTTCCCTTCAAGGATAGGGAGAGGCTGCAAGAGGCCAGCGGGCCTGAGTGTACTATCCTTGTTCTGTTGGCATGGAACACATTTGGTCACAAAGTCCTTGACGCCCCTCCATAAGCCTTTCCAATGAAAGCTCTTGGCAATCCTATCATATGTTTTGAAAACACCCAAGTGACTGGCAGTGGGGAAAGAATGCATTTCTCCCATGATCTTCTGCGTGAAGGGGGAAGTGTGTGGGATGCCAATCTTGCCATGGGACCAAATAAGGCCATGCTTGAGCTGATATTGGGAGTTTTCAGCCATAACCCCATACTATAATTTTTGAAATATGTGGTTGAAATGATCATCTAACAAGTAAGCCCCCTAGATCTCTTCAACCCAATCACTGTGCAATTCTGAGATAGATGACACTCTGCATGACCACATTCGAGAGAGAGAATCAACCACAATATTATCCTTGCCCCACGTGTGTGAAATGTCAAAGTCATAGTTCTATAAAGTTGCCACCCATCGCCTTTGCTTAGGAGTCAAGGTAGACTGAGTCAAGAAGTATTGGAGGACTCGGTGATCACTTTTCACTTGGAAGCGGCTACCATACAAATAGTGGTGCCATTTCTTGATGGCATGGAGGATGGCCAACATCTCCTGGTTGTATACATTCATTTGCATCTCCTTCTCATCAAGCTTGCGGCTTTCAAATGCAATCACACCATGCTCTTGCAACAATACTGCACCAATACCCTGGCCACTGGCATCACAATGAATGGTAAAGAGCTTAGACAAGTCAAGGCAAACAAGGATGGGGGCTGAAGTAAGCGCATCCTTTAACTGTTTGAAGCTATGATCTGCAGTGGCATCCCAAAAGAACGAGTCTTTTTTTAAGCGATCAGTCAAAGGTGCTGCAATGGTGGCATAGTGCTTAATGAAGCATCTATAGAATGAAGAGAGACTAAGGAAGCCATGCAAGGAGGTGGTGGTGGAAGGAGTGGGCCAATCCTTAATACATTACACCTTTTTGGGGTCAGCCTGTATACCACTTTTGCTCACAATGTGTCCCAAGTACTCAACAGATGTCTGCATGAATATACATTTGCTCTCCTTAGCGAAGAGTCAATGCTCTCTCAATATGTCGAACACCCTCCAAACATGTGTCAAGTGCTCCATAGATGACTTGTTGTAAATGAGGATGTCATCAAAGAAAGCAAGCACGAAGTTGAACAAAAAGGGCTGTAGGATTTTGTTCATGAGGCTTTGAAAGGTGGCAGGGGCATTAGTCAACCCAAAAGGCATCACAAGAAAATGGTAAAGTCCACGATCAGTCCTGAAGGCCGTTTTGACCTCATCTCCTGCCCGCATACGAATCTGATGGTAGCCAGAGCGCAAGTCAATCTTAGTGAAAAAGCATGCCCCTTTTAACTCATCCAACAAATCATCAATCAGTGGGATGGGGTAGCGGTTCTTCACTGTAATTTTGTGCAAATCTCTGTAGTCAATACACATGCGAAAGGATCCATCTTTCTTTTTGACTAAGAGGATAGGGGATGCATAGGGGGAAGAACTCAGTTCAATGAAACGCATCTCCAGCAACTCCTTGATTTTCTTTGCAACCTCTTCATGCCTCACACTTGGAGAGTCTATAGGGGGGTTTGTTCACTGGCTTGGAATGGGGCTCTAGGTCAAGTGGGTGGTCCACTTGTCTCTTGGGAGGGAGGGATGTAGGCATCTAAAATAAGTCATTATATTCCTCAAGTAAGGCCTGCAAGGCAGAGTAATATGATACTGTGGAGGGCTGATTAGAATTGTCCTTATTTAATTGCAAAACAAAGATCTGTGAGCATTTCTTAAACTCCCGTTTGAGTTGCTTTGCTGTAATGAGCTGAAAATCAACATGATCTCGAACTCCCTCTAGGTGGATATGCTATCCATGCATCATAAACTCCATGTAAAGCTGAGAGAAGTCCATAGCAATTTCTCCCAATTGTTTCAGCCAATCACACCCCAAGACAACATCAATGGGACCCATATCTAGGGCAATCAGATCAACCAATGCCACATAATTTTCAGCCAAGCATAAGGGAACTGCAAGACATACATGTGTGCTGATTTCTTCGTCTCCGTTTGCTACTTGGACCTTCAAGGGGTGGTATAATGCCATAGGAATACATTTTAACCAGTCAATGGCTGACTTATTGACAAAACTATGAGTGCTTCCACTATCCACAAGGATAAAAACATACTTCCCATTGATACTGCCTTGAATGCGAAGGGTACTGGGGCTACATGAACCCATCTAAGCATCCAAGGAGATCGAGCAAAGGGAAGTGGGAGGTGGATGGGATGTTAAATCAAGTATCTGTCAGGGCCCACCGCCTGGGTCAAAGGGAAACCCATCCTCCAGGTCATAGAACTGCTCATGATAAACATCCTCCGTGGGCTCAGTCTGGTCAATGGCCAGGTCATCCTCCTCATTGTGCCAATCTTCCATGACATATATGCTATGAACTTTGACCTTAGCTGTCTTGTACGGAATTTGGAGGCATGATCAGCAGTGTACTTATCTCCACATTTAAAGCATAGGCCCTTTTCTTTCCATTCCTTGACAACATCTGGGGAGATGAAACGTTGACTATTGGATCCATGGGAAGGTGATGCAGTGGACTGTTTATTTTCAGCATACCGATTTTCAGCAATAGAGCATGATGCTGTCCCAAAAGTGTCCATTTTTCTTTCAGCATGGAAGCGGGGTAGGTGGATACTTTGGGGCTGTTATTAGGCATAGAAGAGCCTCAAAAACGACCTCCGTATGGGGCTGATCGTGAAGGGATGAGGGGAGGTCTAACACCTTGCTGAAAATGCTCATTCTTACAATACTTTTTTGCATATCTCTCAGCCAGTTCGATTGCATCAAATAGTGTAGTGGGTTTTTGAGCCATGAAATCAACCCGATAGACTCGGTTCCAACCCATAGATGTACTTGTGCAATTTAGCATCATCACTGATGCTTTGCACATACATGGTCAAGTTCATGAATTGATTGGTGTAGTCACATACAGTAGGTTACGTTGGTCAAGAGTGTACCATCTTATTGCCAACTGTTCTTTTTCCATAGGGGATACAAAAACTTAGACCATATGCATTTTGAAATCTGGAAGAATGGATGTCCAAGTTGGAGTCCTACTTCAACATCTACCCCCACACTGATGATTAGAAAATACTTTTTGCTTCTCTCCACTTGGAAGGTTTTGCCCACACTTGGTGGCGCTATATCAATCGGGAGAATCAACAGTTCATGGCGGTGGTTCGTGACCATATCATTGTGGCGTTCCATATGACGGAGCTCATGTTGACAGAGGGTGTGATTAAGAAGGGCATACAGGTCCGTTTCAGGCATTTTCTCCTGTATGTTACCATGATAATCTTGCGCTAAGCTTGGTTCCTCATTCATGGAGAATTAGGAGTCTCTAATATTCCTCTAGATTTCCTCTTGGGCCTTGCTTTTGCCTTTCTGGCTAGCCATTTGGATGGAGTCCACAGGACCTACTGTCAGTCATAAAAAGGGTGTAACTCTTAGTAGGAAACTCCGATTGCTAAGGTTTTAGGCTCAAGTCGGAGGGGACAATGGCCTCTTCAAGATGAGCTATTAACCTTTATGATAGAAAATGATCGAAATTTTCTATAGGGGTTTTATAGTGCCTGTCCTAGAGCGGTCTGCAACCTGCCGTCCATTGTGACCCTAGTGCACAAAAATGGGCATAACTTTCGCACCGTAACTCCAATTGGGGATATTTTTGATTCAAACCGGAGCGAACAAAGCCCTCTTCAAGATGAGCTATAGGGTGTACCCCCAAATTTAAGATAGAATTTTTTGCAATGGGATCTTTGTGACAATCCTGTAGGATTGTGACAAAAAACACTACATGTCCCTTAGTGCCAATGTCTGACATGGATAGAGCATAGATCAAGGGGCCTGATCTAACAAATCAATAGAATATTGAGCATACTGAACATAATCTTGAGCATCATTTCATACCCATCAACTCTGCCATTCATGCATAAGTACATTCACTACCATACATCTCCATTGATTGCATGTACCTCAAGTGGCATACATGGGTGCCATTATCATTGTGGGGTATCTAAGAGGGATCATTGGGGCAGGGAAGTGGGGCTTATGGAAGTACCTACACTTGCAAACAAGTATTGGGCTCCAAATCACCAGGAGGTGGGCAAAGTTCCAACTGGGCCGGGTTTTGCACCCCTTCAAGGTAAGGGAGGGTCACCTCTCTTTTGTCTTACCACCTTGCCTGGCATCGGCCTTTTTCCTCAGCCGGAGTATACATGGCAGACATTTTTAATTAGCAATCAGCATGAGATGCATTGGAAAGAAGACATTGGACCTTTTCATGAGATGCAAGGAATGATGAAGGTTGGGGTAGGGATTACCTTGGCAATCGAGTGACTCACTGGCTGCTACTTACCCAATTTACAATGGCTAATATTCATCCAAGATCATAAGACAAAGTGAGAGTTAATGTTAGCCATTACAATGAAATTCGGGAAGAGGTATGATGCTTGTGTGCAATCTTGAATTTCTCCAACAATGGATTAAGCTCAGCAAGTGGCTAAATTGAGAGATTAAGATCAAAGTGGCATACCTCTTTAATGCTTGTGACAACCGTTGAAGACAGAATCATCATGATGCTGCTTGCTCCATTGATCAGGTCTGGTTGTTGGTTGGGCATCCGTAGAAGAGTGCTTCAGCATTTGAGTGCTCTTGCTAATGAAGAAGGCTCCCAAGCTCATCCCCAAGCTTGAGCTTCAAGAATGGGAAGCTTCAAGTGAAGCTTTCATGGATGTCCGCAAAGCTGCCATGCATGCTGAGCTCAATGGCTTAATCCGAGCAAGAGGAATCCTTCACGGGCTGAAGGGATTGTGTGGTTGAGCTCTCCAGGTCAGAGAAAGCTTCAGTTGGGAGAATCCATGGCAATCCCAAACTATTTCAAACAGTCCCAACTGCTGTCCACCATGGTAGTTGATTCCCAGGAGCAAAGGTGCCAAAGGAGGAAGGCCAAAGTGCTAGAATACTGCCCTGGAGTGGTAGGGAGGAGGGACAGCAAGAGGGGAGGTGGCAGGAGGGCTGGGGAGGAGCAGGACAGCCAACGCAAAATGCATCAAAAATTGCGGAGCTGTCCTGTGGGCTTCTTGGACAACAAATCTCCCTAGTCCACCCCTTGATCAGGAACTTAGGAGGTCATGGAAGAAGTCCCGAGGCTGTTTGATGTTGGGAAGCACCCTCAGGTCAGATTTCTTGGGGTTCCTTTGGGTTGGCAGCCATGGCAGCTTGCAGGAGAAGAGAGAGAAAGAGAGCTCATGCAAAAAGTAACTGAGGTTTTGCCCTCTTCCAACTCCTGGGACTCTAAACTTGGCCTGGAACCCTTAAATTTTGTATAAAAAGAAGTGACGACCTGCTATTTTAACCATTTTACCTCCAAATATGTCTGAGTCTCCAGCCATAGCTCCTGCTTGCTCCAAAAAGCTGAAGTTAACTGTAGTCCTTCTTCTTGTTATACTTGTACCTGTAAGCTGAGTAACTAGGATTTTTGGGATTTGAAAAGGGAGAAAGGGGAAAGAGGAAAAGGACCAAAGCCTGAAGATCTGATACCACTTATAATGAAAGAAGCTAAGGGGAGAGAGAAAGAGAGCTGAGGAGAGAGAAAGAGAACAAGAAGAAGGAAGAAGACTAGAAGAGGAGAGAGAAAGAGAGAAAAGAGGGGAGAAGGGAGAAGGAAGCCATGGAAGCTGGAGATGAAGGTGAAGAGTATGATCTTGATAATAACTGGTTTCCCAAATCTGGGGCTCTTACACTTTAAATACCCCAGTCAGTGTGACGGGGTGCTAAACCCTAGTTGGTGTGTATCCCACTTGTTACAAGGATTAGATCATGGCTTTGTATGTTGCATGAGTTACAAAAGGAGGAAGGCCTGTGTAGAGACACATCAAGAAGAAGGATTTTGAGAAATGAGATTTGATGTTGGTGTATAACTCCAAGATGGGTAATCACTTAGGAAAGTTGAAATTTAGGTATGTAGATCCATACCATATCAAGCAAGACATTGGTTAGGGTTGTTTCCTTTTGGATGACATGGACGAAATACCTTTGAAAACTGTAGTGAATGGGTTTAGGCATAAGAAGGTGCCACAATAAGTCACCTTCAAGAAAGTCACCATTCAAGAATGCATTTTTTATATCCACCTTCCATAATTTCTAGCCCCTAGAAGCTAATGCAATAACTATTTTTCTCACCATTGCCATCTTGGCAACTGGTCTAAAAGTCTTCTCATAATCTAGGCCATACTGCTGTGCATATCCCTTTGCAACCAGCCGGGATTTATACCTTTCCAACAAACCATCTGACTTGCATTTCACTTTATAAACCCATTTGTAGCCAATGGATACTTTGTCTTCAGGAAAGTGGACCAATTCCCATGTCTCATGTTCAGCCAATGTTGCATATTATTCATCCATGGCAACACACCAATTCTCATTTGTAACTGACTCACTAAACTCGATTCTCTGTAGTCTAACACTTTAGTCATATGTGCATAGTGTCTAGCTGAATACCCACTGTATGTCAGCCTATCAATTGGTTTTCTGATCCTTTCATACCTCCTCAATTGCAGTGCACTTTGGGCTTGTCTCTCATGAGGCGGCACATACCTAGTTTGCCTTGCACCAGGCATCATAACTAATGGTATGCCCAATTCACTGTCAAGACTATCACTACAAGGTGACTCATATCCAGATGCAAGTGGGCCAATCACATTGTCAAACACCTTTTATTTTCCTTTATCCAATCTCCCCCTCACTAACATATCAGTGTCAGTGGATGCAATAGCAAGACTGCAGAGTCGTCTTGTCCAAGGACTAACAGTAAATGAACCATCACCTGTCAATCCACTCATAGATGTACTAGCTGAAGGATAATTTTCAAAATAAGTAGGGCTATCTAGTCCATCAGAGACCACTGCATTCAAACTACCATACCATGAGGCTAGCTCATCAAAAACTATATCCCTATTGATCAGGGTTTCGTGCATGGATGGATCATAGTATTTGTAAGCCTTTGTCTCCTATGTATAGCCAAGAAAAAAACTTTTGATAGCCTTTGAGTCTAACTTCTTCCTCTTTTCATCAAGCACATGTACGTAGGCAATGCAACCAAATACTTTTAGGTGACTAATGTCAGGATTGTGCCCATACAATTTCTCATACAGAATCAAATCATGAACCCTAGATGTAGGTGTTCAGTTTAGCATATAAAATGCAGTAACCACTACTTCATCCCAATAAGCATTTGGCAAATTCTTTTCATTAAGCATTGCCTTGGTAGCTTCCATAAGCACCCGATTTTTTTCTCTTTGCCACACCATTGTGCTGAGGTGTGTAACTGCATGTGAGCTGCCTTTTTATGCCATATTTAGCAAGGTACCTATCAAACTCTCTAGATACATATTCTCTACCTCTATTAGATCTTAGATAGGAAATATAATAGCCAAGTTCATTTCCAGCATGCTTCTTAATGTCCTTAAAGACATCAAGCACCTCATCGTTGTGCTTCAGAATGTATATCCATGTGTATCAGGGCTAAAATCATCAATGGATACATAATACCTGGCACCACCAAAAGACGCATTATGGGCATGACCCCCCACATCCGAATGTATCAATTGGAAAGGTTGAGAACTATTTCTGACATGTCTCATGAATGGGAATCTCACTTGTTTCCCAAATTGACAAGCAAAGCATACATGTCCAAGATCAGTGTACTTGAACTTCGACAAGCCAAGCACAACCTCTTTCTGTTGCACATTTTTTAGTTTTTGTACATTAACATGACCAATGTGTTTGTGCTAGATTTCTATATCTTGAACTATTCCATTATCATGGGCAAACATGGTTGCCTTCAATTCTGGGATAGATGCATTCAAGATAAACATTCTACCACCATCTCTCTTGCCTTTGGCAATCAATTTATAGCCATTGCCATATTCTTCAATAAAACAACCATCCCTGTTGAATCTGGCTTGTAGATTCTATTTTTCCATTTTCCCAACCGATAGTAAATTCTTTGTAATAGAAGGTACATGTAGTACATCATGTGGGCTCTTCTTTCTACCATTAGGCACATGAGCAACAAAACCACACTTGTATGCTGAATATCATGATGTGTAACATCACCGATACATACAAATCCATGAGACCCTTCTACTAATTCATCAAGCCATTCACCATGAGGGGTCATATGATTGGATGCTCTCAAGTCTATGTATCATTTCTCATCTTTTCCTTGCTTAGGCATATTCTTTGATACATGCTGCATAGCAAACAATCTATCTCCTTGGTCATCCTAAGTACCACTAGAAGATGCATAATGTCCATGTTGCCTGCCTTTTTCCTTCATATCAACTTGCTTTTTATGGCAATCCTTTGCCATATGCCCATATCTTCCACAATAGTGATAGTCTTTATCCCTATTAGACTGCTTATGTGACTGCCAAGAGCAACCTTTGCCTCTCTAGGTGATCTCCCCTTGCCTCTAAAAGCTCTAAATCCTCATTGTCCTTGCGTATTTAAGCTATGCTAAGAATTTTTTTGCTATTGTCCATATACGTTTCAAGTGTCTCCTCGACCCTGAAATGCTCCATGAGATCTACCACCTCTAGCTCTCTCTAACTGACTAAAAGACAGTGTATCTAGCTTAACTTATATTTAAGCCAAGCTTTACTTCTTCATGTAGTAGCAGTGGAAGTAACTCATTCCAATCAAGGGGCTGGTCTCACACAAATGGATGTATCAAATGCCTTATACTCCTTGCCTAACCCATTCAATGTCACTGCAATCATATCATCCTCTCAAACACGAGATCCAATAATAGCCAGCTAGTAAGCTATGGTCTTTATTTTAGTCATGTATGCTTGAATGCTCCTGCCATTCCTAAACATGTTGTTGAACTACTACATCATCTATATCTTTCTTACATTCGTGACATTACCATAATTCTTCATGAGTGCATCCCATGCTTCATTTGGGGAATGGCAACTAGTAATCTGCATAACCATCGCATCAGAAATGCATAAAGAAAAACAATGCAGTACTTTAATAGCTCTTTCCACCCACTATTGGTGAGCTCTCTGTTGTTCTTGTGTAGGATTCTGTTCAGGCAATTCAAGTTCAGCTTTAGTCCCCTGTACATAAATCCCAGTAGCCTTTTCCAATCAAAAAATTTGCATCCCGAACTTACATAGAGCAAAGTTTTTGTTATCAAACTTCTCTCCCACAATTTGAGTTATATTATCAATGCTTTGAGTATTTGCTATTTTTGCAACTAAGGTATTCAATGCTATATGGAATTTGTAAGTGCTTGACTCCTTGAAGTTCAGGAATAGACTTTTTGCAATTTAGGAACAGTCTTCTTGTAGTTTAGGAACTGACTTTCTACAGTTCAGAAACAGTCTTCCTACAGTTCAGGAACAATTTCCTGCAATTCAAAAACAGTTTCTTGTAGTTCAAGACTAGTTTCCTACAGTTCTTCTAGGTAGAGCTTCCTGATAACCTGCTTGCTATAAACTATATTCCAGCAATGAAAAAAAAAACCGTCAACTGAGAAGCTCAAATTAGTTTAAAACATTCGATGGTAGTGGCAAAACAATCTAGCAACAAACTATGTCTATACAAGCATCAGTAGATGTATAGAATTAATGCTAACATCCACTAGACTTTCCCATAGTTTATGACAGGCAAGTAGCCTATTATGACCAGCAGCATCAGAATTATCACTCCACTCAAAGTGGCCAGACTGATTGAAAGCGGGAAAGTACTAGAGCTTTCTCCACCTAACGGACTATGCGTCAAGCTAGGGTTACCAAGACCCCGCCCTTGTAAGGATATTAGACCGCTCCTTTATAGAGAATATCTTCTATTCATTTCGGCCCGCCATCTAGCTCATTTAGCTCTTTCTTGCTTTTGAAGCTCGACTTGATGGTTTGTGAGTCTAGCTTACTAATTTTTGGCATACACTAGTGAATTGGTCCCTATTGACCGAGATTTGGAAACCACCACTTATTAGTGGCTCTTGGAAAATGCACCACTTGTCGAACCTAAAATGGACTCGACACTGGCTATAAGCACTAGCCGGGCCTCTCTATACTCAAAGAACCACACCCCTCGGCCTTGCTCTAGGAGCATTTAAGGGACACATTGCCCTAACTGCTATCATGAAGCTTGTGTTTGTTTTGAATTGTAGTCCAATGATTAAATCCCACACTCCTCAAAGGGAGTCCCAACACATAGGTTGGTATAAAATACTTCGTAATCACAAACAAAAGGAGACACCCCTTTGGCTGAATGCTGTGGCCCCACTATAGCTCTCCTATACCAAGGGGATTGGCCCCTCGATACACCACTAATACAAATAACATAGACATCACAAACTCCTTATTTAAAATGATCTAGGAGATAAGTTGTTTCCTCACTTAACAGTTTCCCAAGGAACCCAAATGCCTAAATATATAGCTTAGGTATCTCAAAACTCAACGTGGGTCATAAGTATAGGAAACCAATTGCAATGCCTCTAGGAATTACACCATGTAATATGCGCAATGTAACTGTGAATGCCATAGTACTCAAAAAATAGATAATTTATAAATCAGTGTTGTGAAGTATAATAACATTTCTTTCCTTGATTTTAGCCTATATGTCATGCTGTGTTGCTAAGGGTCAGCACCGAGCATCCTCGCGCTGCTTGACCCCTTTTAACTTAATTTATAACCATCTTATATGGTATGCACAAACAAATAAATCAGAATTTCAAATGTTCTCAGCATAGCTAATCAACATCAAAACCCCTCTTCCCCCCTACCGTTTAGGTTGTGCATCGTTGATAGTTGTAAAGAGTGGTTTTTAATGTGTTTTTCCTGTAAAAAGCAATAAAAACGGACTTTAACATGAATACAAGGCTGAATTGAGGCTTATCTCTCATGCTTAAATTTTCTCTTTTTTTCACTATTTTTTTCATTTATTTAAATAAAATTTTATATTTCTCATTTATGATTTGGGATTGATTAAAATGATGGAACATTGATTTTATATTCATTTCCACTCCATATAAACCCCAAAATCACAACAAAACCCCCAGAATTTATCATTTTCATGAAAACTGGATAATTGTAGGTTTTGTGTGTTTTGGTATAAATTTGTAAACCACTAATTTTTTCGGTTTTCTTCAATATTTCTAATTAAATTTAGCATTTTCAATCAAAGGAATCCATTTACAAACAATTTCATCAAACATCTTTCATAAAACGAATAAAATGAGTGCTTACGCATAGAAACTTGTTTTGGAGGCGTGTATTTAATGGTTGGGAGGCCGTTGATGTCTTTTTTGGAGGCGTGTATTTAATGGTTGGGAGGCCATTGATGTTTTTTTTTTTGTCACTCACACTCTCTCCAACTTTGATCTATGATCTCTCCACCCCTAGACCATTATTCCATTAGCCTCTGGCATCCACCTCCTTTCCTTTCTTGCATATATCCATATGTATGAATAGCCCTCAAGAGGAGAGAGGACAGATGAGAGAGAAAAACTAGAATTCTAGCTTTTTGATCAGGTAGCCATTGTGCGATTTTGAAGGCGGCATCAGGAAGGTAAAATTGAAGGAAGTTCATTGCCTTGCTTTATTACATGGCTTACTTTCAACCTTGACATGTGCTTCTGCTCTTGTCTCTGTCTTTGGCTCTGTCTCTATGACTATCATGTAACAGGGAGAATAGTACATCCATGCTCGTGGCCATATCAGGTTTTTAATTGGGAGCCAATTGGCCCCCCAAAAGGGCCATGCCCAAAGCCTTTTAAATCTTGGCCACTTTAACCTTTGGCAACATTCGGCTTCACATTTCGACTCTAACGTCCAAATTGAGTTCTAAAAAATCCTACCTGACTGACTCAACATCCCAAATGGCCAGGAAGATGTCTCTCTTCAATGCGGTGGTTGAAAAAATTACTAAAAATTTGCAACCACTACAATGGCCAAAGTTTTGCATTTTAGACTTCCTTGTTGATTTCTAAAATTGTTGCCTCTTCATGTTCCGCTTCCATCGGCTTTAAATTCCTGCCTCAAATTTGCACTAATCCACTTCTTTTTCACACTTCATAGGGCTTTAAAAACTTCTCTCATTAAGGGGAAAAAGTTCCAGTATAAATTTATTAGGGAATTACCCATGGATGGTCTAGGGATAGAATATCGTCTAAGAAATAATCAAAATGATATGCTAAAAATTATAAGACTCCCTAGATTACTCTATGAGTTGGTGGAAAGGGATTCCAGTGGGAATATTGACCTTCCTACACCAATAAAGGTGGAAACCAAAAAGATTAAAGGCCTTGAGATGATGGGTTTAGGTCATGATGAATACAAAGATTTGAATGACCCAGTCTTGATCCCAAAGAAGAGAACTAAATACCCTTCTCTTTATTGGGATCTCCTACGGTTTCATGGGTCGGTAAATGAGGATCTGATATTGCATTTAAAATAATATGGCCTAACTTAACTTGTGAGTCGGTTTGATTATATACATCGGATTCTTGTGTTCCCAAGTACCCTGAACGGAGAGGCTAAGAAACAAAATTGGAGCCTCCCAAGAGGGTCAATTAGAACCTTTGAGGAACTATGTGATAGATTTTTGGATGAATATGAGAAGAAGGTTTCCATGACCTAGGTCTTGGGGCAGCTTATGCAAATTAGACAAGAGCCATATACCTCTATCAAATAGTACACGAGAGCTTTAGTCAAGGAAAGCAAGTCAATTACTAGATGATGTACTTGGTAAACTCTTTGATACAAGTAGATGATTACGAGAGATACATTCAAAGGTGTTGGGAGAGCTATTGGAGTTTTCCTCGCACCCTTGAAATTCATAAGGATTGGCAACATTTGTTGAATGTTAGTCATGACAAAGATGCAAATGAGAGGTATCCTAGGGAGAATCCTAGCATTAACTATGATTATCCCAAGCCTCAAGAGCCCTAGCATCCTAGTGTAGCTAATCCTATGTTCCAAAGCCAGGAGCTAGATAGAAATAGGTGTAGACCTAATGAGGTAAGTGGAGTAGTTAAGCAACCCCTGAATGGTCCAAAATTGGAAGAGAATTATATGAATGAGGTGACCCCCCGAGACATAGCTAATGCATGTTATCATGTGGAGGCCATCTCAACTATTGGGAGTCTAAGTGATAGGAAACCTGGGTTTTATAATGATAAATGCCCATTTTGGGGTGGATCTAGTAAAAGGATCCAATTTAGAGGATGTGATAGGCAACAACTGAACCGATTTAGATCGGTCAACATGAAAGAACATAAAAATAGAAGTGGTAGTATCCAATCAAGCCATGCAATGATAAAAATGAGATGGGTTTGGAGGCCTAAAACATTTGAAAGTGTGGCTAGTGGATTAGATGAATTGCAAAGAATTTCAAGAGGACATACAGTGGTCAATTACCAAGTGGATAAAAAAGGGTCATCATGATAAATCTAACAATGTGTACCACTTTGGGATGCATCTGGGTGATGGGCCTAGGATTGAAACCCTACCTAGTTTGGGTCACAATAATGAAATATACAATAATCCAAATAGGGGAGGTTTGTATGAGCCCAAATCCATGGATCTCTCTATAGGAGAGGCCTTTGAAAAGCTAGAATGACTAGTCTATTGGAATGATAAGACACTTGAGCCCAATGTGGACATTCCTTTAGCTAATAGTACCCAAGAAGAGATAGCCCACATTGATGTTATATCAATGCAAAGGCTTGGAGTATTGGATATACAAGATCCTAGGTTTAAGCTTTGATTATTTGATTGTAGTGAGCTAGCTTACATATGTGGCATGAGGCTAGCCCTTGCATTTTGTGTTTATTTTTTTGGTCTTGGTTAGTCTAATAAGATGCAATGTATATGCCAAGTAAATTATGTGCTTGATGAATTAACAAGACCCATTCCCTCGAGGCCAAGAGGGCCATTTCTTTTGAAGTGTATTGGTTAATTTTATAAGGCCAAGAGGGCCATGTATTTGTTTGGTGCATGTGTGTTTGGTAGCTCTTTGTTGTAATGTTATAATAGACAAGTTTAATGGAGTACCTAGAGCAAGACTCTTGCTGCAAAGAAGCTTCTTATGGCCAAGAGTAGGCTATATGAGTCCTTGCCTAGTAGGAGTTCCTAGTCCAATTATCCTAAGTTAGGTAGGTAGGTCAGACCACCATTAGGATGACTCTTTTGATTGTTCTTTTTTGTCCAGTCTATGTTGGAGCAATTGGTTACAGACTGAATCTACATCTCTTTCAGATTATACTTGGCCTATCCCTTGTGGAGCTTCATGCCTTAATTTGGCTAGCAGATAGGGTGAGAGCTGTGTTTGTGTTTTGTTATGTATTCTTCCTTGTAGCAATTTGATACTCTTTATGCTTTTCATATGGAAGGTCAATTTGTGGGTTTGACAAGCTGAGTCACCCTATCCCGTGTGGTCACTAATGAAAGTGGGACTTAAACACTAAAAAAATGCTTTAAAAATTCAAAATGATGTTAATTTAAGGGAGAAATGAAAGCTCAAAAAATGGAGGACATGGGTCTGACAATTTTAAGTAGTTGGGAAAGACAGAAATTCAAATTTCTTTGAAAGCCAGACCTCATAGCAATTGCAGATTTTTCATAATTTTTTCAAATGTCGAAATGAAGTGAGATGAGTTCTAGGTAGTTTGCAACTTAAAGACGGACATACCAAAATTTTTAGAATCAAAATTGGTTGTTGGATCAATGAGAAGCTGAAGACTGAGCATTTAGGGGTCAAATTGGCATAGAAGTTGGAAAGGGCATGACCTGTGGGCCTTAGGGGCCACAAAAAATTTGATGAATAGGGGGGGCGGGGGGCAGTTTTCCAATGGGCCCAAGGAAATATGGAGGCACCATGGCGATTTGGAGAAGGGGGTTATGGGGCTAAAAGCAAGCCCAAGATTTGATCACACAAGCCTCTTGCCCAATTTTTTCACTCTACGTTCCCGGATTTTGATTTAAAAAATGATGCACTGAAGAGAAAATGTAGAATTCATTCATTCCTTCTCCCCCCTCTCTCTCCTTTTGACAGTGGTTCATGCGGATGATTCTTAGAAGATATTGAAAGGAAGACTGGTTGTTCGGCTTGAACTAGATTGTGACGGAATCATGTCAACATTGATGAATGATGAGCAACGTAGTTTGAGGATCAATGGTGGATCCACTGGCTATCTAAAAATTTGAATCTCAATTCTTGAAACCAGAGAAAAGGGGATAAGTCTCTTTTTAATGAAAATTCGTATCTTTTTTGACATTTCATGATGCAAATCTTGTTCATATGCAATGAAAATTTGTTTGATGCTTGATTGTAAAATTTTTAAGAGTTGTGTGCTATAAAATTTAGAACCCATGTCAGTAATCATAAGTTATTAATTTTTGAAAATCCAAAAAGCATGTTTTTAAAGGAAAAATAATATTTTTCACTATTTTGGGAAATCAAACCTTGTTCACATGGAATAAAATTAAATTTCAAGATGGATCAAAGTGTGAATTGATGTTCTTCCTTAGAAAAATAAAAATACAACAATTTAATTAAAGAAAATAATGAAAAATCAAGGAAAATAGAGAAAAAAAGTTTATATGCATGGAAAATTTACAAAAAAGTACGAATATATCCATGAATGTATGGTGGGGTTGGAGGATGAGGTTTAGCCTAAGTTTATCCCCATTCTTTATGTTATAGTGCATATTTATCACTTCTCACAAATAAAAAAACATAAAAATATCATTTACACGTACCAACAAATGCAAAACCATAAATGGTAGGGGAAAAGGGTTGTGGGGAGTTAAGAACCCATTGAAATCTGATCTTGTGTATATCTTGACATATACGATTTATTTGTTCTAAGTTTTAGAAGGGCAGTAGCATGAATTATTTTTGTGTTGCCTTAGCAATGATGCATTGCATTAGGTTGAAGTCATGAAAAGAATTGTTTGCGCACAATCCACACTATTTGATCAATAAATATACTTGTTTGTGCACTTAAAGGCATTCACTTTGCATCTACATTTTATACGTGGTATCATGAGAATCATATTCTAGATGCATCACACTTGTTTTTGAATATTCGACCCACATTGAGTTTGAGGTTTCCTAAGCCGTAGGTTTAGATAATCGTTTTCTTTGGGCCTGATTTGGTAAGGATTTAATTATCTCTTGGAATGAACATTGAAAGAGAGGACTATGTTATATATGTGCTTTATGTTAAAATAACACATCCTGGGGCTAATCCTTGGGATATAGGAGAGCCATAGTGGGTAGTGCGGCCACAATAATCAATTGGGGAGTGCTTCATGTGTATGTGATATGAGGTACTAGACACTATTATGTTTGGGAACTCCAATTACTTGGAGTCAAGAAGGGTGATATGTTGGACTACACTTTAGTAGAAATAGTATCTACAAATGCATTCTTTGGTTAAATCGGTTCATAGTGTCCATATGCTCTTAGCAGTGAGGCCATGGGGCTGTTTTGCTCAGGTTAGGAAGCCCTAGAGCCAGTCTTGGGCCCATTTTTGGTCATGACAGCTAATCATACACAAATCCAAGTTTAAGGTATGTTTCCCTAATGAAATATGATATGTGGATGACTAGTACTAATACATATCGTACCTTGATTTTTAGTATCCAATTTATTAGGAAAAAATGCATTCCTATAGAAACATCTTTTTAGCACAAAGCTCTTAATTCTAATGACCACCTTATTCTAGCATTCTTCAACTGTTCAAACCCAATTACATCCAAAATTATGACTAAAAGACATTTCAAGCCAGTTTTAGGTGTTTCATTATTTTTATATTCCCATGTCCAAAGGGAGGAGCATACCTACAATAAGCTAGCTATTTATTCAAATATAAAAAACAAAAACACAAGAACTCTTGATAAACATCATTTTGACTGAAAATTTTGTTCCTTTTGGTGCTTAATGATGCAATTGATATTCATGTGGCAAAAAAATTGATGTGTGGGTGGAATATGATGTGTTTGATCATTTTCATAAAGAAAAATAAAAAATTGACATCAAGTTAATATGAAATTAATTATTCTAAATTAAAAAATACACAAAATAAGTCATTTTTATAGTAAATAAGAGAAACAATAGTAAGGAATGTTATAAATGGATGAAATATTGTGTATTGATTACCATGATTGGTCTTTGCTATTGTTTGACTAGAAAATATAAAATAATGGGTATTTATAATAGAAATAACTAATAAAAATTATAGAAAAATAATAAAAATTTATACAAATGATTTTTAGCTTTGAAAACATGAAAGAAATAGTAGAACATGTTTAGATATATGGTGGGCCATAGGGTATGAGGGTAGCATTAGATACACCATTTACATGTTGAAGTGCTTGATTTAGGGGGTGCTTTTATGTGAAAATTATAGATAATGTAAAGAACACTCTGTATAATGAATAAATATCAAATGTGGACCGAAATGCCAAGTTTTTGAATAAAGAAGAATGAATGAAGTGTAACACTTAGATTTCATGGATTATCTAAAGGATTGGAGATATGGGTTAGTACGGTTTTATCTTTTGAATGCGCACTACATTAGAGAAAAGCATGAAAAAAATGTATTCTCACAACAGAGGACTCACTATTATTTGAAAATTTTTTGAGCATGGCTATTGGAGAGGTTTTAGTTGAAAGGTCATATCCACCAGGGATCAAGAGAGAAGGAAGTAGAGAATAGGAGATAGAAGGGAAGAAAACAATAGAGAAGGCGCACACAAGATAAAGATAAAGCTCAATGAACCAAAGCACTATGTATTGATAGAACCTTAGAAGATAAACAAAACACTTTTTGATACTACTTAGAAGTAAAATCTCCAAGCATTAGATCCCCTTGAGCTCCATGGTAGACCAAAAACATGCACCAAAAACTAGCTTCTTCCCTCAAAGGGAAACTTTGATGGTTTCGTTGGCTCCAAAAGGGGGGTAAAACTCCACAATACCTACTTAGAATTCTCCTAGGTCACTCATTCTTCTTCTCCCCATTCAGAGTTTTTTTGGTACTTGTAAATTGCAATCATGCGCCGCACCAAAGCCCTGTTTTTTTTCATGAGATCTCTCAAAATTGGTTGAAAAGCCACTTGTTTTTTGCACACCATTCTATTCTAGGAGTTTTATTTATCTTTTAGGGATATTTATAAGAAATAATATCCAAAATATCAAAAATAGGGTAAACTTGTCCAAAAAATTTGTATTTTGAAACTAACCATACTATCGACACTAGCACTAGTGACTAAGATGACATTAACTCTCTAGATTTATAAGAAAGTTGGATGTGTCAAGATTGTGGGAGAGAAGGAAGGAGTCTCGCTTGAAGCTTTCTTGCTTGCACAATGGGGGAAGACACACAAGGGTGGAGGCTGAAAACAGTTTTCCTCTTCTTAGTTGTGTAAGCCAAAAGAACTCAAGTACAAAGAAATAGAAGAACCCTCTATATGGGTCTCAAACCAAACTCAACTAACTAAGGTGGCATACTAACTGAGCCACGAACTAGAGTAGATAAGGATAGCTATCATGTAGCTATTATTCATGGGCGGTGTACCAACCGCGTCAGCAACTGACAAGTCGGTGACATAAATACACAACGGTCACCCTGGCGTATCACGAGTGGAGCTCGATATCTCAACACTCCCCCTCGAGCTCAATCCCAATTCTTGCACACCAAGCAGGTCTCTGAACTTGCACAGCTTCTCTGCGCCCAATGCCTTCGTGAATATGTCAGCTACCCGATCCTCTGTGCTGACATAAACTAGATCAATAAGACCTAGTAAAACCCTCTCTCGCACATAGTGATAATGCACCTCAATGTGCTTTGTTCTAGCATGATAGACTGGGTTATTTGCCAAGTGTATACTACTCATGTTGTCACAATAAATGACAACTGGTCCATCTGTAGACTGATGCATATCATAAAGTAGCTTATGCAACCAAGCTACCTCACATGCAGCCATTGCTGCACCCCTGTACTCAGTCTCTGTGCTCGACAAGGCAACTATAGGCTGTTTCTTGCTGCTCCAAGTGACTGCAGCACTCCCAAAAGAGAACACATATCCACTGGTAGATCGTCTATCAGAAATACTACCAGCCCAATCAGCATCAGTGTATCCATGCAACTGTATCTGAACCCCAGTCTCATAAAATAGTCCATACTGCAATGTGGACTTCACATACCTGAGTATGCGTCTAGCCACATCCAAATGTGGTTTCCTTGGAGCTTGCATAAACTGACTTACCAATCCAACAGTATAGCTCAAATCTGGCCTGGTAATAGTCATATAAATCAAACTTCCTACTATGCGTCTGTACATAGTAGGGTCTTCTAGAAGCTCACCTGCATCTGTGCTCAGCTTCACATTTTGCTCCAAAGGAACTGAAATAGGCTTACAACCTGTCATCCCATATTTGGACAGCATGTCCAATCCATACTGCCTCTGCAAGAGCTGTATCCCACTTGGTGATCTAATCACCTCAATGCCCAAGAAATAACGCAGCTCTCCCAAATCCTTCATCTCAAACTTCTGCTTCAATAGCATTTTCACATGAAGGATATCTTCATCACTGTCACCTATCATAATCAAATCATCAACATAAATGACAAGTAGCATAATACATTTCTCTGTTTTTCTCACATAAAGTGAGAAATCTGCCTTGGAAATCTGAAAGCCAATAGTGACAAGATACTGTCCTATCTTGTCAGACCATGCTCTAGGTGCTTGCTTCAAGCCATACAAGGCTTTCTTCAACTTGCAAACCAACTCAGGATGAACAGCATGCACATAACCTGGTGGCTGCTCCATATAGACCTCTTCTTGCAAATCACCATGCAAGAAGGCATTCTTTACATCCATCTGATGTAAAGACCATCCCTTTGATGCAGCCATAGCAATGACTGCTCTTACAGTTGCCATCCTTGCAACTGGACTGAATGTTTCTTCATAGTCAATGCCATATGTTTGTGCATACCCCTTGACTACTAATCTTGCCTTGTATCTGTTCACAGAACCATCTGCATTGTGCTTCACCTTATAAACCCACTTACAGCCAATTGCATTTTTACCTTTAGGCAAAGGTACCAATTCCCATGTAGCATTAGCTTCCAAGGCATCCATTTCTTCATCCATGGCTTTCTCCCATTTTTCTTTTCCCATGGCTTCCTCAAAAGAAGTGGGTTCTGGTTCCTGTATCACTTTGACCATATATGCATAGTGAATGGCTGTAAATCCATCATATTTCAGCCTATCCACAGGATACCTAGCTCTCGTAGACCTGCGCAAAGTAGGTTCACTCCCAGGTGCTCTCAAAACATCCCTGGTCTTCCTTACTCCAGATGTAACAATAGAAGGAATACCCAACTCATCATCAATGCTCTGTTCTGAGCCACTGGATTCACCATCCACATAAGAGTGACCTACATTCACATCAAACATGGGCTGATCAACCTTCTCTTTTCCTTTTCATGATACATGCATTCCACTATCTGCATTACTTTGAGAAGATTCTCCTGATCTCAATCTGCCTGTCCATGGCGAAGAATGTGAACCACTGCTAAAGGACGCTCCAGGTCCACTAATATTTTGTGACTGCTGCTATGAATTCTGTGCAACATTACCATTTTGTGCATCTACATCATCAATCACATTTACTGGTTTATACCAGCTACTCATCTCATCAAAAACAACATCTCTGCTCATTGTAAACTTACGAGTAGAAGGATTATAGCATCTATACCCTTTTTGCTGCAGAGAGTAACCAATAAAGATGCACTTCTCAGCTTTTGGATCCAACTTGGATCTTAACTCATCTGGCACATGTACATAGGCAATGCAACCAAAAATTTTCAAATGATAAATATCTAGTTTCCTACCAGTATACCTCTCCTCTGGAGTCATTCCATGTATTGCTGCAGTGGGAGTCTTGTTCATTATGTAGACTGCTGTAGCAACTGCTTCAGCCTAATAAAAATCTGGCAAGTCTTTTTCATTGAGCATGGCACGAGATACCTCTCCAATATGCCTGTTTTTCCTTTTTGCAATTCCATTTTGTTGTGGGGTATAACTGCATGAATATTGCTGCTTTATGCCATGCTCCTGTAAGAACATTGCAAACTCATTTGAGAGGTACTCTCCCCCTCCATCTAACCTTAGGCATTTTATCTGCAGACCTGTTTCTTTTTCAGCCATAGCTTTAAGGGTTTTGAAATGCCCAAAAACTTCACTTTTCTTTTTCATAAAATACACCCAAACTTTTCTGCTATAGTCATCAATAAAATTGACAAAATAATGACAGCCTCCAAGAGATGCAGCTTTAGTAGTCCACACATCAGAGTGGATTAATTCTAATGGCTTCTCACTCTCTTGAACATGTCTAGGAAATGGTTTCCTTGCCTGTTTTCCAAACTGACAGGCTTCACATACCTTATGCATTTCTGCAACCTTGAATTTTGGCAATCCTGCAACAATATTTTGGGCCTGCATTGATTTAAGTCGTTGTACATTAACATGACCAATGCGTTTAGGCCAGATATCAATATCTGCAACTACACCGGTTCCATGTGCAAACATTGCTGCACTCAATTCAGACATGTCTGCATCCAACGCAAACATTCTTCCCTTCTTCTTTCCTTTTGCTATCAAGTGACCTTTATTTTTCATATCCTCAACAAAGCATCCATGAGGATTAAATCTGACTTGCAAGCCCTGCTCAACCATTTGACCGACAGAAACTAGATTCTTGGTGATATTCGGGACATGAAATACATCGGATAGGCATTTCTTTTTCCCATCCTGCATAGACAAGGGAATTTTTCCAATCTGCACAATAGGATGTGCAGTATCATCACCAGTCTCCACAAATCCTGGTTTTTCCATTTTCCTTGCATCCTCCATCCATTCTGCATGACCTGTCATGTGGTTTGATGCACCTGAGTCAACATACCATACATCGTTGCTTTCTTCTGCACTTGTCACAGAATTGTTCATGTGCTGCACCATAAACAGATGCTCATTTCTGTCATCACCCTGTCTACTAGAGGATGCATAATTTCCTTGTTGCAGTTTTCCATTCATGATGTCATTCTGCTTTTTATAGCAGTCTTTAGCCATATGACCCATTTTACCACAATAGTAGCATTCAACATTACTGTTTGCATTTTGGCCTCTTTGCCATCCACCACGACCTCTTTGGCTCCCCCTGCCTCTAGAGTTACCACGTCCTCCTCCATAGGACTGGTTTTCTTGAGTTTGCTACATATTCTGATTTCTGCCACGGCCTGCAAATCGGCCTCCTCTACCTCTGCCTCTACCTCTTCCAGCATTTGAGTAGAAGACAGCTTCTTTTGAAGTTCCTCCTGAAGAAGATGCACCACCATTTCTCTGCTCCTCAGAAATTAGAAGAGCAATCAACTCCTCAAAATCAAGAAATCTTTCACGGACGGAAATGGATGTTCGGAACTGTGCATAATCCTTTCCTAGACCATTCAAGGTCACGGAAACTAAATCATCATCTTCCACTGGCGACCCAATGGAAGCAAGTGCATCTGCAATCTTCTTCACCTTCATGTGGTAGTCGTTGATGCTCATATTTTCTCTTTGCACATTATGCAACTCTTGCTTGAGCTGCATTTTCCTGGCTTGCATATTTGTACTATACATTTTTGACAAAGGATCCCATGCCTCCTTTGGTGTACTTGCATCCTGAATATGCACAATCATAGAGTCTGAAATACTGATAGACAGCCAATACATAACTTTCCTGGCTCTCTCATGCCATGTTTTGAATGCCTACATTTGCTGTTGATTGGGAACATCAGGAAGAACTGGTTCTTCTTCATTTCCTGTAACAAATTTCCAATATCCTTTTCCCATAAGGTAATTTGTCATTCTAAACTTCCATGCTTGGAAGTTATTCTTGTCAAGCTTTTCAGTGACAATCTGTGAAAGAGAATCAGATGCCATTACAGAAGACTGGAAAAAATTCTGTCACTGCAAAAACCACAGCTTCACCCTCACACGGGAAAATCTGCAAAACTGGCGAAAGTGGTATTTGACCACACAGTCACTTCCTAGTGACGATTTTGCATCAACAGGCAACAGGGATGATTCTGTAACTCCCAATGTCTCTGCGCACAAGCATACAATGCAATTTTTACAGTAACTTTTCACCGACCTGTAGAACAGTGGCTGCTCTGCATAAAACTAGGCCTTTTCCTGAGTGCGTGCAGAAAACTTCCGCCTCCAAAACAGGCCCCGAAATGGCCTCAAATCAAAAAAACATATACTGCCCTCTTGCTTCACCGGGAAGGGCATCTCAACCTGAGACAATGCACTCCTGCACTTTCCGGCTGTGCTACCTGCAGAGATCTGCTCCCAAAACAGAAAATGAAAGCAACACTGCTCCTCTTACCAGAACACCGCGAGCTTGGCTTGCTTTCTTGAGCTCCTTACCACGAACAAGGCTCTGATACCATGTCAAGATTGTGGGAGAGAAGGAAGGAGTCTCGCTTGAAGCTTTCTTGCTTGCACAATGGGGGAAGACACACAAGGGTGGAGGCTGAAAACAGTTTTCCTCTTCTTAGTTATGTAAGCCAAAAGAACTCAAGTACAAAGAAATAGAAGAACCCTCTATATGGGTCTCAAACCAAACTCAACTAACTAAGGTGGCATACTAACTGAGCCATGAACTAGAGTAGATAAGGATAGCTATCATGTAGCTATTATTCATGGGCGGTGTACCAACCGCGTCTGCAACTGACAAGTCGGTGACATAAATACACAACGGTCACCCTGGCGTATCACGAGTGGAGCTCGATATCTCAACAGGATGATGATGTACTCCAGGTTCTTTCACACTGTCTATGTTATCAACACGACATCCATCCCCTCTAAACATGCACATCCTTCGGTATGTGCCAAAGTCTTACTTGTCATCAGATTCTGAGTTCTCCTCATCCTCTGCAACCATATCCTTTGTTTCTTCATCTTTCATATCTTCTTGGCTGGCCTTTGTATCATAGCCACTATTTTCTTCCACATTTGACAACTCATAGGCAGTAGATTCTCACCTCTTGAATAATTTGATTCTTTTCTTTGCTACTACTGAAATTTTTATGTATGTCCCATCTAGCTCATTTAATACATAAGTAGCATTATCAAACACCCGTCTTACCACGTAGGGTCCAAACCATCATTTGGAGACTTTATGCATGGCACTATGCTGGTTGTCTAAAATGTTGTCATAAACTAGTATCCAATCTCCATCTTGTGTGGTTCTTAGCCTCAATCTATATCTTTTGTCAAACTGTTTCTTGTTCTATATCCCTGCTACCCTTAACTTTGCAAAAATTGCTACCTCTATGTCTTGTAACTTTCTTTCCAATTGTCTAATATGTAAATCCAACAACTCCTCTCAATTCAATTCCTCTTTCCAAGGTAGCACACTCCATGTGACTGTCATCTCTTCTATTGGCACGATAGGTTTTTGACCATACATCAATTGAGAAAGCATATATCCTATAACAACACTATGAGTTGTTCTGTCAACCCATAAAGCATAAGGGAGTAATTGTGGCCACTCTTTTTCCTTCTCTCCATATGCTTTTGACAATACCTTCATAATAGGTTGGAAAAGGAATACTAACGAAGGTTGGAGGCAAAACAAAAGTAAGCGAAATAGAAAAGCATTAAGTGTTGCCTTGTGAGAGCTTGGTGGGTTCTTGGGTACCAAGCTAGAACCTGATACTGATACCCTATTTTCCTTAGGTCACTATGCTCAGATCCCTCCTTTTTACATGTCCGAGTATGGAAACTTTGAAAGAAAAATGTGTTAAAAGAAAATTTATGATGACCAAGATATAAGAGTCCTCGCCTAGTAGGCATTTCTGGTCTAGTTGTCCTCAGTGTTGGGTCTGTAGTTCAGGTGACCACCTAGGATGACTTATTTGATGGTTCCTTTTAGATAGTCTATGTTGGAGCACTTGGTTAATGACCTGCTCTGGATTCTATGAGATTATGCTAGGCCTATCACTTGAGGATTTTCATGCCTTGATTTGATTTGGGGCAGAGTGAAAGCTATGTTTTGTGCTTTGTTGTGTTTTATTTTTTGTAGCAGCTTGATGCTTCCTATGGTTTTTATTGTGTAGATCAGTTCATGGGTTCGACGAGTTGAGTCACCCTTTCTGGTGGTTGCGAAAATGAGAGCTGCATTTTAGAGCAGTAAAGTGGCCCACGAGATGCCAAGGACCAAATTTTTAATGAAAAAAGGAACGAGTGTGGGTGGTCAATTGGAGTTTTCCTAAGTAAAGTACAATGCCAAGAACGCAATGCAAGACTCGGTTCATCAATCAGAGGTTGTTTGACATCTCATTTAATCCCTGCAAGGTTTGACATTCTAAAATAGCTATGTGATCCGAGAGCCAATCTTTTTGTATGCTACTTGTCCAAACTTGAAGATTTCTATTAGAGATGTGGATGAGACTTATAATTTCTTTGTGTAGAACGCTTGTTCCTATCCTTTTATTTTGGGGTAGCCATTTATAGATGAGTCTCAAATGGAGACTAAGATTCTGGGCGATGGGTCTGCCTATGCAAGGATGGAAAGAGGGATGTCCACTTCATGACAGTTTGTGTCAACCATCAACAGAATAAGGATTCTTTGAGGGATTCCCCTCTTCCACAACAAGAGAGTTGGATTTTTTTAAGGTACCATTGTCTTGTGAGATAACAGTGGTATGAGATAAGAAAAGCTCTCATCTCCTAGCCGTGGTAGATTTTCCTCAGGAGTTTATGGTATGTTTGTTGAAAGTACTTTGTGTTTTTAGCATATTCCAGACATGCCTAGAGCTACCATGCATTATTTGAAGAGAAAAGAAAAAAAATTAAACCTTGCAAGTCTTTTATAGGATGAAGATAGGGTAGATGGTCTCTATGACAGGCTGTCATGCTCAAATACTATGAAGGATCTTTCAGCATTGCTAAAAATTGAAAATCAAGGGCTATCATATGTTTTATAGGTCCATTCTCTATAAGAGATAGGGAATACATGGAAAATATAGGAATAAATAATGGAGGAAAAATACCTACTACACTGGCAGTATATAAGATGTAAGGGACCTAACTTTTGGACCATTAGATAATAATACAAGTCTCCTTTCATCTTCACCTCTCTCTCCAAGTTTTCATGGCTTCTTCCTCCCTCTTTCTATCTTTCTCTCTCCTTTTCAAGTATTTCTCTCTCCTCGTCACTCTCTTTCTCTCTCTTTCTATAGTCTTTATCTCTCTTTTGCACTCTCTCTCTCTCCTCTTTCTCTCTCTCTCTCCTGTCCTCTTCTTGACAAGTGGTATCAGAGCACTAGTTCTCATCCATTTAGTTACCTTACATGCTCAGTTACCATCCTTTTCAATTAAAAATCCAAGAATCTTTAGGTACACAGGGACATGCACTAAAATGGAGGAGCATTGAAGGAACCAAAGGTCAAGGACTAGGAAGACAGCAGTCAGGAGCATTAATGGAGTCCTTGGACCAAGTTTAGAGGCTGGAAGATCAAAATAGCAAGTCATCACTTAATTTTAGGTAAATTTTGACAAGCATTTTGAAGAAAGAGGCTTCACTAAAGTCAGGGAAGACTTAAACATAATTACTTTTCAAAGAGTCTTCTTCTTCTTCTTCAACTTTCCCAAACCTCTTCCAAGTTTCATGGTAGACCACAGGCTGCTCTACTTTATTTTGCTCCTTCATCTTCACCTACTGACATCAAGGAGTTGTTGGAGGACCTTCCATTGTGATTTAGAGGAGATCAAGCACCATTTTATGGAGTGTTTAACAAAATTTTGCTTCAAGATAGTAGGAAAATTCTTCACTGTTCTCAGCACATTGGGGGAGCTTAATCAACAAACAGATCATAGCCATGGCATTGGAACTTCATGTGATGGATATTTGAGATTTATTTTCAATTAAATTAGCCTTTTATTTATCCTCAAAAAAACCTAGAGTACATAGGACAATGAGACAACAATATTTGCAACGTCTCCTTCTCTCTTATTGTTCTTTTTCTGGTCTGATCCATGGCGATGGTGGAGTCGATGATCCGTGTATGCAACCACAATGTCGCAAGAATTTTGGATTTGCTTTTGGCAAGCCTGACGTAGCCTAAGGACCTATCTTTTGGTGCAGATACGGGATGAGAGGGCTAGGGGGAAGCTCTTGACCTGGCCTTCCCACAGGTGCTTCATTTGCTCCCCGTTGGATCTAGGCATCGTTGACATTTTCATCAAGTAATGACGGCTTCAAACAATTAAACCCTGGAATCTTATCTTTTAGCCACTCCAAAATAGTGTAACACATGCTTTTGCCCACAAGACTCACTGCCTACTCATCGAGGCCTTGAAGGATGGTCTTCTTGACAAAGTCAAGGTAAGGATTGTTGTTGATGTTGCTAATGTAGAATTTGGGGGTTTCGTTGGGGTGGAGACGAGGCAATATCACTTCCACGAATAGAGGAGTGGAGGAATCATCCAGAGGATCAATCCTAACCCTGAACTAGTTGTCGCTTAATTTTGTGAATCTATCACAGAAGATGGACTCCAAGGCCATCCTCTTGACATGGCTTTTCTACAGGTGCTTCATTTGCTCCCCACCGAATCTAGGCATTGTCAAAATTTTCTTCACCTTGGTGCTGTAGTGAGTCCTCCAACAGATCCAAATCAAGATCATATTACTATCCATTCTTAGCACATTGCCAACACTCTGAGTCAAGTGCTTCTTGCAAAAGAAAAAATGCAACCCCTTCCCAGCTTGGGTGGCTCTAGGTCCAACTATATAGGAAGGCCCAATTTCTACACTCTCAAAAATCATGGAGTCTAGATGAACACTTGCCATAGGGTGAATGAAATTTTCATATGCAAATTTGGAGGCACCTGTTGCAAAGCCATTTCCATGACTGAGATGTTTAGCATGCGCATCAGCCACATCACTATGTAAGAAAGCAGTCCCATCCCTCGAATTGACAATCCCGTCAAGGTCCAAGCTGCTACTTCTGTTGTCACCATCTTGCAAAGACCAAAAGATAGGGGAGTTTCAAAAGAGCTTATTGCAGAATTCTTTCAGAAGACATGTCTTCCAGATGGATCAGAAGACACTGAAAGATGACAGCTTGAAAATGGGCTCTCCAGGTCTTGGCTGGAAGTAAGGAATGCTTACCTACAAGTCTAACTAGAAAGAAGATCCAAAGTGGTTTTGAATGTGTAGATATGGTCGGTATTTCTGTAGTCACATCTCAGAGAAGTGATGAGTCTTCTGTTAGTGAGGGTAGTGTCTCAATCAAAAGCAGTTCATAGTGAACCATGTCAAATGCTCGGGTGGGATATGGAAGACATTGAATTACTATACTTGAAGTAGTTCACAGTGAGCCATGACACTGAATTACTATGCTTGTGTGGTGGTATGCATAAAATGATGTATGATTGAGGAGATGGATGGTAGTTCAGAAATACCATCATATTCTTGTTTGCTTTGGAGCACGGGAAGGCATTATGGGGTTAAATTTTGGGAGATTCTTCTTCTATGGCCTTCAAAGCATGCATGGAGCTACTGAAGCTCAACCCCTCCTTCTCCCATTGAAGAATCAAGCTTGAAGACTCAATTCTTGGCTGAAGCTTTGTCATCATGAAGCTAATTAGAGCATTGGAGAGCAACCTTGGGACATTGGCCACCACTGATTCTCAGCCCTTCTTCACTAATCAAAGAGATAATTGACTCTTGAACTCTCTTTTATTTCCATCCTATTGCTGAGCCAAAAATCCTATTGTTGGGAGAGATTCAAGTAGTCAATCATGCATTTTATTGAAGGCTTCAATGCTTACATGCTACCAATTTAATCTCAGCCCTCTCTTAGGCTTTCTTGCATTGAAATGGTCCATTCTATGCTGAAATTTTTCACTATTGTTTGTGATTGCATCACCCTAATCTCTTGACTTGTGATGATTGTTTGAGCATAAACTAATCTCTAAAATCCATTGTAAATGAGGTGAGATAGTAGTGATTCACTGCTAAGTGAGCCCCTACCCATGACCCCAAATTTCCATTTCATGCATTTCATGAAAAGGTTCAATTCCTACTTCTGAATGCATCTCATACTGGGTGTTTAATTAATAAATGTCTGCCATGTATATTCTGGGTGAGGAAAATCCTGATGCCAGGCAAGGTGGCAAGACAAAAGAGGGGTGACCCCCCTTGCCATCAAATACCTTGAAGGATGCACAATCCGGCCAAGGGGAAACTTTGCCTACCTCCTAGTGATTCGGAGCCTGAACTTGTTTGCACATGCAGAGATATTTTGGGGATAGTGAGAATTTTGGGGTGACCCCCCTTGCCATCAAATACCTTGAAGGGGTGCACAATCTGACCAAGGGGAAACTTTGCCTACCTCCTAGTGATTCGGAGCCTGAACTTGTTTGCACGTGTAGAGATATTTTGGGGATAGTGAGAATTGGCAGGCCATGATGATGCCATTGATGTCTATGGCATATTGATGTACTTGGGATGATGCCACTGGTGTATACGGCATATTGATGTACTTGCAATGATATATGACTGAGAATCAATGCTAAAATGTATATTTAGATACACATACAGTCCTGTATGCAGTTATGGCAGTGAATGCAACAAACAATGCATGTATGATGCTCATATGTGAGTGACATGGTCATGGGAATGCTCATTTTCATGCTCAATAGTGATGTTATGGTGTAGACCATGTATGTATGCTAAAGTAATGTATGGTGCCATGGGATAAGTGCTTGCAGACGTACAATAGACAGGGGACTATATTTCAGCTCCCTTGAATTCCTACAGGGTGTTGTAGACATTTTCAGTCAGTTACAAAGTTAAAGAGTGATTATCAGCACTAAAGAGCAGGTCATCCCAAAGAGTGTTTTCAAACCTCAGTAACCCTCCCTATCAATTTAGCACTTTAGTTGGGCACTATCCATCCCTTACAGGCCAAAATAGTCCCTTACTACTCTCAAACAGGGTGCAGGACTACATAAAACAACTATAGATTTGTTGTTACAGAATTTTCTATACCAAGCTTGTAGCAGCTTGCTTATGCTCAATTTGAAGAGGATATCCTTGGCTTTGACTTGAACAAAAAGTAGGTCAACTGGAGCTCAGGCTATTGGCCAGGACGATGCAGATGGAAATAGGTATGCCATTTGGTTTGGGGCGAAAGTCCTAAACGAGCAGCAACACATGTATCCACAGATTAAGTGGGAGCTCTTGGGAGTTGTCATGGCTCTCAAGAATGATAAAGAGTACTGCATTGGTGCTGCTGTGGTGGTCAAGACTAATTGATTGCCTCTTCTAGGTATGATTACTAGTTGTTCTACTCCAGACATTGCTTTCTTCGGTGGATTGGATACATAAAATCCATGAATCCTAAGTTCAGGCACATAGCAAGTAAAGACAACCCAGTAGCCAATATGATTTCATGAGTGAGGTATGATGATATGGATTCTTCTTGCACTGATGATGTTGATGGTGGGGCTAATATTTCAGCCATGCATGTTGATCATACTTGTCATGTATCTTCTTTGGAGGGCTTTGATGAGTCTTTGTATATAGGAGAGTATTTGCAGGTTGGTTGTTATTTGAGTACCATGTCTAGACACGATGGATGGACTGATGCAGACTTCAAGAAGATCAAGAGGAAATCTTATGGTTTCTTCTTGTGGAGTGGGCTGCTTTGAAAGCATCCATGGAAGCGAGGAGGAAAACCATTGAGAGTTGTATGTGATAGAGCTTCACATGTGCAAATCATGAGAGAGTTTTATGAAAGTCTTTGGGTAGGACATAGAGTTGTTTCAGCAACCTATGAGAAGATTAGAGAGTGTTATTGGTGCAGTGTCATGTACAAAGATATCTCACATTTTGTTGAGATGTGCATTGATTGTCAATTATTTCTTTCAATGAGACAGAGATGAGCTTCACCCTACTTACTCGCTATGTGTTCACACTATAAGTGGATTCTTGATTCGATTACTATGCATGTTGGAATGTGGTGGCACATGCATTACCTTGTTTTGGCACGAGAGGATCTCATGAATCAGGTGGAAGGAAGACCATTGAGGATGAAGACTACTTCAGTGTTCTGTAAGTTTCTGTTGTATGATATTTTTTGCAGGTATGGGTGCATTGAAAAAATTATAGCAAAGAGAGGTGAGCTAGATGCTAATGAGGCTAGGGAGTTTTTCTCTCACCTTGGTATTAAACTTGCTTTGACTTCAGCATATAATTCAGAAGGCAATGGAAAGAGTAAGAGAGGCCATCCACCATCGATTGTGAAAGTATTGGCCAAAGCATGCGATGGACAACAGAAGGCGGGTCATGGAGTGGCCTAGATTGTTTCCTTATGCCTTATGGGCTAATCACACTACTCACAATGTGACCATAGGTTATATGCTAGATAATTTGATGTATGGATAGAAACCAAACATGCCTACAAAGACTTGCACACTCACTTGGAGTGCTTTACCACTATGGCAGTAGGATGAGATGACTAGAGAGGATCTTTTAGCTCTTTATATTTGTCAATGAGAGGAGATCTAAGGATATTGAGAGAGCTATCCAAAATCTCAAAGAGGTCAAATTTTGTAGTAAAGACCAATTTGATAGCAGACACAAATTAAGACCTAGAGAGATTGAGGAGGGAGATTGGGTGTTGGTCTACAACAACAGTCTAGACAACTAGCACACTACTATCCTCAAGGTTTCAAGACGATGGTTTGGGCCTTATTTGTTGCAGCATGTCCATGACAATGCTATGTATTTCTTAGAAAATCTTGATGGTATATCCTTGCCGATACTGATTACAGGAAAGAGAATCAAACTATTCAAGAGGAGAGATGATGCAACCTATGCCGTTGAGGAGTTGGATGATGATTCTTATGATGAACTTGAGGCAGGAGATGATGTAGATGAGAATTTTGATATTGCAGATGATTTAGCAAAATATGAGGAGATCGTGTTGACCATCAAGCTTGGCGGTAATGAGGATGGGTAGCTGTGGCCTATCTGGAGCATGAGCAAGTTAGGAGGGACTGGATGTCGTGACGTTGCACATCCACCACTATGAATGAACCTGAGGGTAGAGTTTTTCGTCAAGAATTTGAACTCATTAGTCAACGTCATTAGGAATTTGTTTTCCATTGTGTGTGTGTTTTTGTTTTCTATTCAGTTTGAACTGTTAGTTTGAAAATTTGATTGCTTAGTTCCATCCTAAATTTTTTGTATTCACTGTGAGTAGTACTCAGGTGCAAATAACCTGCATGTATGTCTGTGTGTGTGGTAGCTCATATGAATACTCATCTCAATTTCTCTAAGGGAAAGAGGATGTAATATTCCTCAAGCAATATACATCCACATGATTTTTCTCAATATTGCTTAATTTCTTAGATTATCATCTTAACTAGATAATCATTATGACTTGGCATACCATCAGTGCACAAGGAAGACTCACATTGCATGCACAAGAACCAAACCACGAATTGCATATGAATCATCTACTAAATTTTTAAAAAAAAACCTTAAGAAGGTTAAAAGAAAGGAGAAAATAAGAAAGAAGTAATGGGGAGCCGCTTGTTAACGGCTGCTAACCAGGCCACCACCCCACCCCCCATCCACATGCATTCTCCCCCTCTGCCATTTATTCACCACTTGGAGCCCCAAGAGGAACACCAAGGAAAAGGGAATTCTACTACAAGAAAATCTATTTTGTAACATCAACAAGCTTTTATTTCATTCTTTTGATGACCAAAACAAAGAAAACAGCAAATCTTCACACAGCATCATAGTAAATATCTCCCATAGATTTGATAAAATCAACCATAATCTTCAACATCTTCATACAATTCTTCAATAGAACAAGGAACATAAAATAATACACCATTTTTGAATGAAAATCAATCACATAGTATTCCTCTTCAATGTCTTCATAGTTTTCTCTCTCAATCTCTCATATACAATTACACTGTTTTGATAGAATTGGCTCTCTCTCTCTCTCTCTCTCTCTCTCTCTCTCTCTCTCTCTCTCTCTCTCTCTCTAATACATCATCTCCTCACTACAATACTCTATAATGACTCTCAATAATCCTTTTTAGGTCGTGGATGCACTTCCCAAGAGGTATGCCTGGTGTGAAGAGGCACCAGAGCCACTACATTGTCTCTTCATAGCTCACTACTGTCACTGTCACTCCAGTCTTCTCTTCAGTCTTCACAACAGTTGCTTCTTCCATCTGTTTTAGCTCTTTTGAACTTAGGTTAATCCTTTTCAAAAGTTAGAAAACTTTCCCAAAGTCACACATACATTCTACAAAACACTTACAGAAGATCTACATAACAAAATAGAACAGAAATAGAGTAGATACAGAGTAGAGACAGAGGCTCTACAGAAGGTTTACAGAGGGTTACAGAAGGTCATCAGAGAACATCAAATCCTCATAACTCATACTAAAACCATTTCAAACTATCAAAAACTAGTCAATAAGATTTCAATCTTCATCAATCATTAATCCATGCTTCATAGAAAAGAAAATCAGCACAAAATAGAAGCTATACAGAAGGTATCAAAATCAATCAGAACCTCAACAGAACGTATCATAACATCACAGAGCTTCATATCTCCACTAAAACTCATCATGAGCTTCCAAAACATAATCAATATCATCCAAAACACTCTCAAACACTTCCATTAACAATCATACATCACTCTAAATCCATCAAAAATCAATCATTCAGACCTCAAAAACAACAAAAATCAATCAAAAATTCACTCTTTTTCCACTCTCAACATATCCCCACACTTAGAAAGGAAGCGCCCTCGTGACCTAAGGAAAAGAAGAATATAAGTTCACTAAAGAGCTCAATTTAATCTTCTTGAGTATCTTCAACAATCACTCCAAACCATGACCCCAACTTATCACCTGTATCTCTAGAAAAGAATACTACTAAAGGAAAACTTCATTATTCATTAACACATTTGATAAAACTAAAAATCATAACAAATTCATAAAGGATATAAGAGGTTTCTTCATTATCATCTCGAACTATCCAATCAACATCACCATCACTGCAATTCTCCAAAATTGTATCTCTCGAAAGCAAATCAAATAGGCAACCACCACGATCTTATCACATAAAATTAACCCACAACACAAACACTAAACACAAAACAACCATCTAAATGACACCTCCAAAAAGAGAGATATATATCATTAATAATCATCCAAAATACATTGTAAAGGCATCAATGAAGGTGATCCCTTTTGAAGGCTTGGTGATTACGAAAATGATCCATGGATAAGGACTCATCCACAAATGTCTTGGGAGGATTTTAAAAGAACTGAAGGCAGCATATGCTTTCTAGCAAAACAAGGTATCTGCTAGGTAGACATAGGGCATGAAAATATAGGACATCCAATTGTTGGGAATCAATGTTCACATTGGCATTCATACAAAGCTTTGGAATGGCCTTTTGATCGTTATGGGAATGCCTATGCATATATGCTAGGTACTAAGAAAAAAGGGCTATCAATCTCATTGAAGGATCTAGAGATTGTGGTGAGAAAAATGGAGGTAATTTTTGTCAAGAATCGCGTGGTGGGGGGACTTGCTCAAGATGCTGCGCCGAACACACACAGAATGCACAAGGAGAAGCTCACTCAAGAGACAAGAAGAGAGATGGAGGACAAAACGTTTTCTTGCTGATTTCTTCTTCTTCTTCCACACACTTCACAATACACACAAAGTATAGATAAGATACAACATAAAGAAAAGTGGCCTAGTAAGTCAAACAATGCATAACCGACTACACTAGTCGACTGGCGCTATAACTATGCCAGCTGTAAATAGGTGTAACAACCTGAATATAATAAGTAATGAGTTAGTGGCCATGTGAGAGTCATAATGACCACCGACGTGCTAAGTGTAGACATGTGGACCCATCTAACCAGGCGGTCCATCATCAATGTCCGCATGTGTTGAGCTTGTCATCTCAACACTCCCCCTCAAGCTCAATTGCATCTCTGCGACTCCAAGTAAGCTTCGAAACTTTTGAAGCTTCTTTGTACCCAATGCCTTCGTGAAGATGTCAGCTATCTGATCTTGTGTGCTAACATATACCAAGTCAATCTCACCTGCTAGTACCTTCTCTCTCACAAAGTGGTAGTGTACCTCAATATGTTTTGTCCTAGCATGGAACACAGGGTTCCTAGCCAACTGTATACTGCTCATGTTGTCACAATAAATGACAACTGGACCTTCCACCTGCACATCCAAATCAGCCAATAACGTTTGTAGCCATACTACCTCACATGCTACAACAACAGCATCTCTATACTCAGCCTCTGTACTCGACAAAGCAACTGTAGATTGCTTTTTGCTGCTCCAAGCAACTGCTGCACTACCAAGAGAGAACATGTATCCGCTGGTAGATCTTCTATCAGACATACTACTAGCCCAATCTGCATCTGTGTATCCAGACACCTGTACATCTGTACCTGCCTCATAGAAAAGTCCATAATATAATGTGGACTTCACATATCTCAATATGCGTCTGACACTTGCATAAACTGACTCACAAGACCAACAGCGTAGCTCAAGTCTGGCCTTGTAATGGTCATGTAGATCAAACTCCCCACTATCCTCCTGAACATAGTAGGGTCTTCTATCTCATCCCCAACATCAGCACTCAACTTTACATTCTGTTCCAACGGGACTGAAAGTGGTTTGCATTCTGTCATACCATACTTGGACAACATATCCAAGCCATATTGTCTTTGGGACAGCCATATACCATCATCACATCTAATCACCTCAATGCCAAGGAAGTACCTTAGCTCACCTAAATCCTTCATCTCAAACTTCTTCAAAAAATCCTTGACTTCAGCAATCCCACTATCACTATCACCTGTAATAATCAAGTCATCCACATAGATGACTATGATGATCAAACCTGCATCTCCCTTTCTCACATAAAGTGAGTAATCAGCATCAGAAACATAAAAGCCAATATTGACAAGATACTCTCTAATCTTGTCAGACCATGCTCTAGGTGCTTGCTTGAGCCCATAGAGCGCCTTCTTCAACCTGCACACATACGTGGGATGCTCTAAATCTTCGTAACTTGCTCGCTGATCCATATATACTTCTTCTTGCAAATCACCATGTAAGAAGGCATTCTTCACATCCATTTGCTGCAACCTCCAACCTTTGGCTACTGCCAAAGAAATCACACATCTGACAGTTGCCATCCTAGCAACTGGACTGAAGGTTTCTTCATAATCTATGCCATATGTCTGGGCATAGCCTTTTGCAACCAGCCTAGCTTTGTACCTACTAATAGAACCATCTGCATTGTGCTTAATCTTATAAACCCACTTACATCCAATAGCTTTCTTGCCCTTCAGCAATGATACTAGATCCCAAGTCTTATTGGCCTCTAACGTAGCCATCTCCTCATCCATTGCTGCATCCCAATGAGCATGACCAACAGCCTCCTCAAAACATGTGGGCTCAACATCTTCAACTAGTTTCACCATATAAGCATAATGGTGAGCTATATAACCTTCAAAACCAAATCCTTTAACAGGGTAACTCACCCTGCTAGACCTGCGTACCACTGGATCACTCAATGGAGTCTTTGCATTAATGCGCGCTCTCTGCACACCTGGAGTCCTCACTAAAGGAATGCCAAGCTCATCATCCAAGCTCTCTGAGCCACTGGAGTCTCCATCAAGAACTGCATCAATGCCTTTTGACACTTTATTCTTTCCTTTGTCTTTACCTGTAGTGCTACTAGATGCACCCGAAGATGTAGGGGTACTCCTTAGTCTCCCAGACCAAGGACTACCAGATGATGTCTCTTGTCCACTAAGAGTTCGTGATTCTTGCTTTTCAGCCTGCACATGAGTGTCATGATCATCATCATCATCCAATGCATCACCACTAGATGCATATCAATTGCTCATTTCATCAAAGATAACATCCCTGCTCACTCTGAACTTACATTTGACAGGGTTGTAACAGCGATACTCTTTCTGCTCTAAAGAGTATCCAATAAAGACACACTTTTCAGCCTTTGGATCCAATTTCTTCCGCAACTCATCTGGCACATGAACATACGCAATGCAGCCAAACACTTTCAAGTGTGAAACATCAGGCTTCTTACCTGTAAAACATTCTTCAGGAGTCATACCATGAACTGCAGCTGTGGGAGTTCTGTTCATAATATAAACAGTAGTATGAACAGCCTTAGACCAAAAATACTTAGGCATATTCTTTTCAGCCACCATTAAGGCACGTGCAACTTCTACAATATGCCTATTTTTCCTTTCTGCAACCCCATTTTGTTGTGGGGTATATCTGCATGTGAACTGTCTCTTTATCCCATGAGACCTCAGAAAATCACTGAACTCATTGGAGAGGTACTCTCCCCCTCCATCTGACCTCAAACACTTTACTTTCAAGCCTGTTTCTCTTTCAATTGCAGCCTTGAAAGTTCTAAAGTGCTCAAACGCTTCACTCTTTTCCTTCATAAAATATACCCACAGCTTTCTAAAACAATCATCAATAAATGTAACAAAGTATGAACTGCCTCCAAGAGATACATTTTGTGTAGGCCCCCAAATGTCTGTATGCACAACATCAAGGATATTTCTGCTTACATCTCTATCATGTGAAAAGGGTTGTCTTCCCTGCCTACCAAACTAACATGCTTCGCATACCTTATGAAATTCAGCAACTCTAAATGTAGGCAAACCTGTAACCAACCCTTTGGACTGCATTAATTTCAGCCTTTGTACATTTGCATGTCCAATGCGTTTGTGCTAAATTTCAATATCTGCAACAACACCTTTTTCTTTAGCATACATAGCAGCATTCATAGTAGGAATTCCAGTATCCAGAGTGGACATACGTCCAACTCTACTTCCCTTTGCTACCAACCTGCACTTGTCATTGAAGTCTTCTACAAAGCAACCCTTTGCATTAAATCTGACTTGCAGCCCTTGCTCTACCATTTGACCGACTGACACCAAGTTCTTTGTAATAGATGGCACATGTAATACATCTGAAAGACTCTTTGTCTTACCATCATGCAAGGACAAGGGCACTTTTCCAACATGTGAAATTGGGTGGCATGAATCATCACCCGTCTGCACATAACCTGCATTTTGCAAATCCTGCATCTCTCCAAACCATTCTGCATGGCTGGTCATATGATTAGATGCACCTGAATCAACATACCAAACATCATCATGTGTTCCCTTTCCTGTAATAGCATTCAGCATATGCTGCATAACAAACAGATGTTCATTTTTGTCTTCATTCTGTCGTGAGGACGATGCATAGTTTCCTTACTGCAACTTACCACTGCGAATATCATCTTTCTTAGCATAACATTGGGCTGCAATATGACCTGTTTTGCCACAATAGTGACACACAATACCAGAGTTGTTAGAACCTCTGTTCTGCCATCCACCTCTTCCTCTAAAGCTCCCCCTGCCTCTAAAGTTACCACGACCTCTTGAAACCTACATATTGCCAAATTGCTGATTCAATCTGTTTTGCTGGTTGTCACCACCACGTCCTGTACCACGGCCTCTTGAAGAGAACCTGCCACGTCCCCTTCCTGAACTGGAGTAGAAAGCTTGGACCTGTTCACCACCTTTTTCAGATGTCTCACTCTACATGTTGATATCTTCAGTGATCATAAGGGAGACCAACTCATCGAATTCTGGAAATGGCTTTCTGACATATACGGAAGTTACAAAAGACTTCCAAGACTTTTCATTGTTAAGTCCACCCAAGGTAGACGACACCAAATCATCATCATCGGGCATTGTATCAATCACTGCCAAGGCATCTGCAATGCTCCTTACCTTCAGTGCATACTCATTGATAGACATCTTCCCTTTCTTCAATGTATTCAATTCTTGCTTGAGTTGAATCTTTCGTGCCTTTGTATTTACAGAAAACATACTTTCAAGTATGGTCCAAGCTACATATGAATTCTCTGCATTTCTAATATGTCCCAACATATTATTGTCAATTACTGCAGACAACCAATACATGACATTTTTATCTTTTGCATTCCATTCCTTCCGTGCTTTTGTCTCTTCTGCAGTTGGAGGTTCACTCACCTCCGGCTCCTTTTCTTCACCTGAAACAAACTCGTAGAGGGCTTTTCCAATAAGAAAGTTCGTGGCATGGAACTTCTATGAAGGGTAGTTATTCTTGTCGAGCTTCTCAATGATGGGGCTTCCACTGTTCTCTGCCATTATCACAAAATTAATACCAACAGCAAGCAAATTTCCTGCAACCCTTGACTTGTAGTGCACAACAATACACTAGACAGTCTTTTTCACTGTTTGCTCAACAATACATGCAATCCGCAATCAGTTTGCAGATAAACCTTGTGTTTAATTGCTGATAAACACCTTTGAACTTACAGATCTGTAACCTGTGTACCCACTTTCGGTCAATACAATCGAAGTCACAGTGTATCCTGAAACTGCTGTTTGCAACCTTGCGGCTCTAAAACGGGGCCTGATACGACCTCAGATGCCCAAAATAACTATGGATTATCCCTAAAGGGCTATCCTGCAGAATACACAGTGCTCTTTGCGCACACCAAATCTCACCGTAATCTGAGATTTTTGCTCGATCCTGCTTCCGGTGCCTCCACAGGCACTATCCAAGAGAGAGAGTAGAAGAATGGGAGAGCTTCTTACCTATGGCTTGCTTGCTCGAACCTTGCTTCTTCTCCTTCGCTTCAACCTTCGAAATCAGCCTCTCTCAGTGACACGGCTCTGATACCATGTCAAGAATCGCGTGGTGGGGGGACTTGCTCAAGATGCTGCGTCGAACACACACAGAATGCACAAGGAGAAGCTCACTCAAGAGACAAGAAGAGAGATGGAGGCCAAAACGTTTTCTTGTTGATTGTTTCTTCTTCTTCCACACACTTTACAATACACACAAAGTATAGATAAGATACAACATAAAGGAAAGTGGCCTACTAAGTCAAACAATGCATAATCGACTACACTAGTCGACTGGCGCTATAACTATGCCAGCTGTAAATAGGTGTAACAACCTGAATATAATAAATAATGAGTTAGTGGCCATGTGAGAGTCATAATGACCACCGACGTGCTAAGTGTAGATGTGTGGACCCATCTAACCAGGCAGTCCATCATCAATGTCCGCATGTGTTGAGCTTGTCATCTCAACAATTTTGGTATGCTTGACTAGCAGTTTTCCAGTCCCTTGGAATTAGTGGCCAATTAATATGTGGTCCCGTGAGGGAATCAATTGAGCTCCATCCTCTTCTTCTCAGAATCTGCAGATCAAATCCTTTGTACCCACTAACCAACTGAGGGGGTTGAAAAATAGAAGTGGCAGGAGATGGAAGTGAAATAACTAAAAGAGGATGAAGAGATAGGTAGGAAAAATCATAAAATGAGGAATAAGCTAAAGGAGTGGTTGAAGGTATCAATTGATAAGTAGGAAAAGTAGAAAGTATATGAATAGAGGGAGAAGGGCATGGCGGAGAAGGGGAAAATACTCGATCTTCAATGAAAGAACAATAGGTAAATATAGGAATTTGAGGAAAACCCTAAGGTTGGAAAAGGAGAGATAAGATAGCTGCTGAGTTGGATTGATAAAGGGAAAGATAAGTATCATAGCGATGGGCCATTTGTTGATAGTAAAATAGGCTAGGAATAGAGGGACCTAAAACAAATCGTCGATAGTAGGCATCAAAGAAGGATGAATCAAATGGATGGTTCTTGGAAAGATAAGCTAGGAGATCCACCCTCAGTTGGTTAGTGCTCTGTACATAAGTAGAAGCTGTGTTCTGGCATTGGTTCAGGACTACAAAATCAATCATTGAATGCCATGAAGTGTCAGAGCAAGTAGCCACTTTAGAAGAATTGCACTGGAACATGTCATCTATCCTCAACTCCAAATAGTTGACATATAAGACAGCTTGCAAAACCACATCCCCCACATACCAAGCCAAATCTACATCATCTGAAATTAATAAATCTCCTCGTAGATACATAAAAGACAGCAACATGGTATCCGTCATCACAAAATCTTCAAAGACCATACAGACAACTTCTGTCAGCAAATCAGAAGACCAAGCCCCACTCCAACCATCCTATGGAAGAGGGAGATCCATTGTTGAAAGCTTCATATAGAAGGCCAACTTCTGCAATTGATAGTGGACAAAAAAGGAATGGTCTGGAGGAACATACTCCTGAAAGTGCTCAAATGTAGACCATAACAAATCCATCCTGGACTGTAATATTTCCACTTTATCTTGAAACAACGGACATAATGTGTCATGTCTCTAGAGAACTGCCAAGTCCTATTGAGAGATAGAAGGAATCATAGGGACATTGGGGCTTGGAGGAATGGACTGTGACTGTGCTAGTTGGTCCTGCAACTGCTTAATCTGGGAAGCTTGTGATTCCAATGTAGTATGAGCAGTCTGCAAAGTTGACAGTTTCGTATCTAAAAGAGTCTTAAACTCTTGAGCTGATTTGGACATTTTCTCTTTCTCCTCCGAGACTCTAGTGACCTCTGACTGAGCTTCTGCTAACTGAATCTTTAAAGAAGATATTTCTTCTCTCTAGATCTCAATCATTTGGGTCAAATGCTCCATCTTCTTAAACAGATCGGCAAGAGTGTCTTTAGCAGAGGCTAACTCTGTGGTTGCCTTATGCAACTGGTCTTTGGACTGCAGCAATTCTTCGTAGAAAGAAGCATATAATTGTTAAACACAAGCGAGAGTTCAATCAAACTTTGGATGTCATTACAAAGGAATGGAATGGCATCTCCTGACACTAAACTGTTCAGCAAAGGAATTGATATTTCCAAAGAACCCTCTCGATGTGCCCTGAATAAGTTGTTGCATGTGAGATAGGCAAGGAGGTCACTTCCAGAGGTAGCAGGAACTGTTACTGAAGGAATGACTAGTGGAACTTTCTCTACCACACGCTTCAAGCACTTCTGCTGAATGACCAATGGAGGAGGGGAATCAAGATCCTCTATGCCAATGGGTTCTGAATCTTCTGAAGGTGGAGGGGGGGGGACTGGATTAGATGGAGGAGGAGGTAGCATACCCTTCTTAAGACTAGAATATGTCAAGAAAGCATATAAATAGGAACCATAAGTGACATTTGTGACATTTTCTCTGGTCACTTTGACAAAATGTTGGTCCATCTTCGTAAGAAGTAAGTACTCCAATCAATGGCAACCCCTTTTAACACCATCCTGGAAGTTGTGAAGAGCTCTTTGGACAAATAATGAGATGGTGTTTTGGCAGACATAAACCTGTCTTGGAGGAATTGGCAGACTAACTTCCCGAGAGGATCAGTGATGATCATGGAAAAAGACACTCCTGAAGTGTTAATCACCTTCTTGACATCCAGAACCTCTTTGGTCTGCTTCTGTAACAGCTTGAGAATCTCATCATTTGAGAATATTTGCCTGGTTGTAACAAAGGGTTCTCCTTTGTAGGGAAGAGACAAAGCCTTCCCTAACCCTCTAGGTATCAATACCATGGAAGCACCATGAACCAGGCCCGATTTCTTATTGTATGATGCAAGAAACTCATCACACAAGGATGGATCGTCTGGAATCAAAGGGAGTGAAGCAGCCACAAAAGTTGCAAGTCTTGCTTTTGCTATAGGCTCAAAATCCAGTAGGGAAGAATAATCCCTATTGATCAATGGGACATATTGGATAGGAGGAAGAGCGTGAGGCGCCATTCAGATGGAAAACGCACACACACCACAAACACAGACAATCATAAAGAATGCCTGCAAAACAACCAAATAGCGATAAAAAAGAAATCGATCAAAAGAAGTACACACACAGACGTAACTAACCACTTGACCACCCCCAAACAACCCACATCCTAGAAAAAATTCAGCATGACCTCTATACATATGCGACCAAAAACTTCATGTGATGCAACAAATAGGCACCCAAGACCCCCTTTCAGGCAAAAAAGAAAAAAAAACTACAAACCGCACCCATAGTCGTATCACATAAGCAAACCATAATACCTTAAAAATCTAATCAAGACATAATCATAACTTTGACCAACAATTTCAGCTTAAAGGACTATACGTGCCCATCCCACAAAGCGCGTTTATTAAAAAGGGGGAAAAAAGTGCAGTGAGGAGAAATGGTTTTAATGAAGGGTGAATTTTAATAAATTATTAACAATGGGTGAAGTTTTATTAGATTATAAACCTTAATAAGAAAATAACAGTTCATTTTTAAATTATTAGTTACAATTTATTAATGTGGAACGGTGCTTTTAAACGAAACTCGGACTGCAATCCCTAGACTCAGGTCTCTAAATGCATATTCATTAATTAAAAATTTAATGTGTCTGAAGCGCTCTTCTTTTTTAGTGCGTGCATTTTTGTGACGACTGGTTCGTTTTTATTTAAAAATTAAAGTGCCTCTAAAGCACACGTAGTGCATGTAAAGTGAACAACGGGTTGATTTTAAGTTATTAGAAAAATGTGTGTTTAGCGCAAACGCGTGTGGAAAAGTGGGTGAAGATAATTCATTTTAAAATTAACTGCGGTTAAGGGATGACCAAAATAAATAAAGCACAAAAACTAAATACCTGGTAGGGGTGTATATGCAAGAGACTGAAAGTGCACTGAGTAGTCCCAAATGCAAGAAAACCAATCAAAAAAGTAAAAACCATTGATTGGAAAAAATAAAGCACCTTAGTGTTTTTGTTTTATTTTTATTTTTTATTATTTTATTTTTTCTTTTTAGCCCTGTTTGTCCCTTCGAATGACACACTTTTTCTTTTTACATCCCCCTGTTCTGGTTTACCATTTTTGCGTTATTCATTTTCAAAGTTTTTCCCGCACAATTGGATGTATTTCCATGCGAACGTACTGTTATCGCTTCGGAACAGTGATCTAACATACCAGCCATGTCATATGCTTTTCTAGATATTTTTTCTTTTAATCACCTGTCATTTTGACGTACGGTTTGTCTGTAATTAATTTTTGTGTGGTTTCGTGCCTTTTTCACGTATGTTTTTTACATTTTTTCATGTGAACCTGCCCTATTCTCCTCCAAATTCAAATATGAAGACTTTACTTGTCTAACCACCTTTTCTACACAATTCTCCTTTTTTCTCCGCCCTATTTTGACCTCTCGATTTTTTGTTATTAATTTTTCTTGGTGTTATCGAGCTCCATTTTATTGTTTTTTCCATGTGAACTCCTCCTAGACCCATCCGAACTGCAATTTGATGTGACAACCCTGAAGATTATATATGTCTTGCCAGTTTTTCTTTTTCCCACCCTCCCTTTCGGAGCACGGATCATTCGCTATTAATTTCTGAATCCCGTTTTGGATATGATTTTTGGGTTTTTTCCATGCGAATGGGGTTTGTTTTGATTGACGCTATGTTCTGATGAGATAGGCTTGTTAGGCACAATTATATGCACATTTTTCCATGCAAATGGGGTTTGTTTTGCTCGACACTATGTTCTGATGAGATAGGCTTGAGGCACAATTTTATACATATTTTTCCTTCTTTCCTCACTTCATTCCAGCTAATGGATTTTTCGCTATTAATTCTTGTATGCGTTTTTGGGGTCGATTTTTGCCTTTTTCGCATGCAAACCCCTCTGAATTCCCCCGATACTACATGTTGATGTGCCAATCCCGTGAATCCTCTTCCCGCGAAAACCAACCATTCCTGGAGCCTTCTATTCCTACTGTTTGCGGAAGAACCATACAGAGGATATTTGCTCTCTAAAAGAGATGCATGAGCGAAGACAGAATGATGAAAATGCAAGATTCAACTTTCTAGAATCCAAAATGACAACACAGGATATTGGATCAAAGCCTAGGGAGTTTGGTCCTAATTTTGGTCCAAGGAGGTTTCCCTCTCAAAGTTACAGAGGAGGACAGTCTGGCGGTGGTCAAAGATCAGAAGTGGAATGTTACATGTGTGGAGAAAAGGGTCATATCTCCCCGAATTGTCCAAACCTTAGATGATCTGTGGATTACAAACCCTTATGCAGCCGATGCAAAGGAGAAGGCCACACTGCAAAGGACTGTCCAAGTCCAACCCCTATCAAGACCAATGCTACTGATAGCCAACAGAAGACACAAGAGCCTGCCTCCAATTTGGTAGAGTTGGAAGTTGCCGCTGTCACGCACGCCAAGAAGAAGGAACCAGTTGTTCAAAACAGAAATAATTCCCCTGCTAAGGCTATGAAATTGAACCTGTCAACAGAGGGACAGAGCAGTACAAGACAAAATAGTGCAGTACATAGCACTGTAGTGCCACAAAGAGTCACAGAGAGAGTCCCAGAACCAGGATAAGAGGTCCAGAAGATAGATGATGCAGAAGCACCTCTAGGAACAGAAGAAGTGCCGATGCTACCATTACTAGAAGAAAAAGGAAATATGAAAATGGGTGTAGCCCCATTCCCCAGCAGGCTGGAGAAGCCTATGGATCTTATCAAAGATTATGACTTGGTAAAAGACCTAGACACTTTTAAACCAAACTTAACATTCTGACAGTTATTGATGTTGTCTTCTAGCTACCGAAATAAATTCAAAAGCATCTTGACAAGAAGACGTGGACTAAGGATCGCTCCTTCAACAGCAACCAAGACTAATAAGGCCCCGAAGCTTGTAAAGGAAGTAGATGTGGCTAACGCCTTTCTAGATCCTAGAACCCCAGAGATTAGTGTATGGATAGAAGGATGCTTTATCTCAGATGCATTGATTGATGGAGATTCATCAGTAAACATAATGACGGATGTGACAATGAAGGACTTAGGGTTGCAAGGACTTCAACCTATACAATGGCTTATTAGATTGGCAGACCAAAGCAGAATTAAACCGTTGGGCATCCTCCCATACGTAAAAACAGCCCTTGCAGGAAGAGACTATTGGCTGACATATTTGGTGGTCAAACCAAATTCTTATGGGACCTCATACCCTCTACTGTTGGGAAGATCTTGGCTTTTTGAAGTGAGGACCAGGACGGACTAGTTCAAAGGAACCCTAACCCTGGGCAGAGGACCCAACAAAGTGGTGTTGAAGTTGTATGGATCGCAAAAAGGTAATGGATCCACATCCATCGAAGTCCTAACTGACTCCTCCAAAGAGGTAAGAGATGGTACATTAGGAGACAAAGAGGCTGTTAAATAGATCTTTCCTAAGAAAATAGAGGCACAGTCCCTAACAGTGGGCATTGTAAGCCAACTACCAAGGGAAGCAAAGTCCTTGTCCATGGAAGAATACCTCCTGCCTCAACTAGAATTGACTTCTGAAATCACCTCTAATAGTGAAATAGAAGCATGGATGTATTGTTATCCCTGTTACATGGCAGTCGCAAAGACAGCAGTAGAGACAGAGCCAGAGATAGAAGCAGAAGCAGAAGTAGATGTAGAGGCAGAAGATCTGTTCTTCTCCTACAGAGCCTCTACAGAAGCAGAGACAGAGCCTCCAGAGGAAGAGGATGAAAATGATGAGGAAGAAAATGAAGCATGATATGAAAGTACAGATGAAGAATTTCCTCTGATAGCGGATGATCTTGCTTATGTCCCTATAGAGACCTCAGAGGCCAAAAATATCGGGGTGTTGGAAGTGTTGGATGGAATGACCATGGTTCCATTTGGGTTGACCAATGGACCACAAAGTATACAGAATTTGCATAAGCAATGGATCAAAGGCATAAAAATTAAGTTCACCAGTGGCTCTTGTTGCCCTTACCATTTATTCTAAAGGAAAGATGATGATGATGCCCCCTGCCAGCAAAATCCAGAGCTATCAAAGCTACGGATTCTAGAAGGTCCGTGCTATGTGACATTCCTTGACGCATCCTCTGAAGATGAATCCCTAAGTCCAGAAGAAATCACCACTCACACAGAAGCAAACAAAGCTCTGATACCCTTCCATCAATCTCAACAGACAAATGAGTCATCTCTTCAGAAGAAGGACATTGGTTCTAGTGGAACATCAGACGAGGACACTACTCTCTTGAAAGAGTCAGACCTCTATCCAAAAGCAATCCATGGGACATTTATCCGTGAAGTGGAAGGTGAAAGACAAGTGACGTTCCTGGATACTAACATTACCGAACGCCACCTAAAAGTGGGTCTCAATCTTCCTGAGGAAGAACTAGTGGTCCTGCAAGACTTAATTAAAGGAGAACTTAGACATGTTTGCTTGGTCATATAAAGATTTAAAGGGGATTGATCCCACAGTATGCCAACATCACATTGACCTAGAGCCTGATGCCAAAACTGTAAGGCAAAGACAAAGGCGTATGAATCTTAATTATTCTGCTCTAGTGAAGGTTGAATTATTGAAACTTCTTGAAGCCGAGTTCATTTATCCCATGGCTAACAGTGAATGGGTTTCTCCCATTGTGGTTGTACCCAAGAAGAATGGGAAACTTGAATATGTGTAGACTTTCAAAAGCTCAATTCGAAAACGAAGAAGGATCATTTCCCTATCCCTTTTACAGACCAATTGTTGGACACAGTGGTGGCAGGCCATGAGCTATATTCCCTTTTGGATGGATTCAACGGATATAACCAAGTTCAAATTGCAGAAGAGGACCAATCCAAAACAACCTTCACCACAAAATGGGGGACCTATGCCTACAGAATGATGCCATTTGGGCTCTGTAATGCTCCTGTCACCTTCCAACGAGTAATGATGACTGCCTTCCAGAATCATTTGCATGATTTCATTGAGGTGTATCTTGATGACTTTTGTGTCTATAGCTTAATCCGTGAGCATTGGGGACACCCAGAGAAATGTTTTGACATATGCCGAGAGTATGGGATTTCTCTCAACCCCGACAAATGTGTCTTTGGCGTCTCATCAGGAGTTCTTCTGGGCCACATTGTCTCTGCACAAGGGATTACAATAGACCCGGTGAAGATTGAGAAGATTGCCGCCTTGATAGCACCAACAAACCTCAAGCAATTGAGAGGATTTCTTGACCATGTGGGCTACTACAGAAGATTTATTGCATACTTTGCAACCAAGGTAGCCCCTCTCCACAAGCTCCTAAGGAAAGATGTAGATTTCCTTTGGAATGATGACTGTGAAGAAGCCTTTAATACCCTAAAATAGTGCCTTATTCAAGCACCTATCTTGCAGCCTCCTGAGTGGATGAAGGATTTCCATGTGCACATAGATGCATTAGTTGAAGGGCTAGGTGCTATCCTATGTTAAAAGGGCTCCTCTAAATTAGATTAACCAATATATTATGCAAGCCAAAAGGTCACTAATAGGGAATGGAACTATACAGTGAGACAGAGCTTGAGTGCTTGGCAATGGTGTTTGCACTGGAGAAGTTTCGACACTATCTATTGTCAACGCATTTCAAGTTCTACGTGAATCATGAAGCCCTGTCCTTCCTGATGAAAAAAGAAGATGTTAAAGGATGATTGATGAGATGGTTGCTCCTATTCTAGAAGTTCGATTTTGAAGTGGTCACTAAGCCTAGCTGTTTCCATGTCCTAGCCGATCATCTATCATGGATCCCTCAAACAGAAGAAGAGGAACATGATGATCTTGACCTTCCTGATACTTCTTTGTTTCTAGTTGAAATAATTACTCCCTGGTATGCAAACATAGCCAACCTCCTGGCAACTCAATAGTATCCTCCTGGCATCTCAAGCTGTGAGAAGAAGAAGCTTCTGTTAGAATGAGCCCCCTACACTTTGCTAGGCGGTGCATTGTACAAGAGAGGAAAAGATGAAGTGCTGCGAAGATGTGTTGCAGGGGATGAAATTGGCATAGTATTGAAAGAATGCCATGACGAACCATGTGGTGGACGCTTCGCAAGAGAAGCAAGAGCTAGGAAGGCTCTGTTAGTAGGATATTGGTGGCCGACCCTCCACAAGGATGCATATGACTACTACAAGAGATGTGATGGTTGTCAGCGAATGGGGAAACCCACCAAAACAAGTGCCATGCCACTGCAACCCATTCTTTTCCTAAAGCCATTCGAGAAGTGGGGGATTGATTTTGTGGGTCCCATTGATCTACCCACCAGACGGAAGCAGAACAGATACATCTTAGTACGTGCGGATTATGTCACAAAGTGGTGTGAAGCTAAAGCCCTGAAGCGGGACGATGGTAATAGCGTGGCCCTGTTCATGTACAAGAATATTATCACCCATTTCGGCAGTCCCCTCGAGTTGGTAAGTGACAGAGGCACTCATTTCCTTAACAAAATCATGGAGGAGCTGCTAGAGCTGTATAAGATCCGCCATCGCAAGTCCACTCCCTATTACCCTAAAGCCAATGGCCAAGTTGAAGTCACCAATCACATCCTTTGCTCGATTCTAACAAGAACGATTGTCGCACATTGTCGCAACTAGGATGGTCAACTTACAGAGGCCCTCTGGGCATATAGAACCTCCCATAAGGCAGCTATAGGACAGACCCCTTTCTAGCTAGTGTATGGTACAGAAGCCATCTTCCCTCTTGAGCTAGAATTTCCCTCTTTGCGGTGAGTGGCAGTTAAAGAACACTTGGGAGATGATGAGTCATTGCAGCATCGGCTCCTGCACTTGGAATGCTTGGATGAGATATAGCGGATGGCCCTATAGTGTATGGAAACCACTCAAGTGTGATGAAAGGCCTATCATGACAGTTTCATCAAGCACAAGGAGTTCAAAGAAGGTGATCTTGTCCTAGCCTATGATTTGAGATTTGGCAAGTTTCCTGACAACCTTCAAGAATGGTGGATGGGCCCATACAAGGTACTTGTTATCAATCCTAATGGCTCTGTTCAGGTGCATATCATTGATGCCTCTGATGATCCTTTCCTGATCAACAACTATCATCTGAAGAAGTACTTCCCTCCTTGGGGATCTTGACAATCATAGTTGACCTACCCTTCCCCTTTTGGGCGTCGCACTGTCTTTTTCTTTGTGCTTCTGACAGCCCTTATGATTCTCCTCATGAGACGGTCTCATCTTGCTAGCCCCTCATAGATACCTCTCAATCCGACCTTGTTCTCTTCTCGTCTGATCCAACAATGGTGGCGAGGTTGGTCCTGACATATGGTATTTCTACCATTCTCTTTATTAACGAAAAAAAACGAAAGAAAAAAAAAAACAAACAAAACTGTTATGGGAGAAAAGCAAGAAATTCCCTATCATAATAGGCCTCGTTCCAAGAAAAGGTGAAAACACCCTTGGGCGGGAAGCTGACTATGAAAAAGGTGGTAACACCCCACAGTGAGGATAGTTGACTCACCAAGCGAACCTTTTCAGCAAGTAATTTGAAGCCACCTTCCTTGGTGTGCTGTCTCTGCAATATCAGTCCGTTTGTCCTTCTTAACAGACGACCTTTCTTACAAATCATTGAAGTACGAGACTTGTTGGCTACCTTCCTGGTTACGCCTCATCTTCAAGATCCTGATGACAATAGCCGACATGATCTTCATCACCAACCCCTTGAGTGATGTGAGATTTTATCCTAACAGGATAGGGATGTGAGTATGGGCTTCCCTCTGTATCTATCAATGAGCGTGAGACAGAGGGTGGGCTGAGTGACCAGTCTTTCCCTTTAAATGAAATTAGAGGTGAGATGTGTGAATGGAGTGTTGCACGCACGGGATGGGCCTCTCAATGCACAATGCACGATCTATTCCTGTACACTGCACCATAAGGCTCCCTGGCCCTCCTTCTTACATTGTATGCCAGCACAGGGCGGGATGCACTGTTGCACCATCAAATGCGCACAAGGCATACAACCTCTGCACAAGTGATGGTGAGGATTACATCAATGGGGTTCAGGAATGGGCTGCCCTATATGTCTTTCAACAGAGTGTGAGACAGAGGGTGGCTGAGTGTGATTGGTATTTCTTCAATCAATTATCGTGAGGTGAGGATTGAGGGACGTTACGACCATTGGAGTCAGGTATGTTTCTGCTTCCCTATGTACCCAAGGGATGGGTCTCTGCCATCAGCATAGGACAAGTCACTTTGTTCTGTACAGTGCACTACAAGGCTCCATGGCCTTCCTACTTGCACCTATGCCAGACGGGGTTGGACGCACTGATGCACCATTAATTGTGCACCTTGGCATACTCTTTCTGTACCATTCCCTTTTCGATTCCTAAACAGGGTGTGAGCTTTGGGTTCCATCATTTTTTCCTCGAGCGATGTTAGTAATGGGGCGACTGACTGTTCTTTCATTCCATTTGAGTGATTGTGAGTTGAGTGTAGTATCCCTCGTCATCGACGAATTTCCTACGATTCCTTCCACCAGCTACCTCCCTGGGTGCTGCTGCATGGTCCCTGCCACAAAGGACGTGAGCTATGAAGACACCTTGGTATCTTCTGCAGAGTCGACAATGATACAAGACGCAACCTCGATAATCGACATTAATCCTCGGCAATATTGGCTAAGTTTTCTAACTCTACACCTTCTATTTCTCAATGACGGTCATGTCTTAAGTGTGCATTCCTACGCATCTATGTTGCATATCCCCATGCATATACCCTGCTATGATCATGTATCTATGCCATGACTTCATTTTATCATGACGGGGTCCCTTCCCCACTCCTCCGTTCTATTTCACCTTGTCCTCGGGGCTGTTCCTTGATCGTTTGCCTTTATCCTTTGTTTTGTGATTTTTTCATGTGAACGCACCCTACATTCACTAAGACTCACATCCAACCTTACAGCCCAATTTTTCCCTTTGAACTGCCCATTTTTCTTTTGTACCAACTCTTGTTTTGACAGACGGTTCTCAAGTTATTAATTTTTGAAGTAATTCTCGTAAATTAGAGGGTTTTCTATGTGAACGTGCTTTTGTTGCTTCGGAACACTACTCTGATATGCCAGCCCTGCCCTACCCATTCCCCTTGACATTTTTCATTTTTACTTTGTGTCATTCTGATGCACAGTTTATTCGTTATTAATTTTTGCGAGTTTTCAAGCACTTTTCCTACATGTTTTCCATATTTTTCCATGTGAATATGCCCTATTTTCATCAGAATTCCAGTTTAAATTGACAGTCATGTCTCGGCAGCCTTTCCCTCACTTTTCCCTTTTTTCTCTCCCCTC